>NW_005054467.1:398175-464516 GCF_000277835.1 Geospiza fortis
GGAGGGGTGAGTGCAGTGTCTGAAAACAAACTGCGCACTTCTTCTTCACCCCCCTTCACTCTCAGAACCAGTCTCAAAGGCACAGAACTTAATATTCAGCATAAACAGAACAGATGATTGGGGATGCAAGCACCATATAATCACCCTAAGACATCATCCAAAATACAAGATAATTTGGATAAACCTTATGTTGATTAACTTCTATTCATAAAATGTTAGCTTAGAACTCTTCACTGTTATTTGGAATTCTATAACTGAGCTATTTGAGGGTAAAAATATTTCTAACCTTATGAGATGTAGTAGTGTTTGAGATGGCTTTTTTCCCTCTTTTTCTTGCAGTTTGCTTTCATCTTGTTGATTCTGTTCCCACTTTACAAGACATGTCTTCTGGATATTGATGTGGCTCTCTGTTGATGTACATGTGCTTGTCGTTCATAAGCTTACCTGCTTAGTAGATTGTATGTCCTGTATTTTTGTAGAGAGAAGAGCATAAAAATTAATTAGCATAAAATCTTGTCTTTAAAACTTAAAAGTCGCAGACTTGCAACTATGAGAGAACAAAAAGCATTTTAAAATAGTAGACTTAGGGGCTTTTCTTTTTCGAGGTGTTAAGTGTAGGGTCCTGCACCTGTGGGGGGAAGACACCCAGTAGCAGCACAGGTTGGGGGCTCACCCACTGGTGAGCAGCTCTTCTGGGTAGGACACTGTGGTGCTGGTGGGTGACAAGTTGGCCATGAGCTGGTCATGTGTGCCCTGGGGGCCAGGAGAGACAGTGGTATCTTGGGATGCGTGGGGAGGAGTGTGGCCAGCAGGTCAGGGAGGTGATCCTGCTCCCCTTCTTGCCCTAGTGAGGCCTATCTGGGGTACTGTGTTCATATTTGGTTTCCACAGCTGTAGAAAGAGAAGGAGCTACTGAAGAGGGTCCAGTGGAGGCTGCAGAGATGATGAGGGGTCTGGGGCATCTCTCTTATGAGGAGAGGTGGGATCTGGGTCTGTTTAGTCTGGAGAGGACTGACAGGGGATCTCACTAATGCAAATAAATAGCTCCTAGGTGGGTGCCAGGAGGATGAAGCCAGACTCCCTTCAGTGGTGCTTAGTGACAGGACAAGGAGTAATAGCCATAAACTAAAACACAAGAAGTTCTACCACAGCAAGAAGAGCTTCATGTTGAGGGTGGCAGAGCACTGGAACAGGTTGCCCAGAGAGGTCATCGAGTCTCCCTCTCTGAAGACATTCCAAACCCACCTGGGACCATTACTGTGTCCCAGGTTGGACTGCAGAAGGGTTGGATAGCAGGGTAGCAAAAGGGTTGGACTTGGATGGTCTTCAAAAGTCCCTTCCACCCCTGGCAGAGTGCCAAAAGGGTTGGACTGGATGGTCTTCAAATCCCTTCTAAACCTGACAATTTTGTGATTCTTAATAAAGGTACTTGCAAATGAATCCATCACTTCCTTGTAAGGTTTGCTTTTCAAAAATTTTTATTGATGCATAGTCTTTTCCCTTTTTGAAATACTGCTGCTAGAAAATTAAAATGCCATGAAGGAAGTGTCATGTATTCTACAATTGTAGCATCGGCTTCCATGATGCACGGTGATGGGTTATTGTAGCATGACAAAAAGAAACATGGATTGATTATTAGAAATGTTCTTGATAATGACAGTAACTGAACCAGTAAATAGGAATCATGTATTTTTAACTTAGAATCCCCATAATTTATGTTCTAAAACCTAAAAATACTTATGTTTATGAAATAAATTGTCAATGATTAGTCTGCACAAAGTAATATGTTCACTCTTGAAAGGTGAAGTTTTGTGTTTAAAGATTTAAACTATATTTTGTGTTCATGAACATAAAATAGAGCTGAATAAAAAGTGTATTTGACATACATGTCAAACTACATCCTTCAGGTCAGTTTTAGCTTATTCCCAACCCAGGGAGAAATTCAGCTTTTGATTGCTGCAGTGTGGGCCTCCAACTCACATTTTCTCTTTGAGGAGGTGCACAGCTTTTGTGGTATTAGCATGTGGAAGCTGTGTGGGAAGGAGAAAGTCTTGCATGTTTCTTAGAACCATGTATGTTCGAAGGGTGATGGAAGGTCCCAGGGCAGGGTTGGAGGGAGGAGGATCATGTCCATTAGCTCCATCCATTTAATTTTGGACTGTGTGCCAAGTACAGGTTAGGAAGGTGTTCAGTCATGGAGAGGGACTAGTGTCAGCAAATCCACATGCAGATGCTAAGTTCATGTGCTATGCTTTTGGCAAGTGACAAGTCTGTAACTCTAAACATTAAGTAATGTTCTGCACCCATGCAGAACTGAGCACAGTTAAATCCTGGGTCCTCAAATATGTAATGTTCTTCTGTTGTTTAGAGTTAGTGACTTCAGTTATATCCTTTTCTGGTTTGAATTAGTGTTTGTGTATAAACGTTAAATAGAACAAATTTGACTAAAAGCAAAGTAGGAGTGTTTTAAAGTGTGTTGGAAGTCATTCTCAGATTGTAAAATAGAGACAACTGAAACAAGGCATGAGTATTTCAGCTATATACAATTTTACCTATATACAATTTCATCTAAGATGAAATTGTATAATATATATTAAAAAACTTGATCAAACAACATAAAACCAAACAACATTCCAAACCAAACTCCCAACCCAAAACCAAAGAACCAAACAGATGAAAAGGTTAAAAAAGTCAATATTCAGCTTTAGATGGTGTATTGCATTAGATGAGATGCCCAAAATAAATGAATATTCTCATTTCCATCACTTTTCTTAGTCATCGAAATTGTGGTAGAAAAATTTATTCCTGCCTCAAATTAAAATGCTTATATATAATCATTGTCTTTAACTTCTTTATTCTTGTAAAACTTGCAGTATATACTATGTAGTTTTTCAAAAGCACTGAAAATTCCTGAAATTGAAAGTTCTATTGGCATACATTTGTGATTTTCAATAAAGGGAGGAAATTTAGTGTGGTTGTAGGTGGGGGAATAACAATACACTTAAACATACTGGGTTTAGCAGATTAGAGAACTATGCTGTGGGTGTTGTGGATTGCTTTATAAAATGAAGTTCAGTAAGCAAGTTGGCTGTTCACAGGTACGTTTTCTCTAACTTTTTGAAGTGACATAGCTAGTTGACTTTTTTTGAATTTTGATAATTGTTACTGTAGTGAGTGAATCATCTAAGTGCCATTACCAATGGTAGCAGTAGTTTATCCTTCATAAGATTGTGCTAGCATTACTATTTTGTTTCAGCTGCTCAAAGCTTATTTATTGCCCTTTCCTATGTGGTGGCTGAGCAAATTGTCTTTTCAAAACTCCCTGCCGTTCATGTTGTTTGGGGTAGTGAATCAAATAGTTTGAAGTAATCCATTATATCTTTCTATGATAAAAATGGTCATTCTATATGGCTTATATGTTCTGAGATCTGTGACTTTATATTTGTTTGGCTGAGAGGTAAGGCTAACATAGATTATTATTTGTTAATCAAGCAGATTAGAAAAATGGCAGCCACTGCTGCCATTTTTCTAATCTGGGAGAAAGATGTGTATAGTGAGACTGGTTTCTGTTTCTGAGTTGTTTCCTGTACTCCACATATGGGGCAAGGGAAGAACAAAACATTTTTGCAAAGTAGGATGGGTAGAATGTTTGAATTTTTTTTACAGACTAATTTTCTTTTTTAAAAAATAACTCTATATGCACTTGATTTGTAATGCATCTGTAGATAGCACAAGATTAATTTCTCTTAGAAAAACAGTTGCCTATATTGAGAGCAATGTTGATAGAAAAGTAGGAAATTATTTTCTTTCCCCTAAAGCTGCATTTGAATTCATACTCTGTTACTTGTTTAAATTGCAGCTCAGAGTGCAGTGATGGAGAATGGTCTACATCTGTGCCTTCCTATTTTACTGCTGTGGAAAAAGAGCAGTCCTCAAGTGATGAAAGCTGGGAGACTGTCTCGTGCAGGGAGGAGCGTGACCCTGGTGTGCAGAGGAGCGGTGGTGTGAAAGAGGAGAGCACGGACTTCTCTTTCCAAGAAGAGTATGCCTTTATTTTATTGGCTAACTTCCTACAGCTTCTAGCCTCGCCAGTAGTGGGGTATTCACATAGAACTACGTAGAATAACATCTAAAAGCAGTTACCATGCTGGCAACAATCATTTGCCTACATCACAATAATCTGAGTAGTGGTATGTATTTCAAATCAGGGAAAATATGACATTTCATGCAAGCAGTTCTTTGTCATGAAACATACAGAAACAATGAGAGTGTATTGACATGTAATGTCAATATGGCTAATAGACTTAATATTGACTTTGAAAAGCCAGTTAGACAAGTTAATTGTTAAGATACACACACATGTTACATACACATGCTTTGATACTGCGTAGGACTCCTGGAAAAGAACTTGTTTATCTCTCTGCTTCATTGCTTCTCCAATTCCGCTGCTGCTCCTTATTTTCTGCAGCCCTATCTGTGGTTAAAGAAAATGTGAATTTCTTGCTTGCTCTAGTAACTTAAAACTTACTTTATTTTTTCAGTCATTCAACTGTAGCTGCCTTTGCTATAAGGCAAAATTTGTAGCTATATACAGCTAAGAGGAATGTTCTTGGCTTTTTTCTAAGCATCTAATATTGACTCTAATTTGGATCTTTATAAAGCAAAGGCCACACTTGAGTGTTCTTTCAGCTTCTTAGGTGCACAGTACCTATTGCTAAGCAGTCCTGTTTGTCGTTAATACTTTTTTAGTATTCTCCACATTCTTGGGTCTTGAAGAACTAGTGTGACTTTATGAAAACTTCATAACAACTCATCTCTTTCAGAACAACAATAATGGAGGTTTTTAACTTTATTTGATATGAACAGCATAAAAATGTATGCATCTTTAACATAATTTGTGTTTATTTTCCCTTCTATAAGGAAAGTGGGCCTCACAGCCCCATGAGACTCTGCATCCAGGTGACTTCTGCTCCTCTAGAATATCCAGGAATGAGAGGAGTCTTTCTCTTGCAAGATAGCTTCTCTTGCAAGTAATAGCTCTTTGCATCACATTCAGGCCAAGCTTTGCCATGGAGGCTGCTCTGGGTGTCAAGACAATCTTTCTCCTTAATGCCTTTAGGAACTTGTAGATAAATAAGATGTTTAGTACCAAATTTATTAACCCTGGCAGGGATGCTGTCTGTACTAGGGGAAATTTGAAACAAACTGCTTACTGTACTGCTGGCCTTGAGCATTAGACAAAACTGCCACAGAATCGTGGGTGTTATTAGATTGTGAGCTCTGTGAATTTATTGAATATTTATGGCAAATACTTAATTCCTAATCTGTGACTCTGTAGTCTGGGAAACATGCCTGTTTAGTCTTTGTGTTTTGTTTGGCTTTTGTTGCTTATGTGTGTTTGTAAATTCTCTTAGCTTTTTAGTTTTAGCTTTTTATTTATTTATATAAAGGGAGCAGGCATTATTGGAGGAAGGTGAAATTCCTTGGTTACAGTACCGAGAAGAAGTAGAAAGTAGCAGTGATGAGGAAAATGATCCAATTCGTGATTTTGTACATCTTGGATTCTTCTTGTTGGATGGAAATAACAATCTTGAGGATGACTCCAGTGTGAGTGAAGACCTGGATGTGGAGTGGAGGTATGCATTTGATAGTTGTCTTTCATTTCAGAGGTTTTGTAGGTACTATTTTGTTTCCTGTATAAGATGTCAAAAGTACCTATGGCTATCAGTATGCAGTTGCTTCAAGGACTAATAATCTTCCATTTTAAAGTTAAAGGTATTTCAAGTGTTATGTATCTTCTAATGAGAGAAAAGGGAATACATTTGCTAAAACAGGCTGTGATTTGAGAAAATTTTGGTGCCCTAATATGCAAGGCACGAGTTTATTTTCTAATTTAATTTTCAAGTGGAAGCGTAACAGAAATAAGGCAATATAAATGTAATCAGCATTCAAGTCAGTCCTATTTTATAATTGGTCTTTTCCTCCTTTCAAACTGGTGTAAGTTAGTCATTATAGATCTATTTTATTTCTCTTTGAAATGCCATACACTTACCCAATATTATAATAATTTTGAATGCTTCACTCCGTTTTCTGTCATTAGATTACTGAAGGATATTGCAATGAATTTATTATTAAAATGCTTCAAATACCAGGAATAAAGTGATTGGAGGCACATACAAAATAGTATAATGTATAATAGTATAATGTGTTTGTTTTAGAATGTGATAGACAAAAGGTTTTCCAGCGAGAGACATAACACATGCTCTCTTCTGGTTATTAAAATATAGACTTGAGTGCAGACATACCAACTCTGTTGTTTTCTCCTTGTGAAGTTATGTTGTAGAAAAGCATAATAGGGACTAATGCATGAGAGTCCAAACTAGAAGTAAGGCCTATATTCTTACACTGTCAGGCAGTAAGCTAGCAATGGAATTGTGTGATAGGGACAGAAGCTGTCTTTTAAGTGTTGGAGGTTAGCCTTGGTAAGCTTCTTAGTTACTAAAAACAGGAACAAAGATGTTGATGGTCTGTTAAGTTTGATCTGCTGAACATATGCAGACCTGTACATCATTTCACTTGTGCCTGTTTTAAGATTTAATTTCTGAATTTCTAAAACAGAGCTCAAAGGACCTGCCAAGCCATGAACTGTGACACATGATGTAATAAAAATCTGATTGTTAGTTGTAAAACAACCTTAATAGCAATACATATGAAACATATTAGCTGACCTTATACCCTTTCACAGTAAGAACTCACATCAGGATGTTCTGAAATATATACTGTGGGAGTGTGATACCAATGTGCTGGGACCAGAACTGCAGAACTGCCTCTGAGAGGCTGGGGCTGCTCCATGTGGGACAAAGCTTGTTCCAGCTGACTCCAGTGGACCCGCCATAGGGTGGGGCCTCTGGGAAAGTACTAAGAAAGGATAAAAAATGCTGAACAGCAAGCAGTGTGTGAGAGAGAAATGAGGATGATGTGAGAGAAGCAACCCTGCAGGCACCAAAGTCAGGAAAGAAGGGGGAGGAAGCGCTCTAGTGCTGGAGAAGACTGTGGTGGAACAGGTAGGAATTTGCTGATGGAACTGTGTCTGGGGCAAACCCATGCTGGAGTAGCTGACGGAGGACTGCAGCTTGTGGGAAAAACCCATGTAGGAGCAGGGAAACAGCGTGAGGAGGAAGTAATTGCAAAGAGGAACTACCCATGGGCAGACCAAACCCCCTGTTCCTTTTCCTCTGCCCTGCTTGGGATAGGGAAAATTAGAGGTCTCAAGGATTAAGGAGTGAAGTTGAACCTGGAAATAAAGAGAGGGCTAAGAGAAAGGTGGTTTAGTTTTTTCCTTTGTTTCTTACCATTCAAATCCATTTTTATTGGCAGTAAATTAATAGAATCGTAGAGCAGTCTAAATTGAAAAGGAACCTCAAAAGATCATCTGGTTCAACCTTTCAGTTAAATTAAGGCTTTTCCTGAATTGAGTCTGTTTTGCCTGTGGTGGTGATTGATGACTCATGGCCCTTTTTCTTGACCCATGAGCTTTTTATCTTATTTACATGTCCAGTTGAGGCAAGGGAGGGGGAGATCAGCTGGCTGGGTATTGGGCTGTTATTGACAGGTGATGTGCAATAATTTGATATATCCAGACTTTGTGTTGTAACTATTAATTTTGAAAATAAGACCATGTTTCCTAACCCATGTTTTTCAGACTACTTGATGAGTTTGGTGATGGCCTAGGACTTGGTCAAGCCATTCCTTACATGGAACCTCAATTTCTCACATATATGGCACTAGAGGGACATTTAGAAGCTGTGGAGGTATTAAAATATTTTTGATGGTCTTATATATTTGATGTTGTAACATAAATATTTATAGTTGGATCCTTTTTCAACTTAATCTGAAAATCAGGAGATTTTTGAATACTTTCCTGTGTTAGCTTGAACTTTTGGGTCAGCAAACATGAAAATACATCTTGAAAGTTCTTTTAAAGGATGTAGTACGAAGTCATTTATCATTACCTGCTCCTTTTAGTATATGCATTTATTTCCTCGTAAGGCAAAGACGTTACTGGTTTCTACCAGTGTAAACATATGCCATTTAATTCTAAAGAATTTTACGAAATTCTCTACATAACAAAGGAAAGCTTATGCTTAAATCTATGCCTGTGAGTTGTCCCAGCTTTTTTTTTTTCAAGAGTATATTTGGATTTCTCAAATTTTTATTTATTAGTAGAAGACTCCTCTGTGTTTGAGTGTCTTACTCAGTATATTTTAAATTAAAAAAAGTTTTAAAAAACCCCATCGAGTAACAAACAAACAAAAATCTCCAATCAGGAAAAGAAACCACCTGAAAAAAAAAGTCTTTTATCTTTAACCTTGATCTATCCCATTTCACTTGTCTATTTTTGGATATAGACCAAAGCATTTATTATCAAGAACCAGCATGGTTATGGTCTTTTTCTTTTGTTTTTAACTTCAGGTTGGTCAATGTCAGAGTGAATATAGAGCTAGCTGAGATCCAGTTTGATGCAGTGTGACAATTCTGGCACTGCCAGAAATCTCCCCTGCAGGGTATTTCTCAAAATAAGAGCTAAATGATGTGTAAATATAATATGGTGTTACAACAGCTGAAATGAATGTTTTGCAGGTTACGTAAGTTTAGGGCAGCAAGGGGCAGTTTGACTGCTAGCACCCACTTTAAAGGGGTGAACTGGGCAGGCTGTATGTCATAGTGTGCTTGCAGACAAAATATCAAGGGCACTTTGAAATGCTCTCTAAAGCTGGCAGACAGTGGAACAATCTAGATAATGGGGTTTTTTCCCATGAATATGTGCAAAGTCAGTGATTTTCTGAATATGGTTCCCAGGTCTTTTCCAAGTCAGTTGATGGGGCCAATCCTGTAAGTTGGCAGTCATGCAGTTTCCAGGCTTTGTACGTCCCCCAAGGTATATGGGAGGTCATCATTCATGATCGAGTATCACAGGGCCTTTTCCAGCTGTGTAGGATCTTCTTAGCATTCCTTATTTAGACACACTTCATTAATGTGGAGAAGGTCTGTTGATACCCTTACTGTAAAAGCAGTGTTTTGAAACCGTGTAGAGAAGATTCTTGTCTCTTTCATAGTGGCTGGTTCTCACTACATCAAAAAAAACTGATGAACTGCAAAAACAGTTGACCTCCTCCTTTGCACCAAAGTGAGAGGATCTGTGTAGAGAGGGGAAACTAATCCCATCTTTTTTTTTTTTAATCTGCACATTAACACTTGAGGAGGAGACTGAGTTTATTACGACTCAAGTTTTTCTTTCTCATTCCTGTATAACAACATTTGCCTAAGTATTCTGTCAGAAGAAGTGTGTGCAGTCCTGTCAGAGTGACCTGTAAAAGTAATCCTACGTGATTACGTGCATGGCTGGTTGAGGAAGTGCTGTAATTATGTTTGTGTCACCAGGAACAGAGTGTCACTGAACACTATTAGCAAACAGGCAGATGACTACAGAGGTACCTGTGGTACAGGGCACTGCGAATGTGGAAAAGCCGATTCTCTCACGTAGCATTTGTGCTTGAAAGTAGCACACAAGCGTGTGATACTTTATGGTGGGCACAGAAGTCTTGGCCTACTTGGAGTTAGTCAGCAGAAAGTGATAACTGAGTAATAAAAGGAAGAGGACTGTGTGGACTTGCATGGATTGTGACCACAGAGACAACACAGGTTCTGAGTAAGAATTCCAAATATTCCCTTCAAATCTCAAGCAGAATATCGAGCACATATTTTTACGGTATGAAGTGGTTACTAAAATTGTTCAGGAAATATAAGCAAAATCATTTACTATTCCTTTGAAATACTTGAAAGGGATGTGATGCAATAAAGCACCCAAAATTCAAGTGTATCTTAATTGGAGGGGAGGGGGTGGGAGAGCTCTATCCCAAATAATTATGACATTTGGACAGGAGAAGTAGTGAAAGTATTAGATACTTGTTTTGAAAAGCTATGTTGTATAGCTTTTTTAGCTCTCTGGGTTCCTAAAACTTAATAGAATATATGTGTGATTTTAAATATTTTTTTCTTCCATCTGTTAGAAAGAAACTACATAGCTGGGAGTGTCTGGTTTACTTCATTATCAGTACAGAACAGGCTAGTTGCCTCTGCTGCATCAGTGACTTAATAAGTATTTCCTGTACCATTTCACAGATGTGAGGAGCTCAAACCCTCATAGGCTATAGCACTCTTGTTTTGTAGCAAAATGTCCAGCATTTTGTTTTTGGTACATGGAGGAGTAAGCAGTCATACAAGCAATAAGAGGAAGTACAGGTATTTTGAAGATACATCTTATAAAAGTTATAAAACAGACACTGCTTTGGATTTGAAAATGTGGCTTTCAGCCTCAGAGTAAGTGTGTATGGCTTTGTGTCTATAATGTTTCTTTTGTGTAGGTTTCAGAAGCAAGCAAGTAATACAGTGCTTTCTGTTTGAGAACACTCATGCTGGATATAAACAGAGAAGTTTGACACATAAATAATATTGCAACCTTCTGTATCCCTGCGATCTTATCTGATTTTTCCAGGTGTAGTAGTTACTCTGATTAAGCGTAGTATTTTTACCTACTGTTTATTCTCAGACCATTGCAATTGGAGCAAAAACCAAATACAAATACTAAAATCATCTTAATGTTAGTAAAGTAGTACTGTCTGCTGTACCAGAATTTGATGGGTATTAGCTGTAAAATTGGAGCAATATACTTGTTTTGTAGGGGAACTTGCACACAACACTAAGAATAACCCCAAGTTTTCCCTTAAACTGACAGATTTCTTGTGGCAATAGGAGCTGTAAATATTTCTTGCTCATGCTGCTCTCTCTCTGCCCCAAAGGTTTGACTGTAGGTAAAAACCTGCTAGTTTAGGTCTGTGGTAGTGTGGTAGCTTGAGGTACCTTGTCACTGTGATCCAAGTCCAAACATGTTTTCAGGTAGTCCAAGCATGTTTGCAGCTGTAGTAACTTCAGTGAAAGTTTAAGAGGAAAGACAACTGGAGAGGTTTCTGTATAGACCAGTGTTTCTCTAGTATATAGAGCTTTTTAGTAAGTGTATTCCCAACATTACAAAAATATCACACTATCTTACACTTCTTACTAAGAGAGTTTTGTAGCCAATGGTGCGA
Organism: Geospiza fortis; assembly: GCF_000277835.1. NCBI lineage: Eukaryota > Metazoa > Chordata > Aves > Passeriformes > Thraupidae > Geospiza > Geospiza fortis. Next base: position 409,323 of record NW_005054467.1, read on the forward strand.
ATAATTTTCAAGCTGATTAGAACAGTAAGTAGTTGTATTTAAATGATGTGACTAATTCAATCAGGGTGTGAACCCAGTGTTTCTGTGTTCTTGGTTCTTCAGTTTGCATGCTGTTCAAACAGGTAGTACATTTCTCAGCAAATACAACCAAATATTCTGAGTTCTGTGATTTTAACATTTTTTTTCTTCTGGATATCCTCTGAGTGCCTTTACACAGTTAAATGTATGATGTACACAGCAAATACACATGGCAAATATGGTGTAGACTTATAGTCTTAAAGGTTTTGTATGGTAAAAAATTGAGTTTAAAAAAAGTTACTTCAGAGCATTTGGTCTGTTTTAGGATTAGAAATATCTACATAGATCTTGGGTTTTTTATTTCTTGAAGTTTACACTCTTAGTGTAGCCAAGGTACTTAATATTTTTTGTTTGTGCCTGAGTAATTTAATAATTGAGGCCAGGAAGCATATTAATGAGGCATTTATTTTCAGAAACACAATGAAAGGACAGTTTTAGATTGGCAAGCTTTATTACATTTTCAACTTGCTGCTTTTTCTGTAACTTTATAAAATTAACTAAAGTTCACTGTAGATTAAGTTGTGACTCTGTCCTCATATTCTAAGAATGCTTTAAAAGCAAGGCATTGCTGTTTTCACCTTCAGGATCATCTCATTCATTACAAAAATAAAAATGATGAAATGGTTAGTTTGAAAGACATATCTTCCATTTTAAAAAGTAACACTGCTAGAATTGGATTCCTTTTCATGCTTGTTTGTTTGTTTTGTATGAAATGTTACGTTTGTGAATAATAGAACTTGATCTCTGCTTACCCCTTTCAGACTGCTCTGGCACAATTGGAGTCTCTTACATTTGATGTTGAACAGACTCATCCACCAGCTACAAAAGAAACCATAGATAGTCTGCCACAGATTATTGTCACAGGGGACTACAATGGTATGGAAAAATAAGGAAAAAGTAGTTTCCACAAAGTTTGTAAGAACAAGTTCAACTTTCTCTAATACCATAGATGCAATATTTAAGTATACTTACTACATAATGCTGTCTTAAGATCTTTTGATCTGAGTATAATTTTGATCCATTTGGAAAAGTAGTCTTTAATGGAGTTACTGTGACTGTATTTTGTAACCATTAGTGATACTGTTGATAATATATGTATTTGAATCTGAGCTCATCTGAGATGTAAAACAAGGTATTAACGCTTTTTCTTCATCATGGGTTTAGGTCAAGAGCAGTGTTGTACTATCTGTTGCAGTGAATATGTGGAAGGTGAAATCATAACAGAGCTACCCTGTCATCATTTGTTTCACAAACCTTGTGTAACTCTTTGGTTACAGAGAGTAAGTACTACAGGATTGGTGGAGGGTTTGGGGGCAGGGGGGGTTGTGTATATTGTGTATTCTGCTGGGAAGAACAACTTTTAACTCTTTGGAAATGTGGGATGAAATACCAAGTATTTATGAAATATTATTATTTGAATTTATGCATTTTAGAACCAAATTCTAGTGCAAGTGAGGAAAAAAATTTATATTTGTACTCTCCTGAAGGTCAGTTGCTTTAATAGAGGGAATATTTCTGTAAGGGAAAACATGTTTTCCTTTACTAAGAATGAAAAACATGGATGAGTTATAACTTGTTTTGGTACAAGAAAAGCTTTCTTTGCTATACTCCTGTATTGAAGTAAAGACAATGGAATCATTTTCTCTGAGAAGAGCAAAGGGTTTGATCTGTCTTATCACAATGTCAGGCCCACTTATTGTGACAGAGGCTGGCAGAGGAAATAGTGAAATGCTTGTAGATTAACTTTTTTTAAATTACCTTTATTAATTCTATACATTATTAGATTTAATTTTCATTGTCTATAATCACTTTGCTTCCAAGTGTCTTAAAAAGGCTTGCACCATGTTGAAGCTAAACTAAAACAACCATAATTAATGAACTGGTATGTTTTTTTTAGTTGCACTTCTGCTCTCCTTTATGTGCAGTACAAGCCTGGACTTGGTAGTTCTCAGTGAGCTTACAGTGTAATACAATTTCCTCAAGAGTATAAGAGAAAGATTAATTGGTTTTACCATTGGGGTAAATATCAGAATACCTCTAGGATGGAGGCCTGATGGATTTCATTGATGGGTTTATAATTTTTTTACCATGATAATGTTGATTACCATACTCATTTTTCTTGTTTTACACATCCTACCTTTTCTGTTGTCATAGTAAACAGCTATTGCTGAAAACTAGGACAAAATACTTCATCTTAGATTTGGGCTGTACCTAACTTATTTTTAGTCTTTTGCCTCAAAAAAAAGAAAAGCCCTACCTGTAAAATCAGTGCTGTGAAGAAGAACTTGCAGAGAACCTGATGCATTTGCTATTTAGCTGGTGTAAAAGCAAAACAACTCTTTCCTCTGAGTTTGTTAGCTCTAGGTAGCTGTCAGCTCTAGGTAGCTATGCAGTCAAGTTTGAGTTTGAGGTGATGCTGTAATGGAGACCCTAAATACTTTATAAATAATAACTTTTAGCTTTTCAGTAGAATTGAATGCAAACTGTGCAAATGACTTGGTTTTTTTTTCTCTTTTTGTAGTCGGGAACATGCCCTGTTTGTCGTCATGTGCTTGCACCTGTACTTCCCGAAGCAGCTGATGACACTGTTTTTTTTATTTGATTGATGATTCAGCATCTTCTGTTAACATTGCTACAGGATCCTCAGACTAGGGTCGAAAATAAAATCTGCCACCAAAATAAAAATGTAAATTTTGCCTGTTTTAATTATAATGTGAAAAAAAATCACTATAAAATATTGATATATAGTCATGGATTGGCTTGGGTTGGAAGGAATTCTAAAGAAGATCTGGCTTCAACTCCCTCTGCTGTGGGCAGGGACACGTTCCTCTAGACCAGGTTGCTCCAAGTCCCATCCAGTCTGGCCTTGAACACTTCCAGGGCTGGGGCATCCACAGCTTCTCTGGGCAGCCTGTGCCAGGACCTCACCACCCTCACCATAAAGAACTACCTCCTAATATGTAATCCAAACCTACTTTCTTTTTGTTTGAAAGCATTCTCCTGTGTCCTGTCATAAGCCATTGTGAATAGTCCCTCTCCATCCTGCTTGTAGAGTCCCTTCAGGGACTGGAAGGGACCTCAAAGCTTTCTCTTCTCCAGGCTAAACAATCCCCATTCTCTCAGCCTTCCCTCACATGAGAGGTGCTCCACCCCTCTGCCCACCTTGGTGCCTCCTCTGGGCTCTCTCCAGCAGCTCCGTGTCCTTCCTGTGCTGGGAGCCCAGGGCTGGAGGCAGCTCTGCAGTGGGGTCTCAGCAGAGCGGGGCAGAGGGGCAGAATCCCCTCCCTGCCCTGCTGCCCAGGGGCTCTGGCTGCAGCCCAGGACACACTTGGCTCTCTGGTGCCCATGGCTGTCTCCTGTCCAGCTCTCACCCACAGCACCCCCAAGGCCTTCTGGGCAGGGCTGCTCTCCGTCTGTTCATGCCCAGCCTGGGCTGGCACCAGGGATAGCCCTGACCCAGGGGCAGCACCTGAGCTTGGCCTTGTTAAACCTCGTGAGATTCCCATGGGCTCGAGCTTGTCCAGGTCCCTGTGGATGACATCTGTCCCTCAGGAGTGTCAGCTGCACCACTCAGCTTGGTGTCATCTGCAGATTAGTCAAGGGAGCACTTAATTCCTTTGTCTGTGTCATTAATGAAGACATTAAACAGTTCTAGTCCCAATAGGGATCTTCAAGGGCCACCAGCTGTTGTTGATCAGGACTCTGAACCATTGAGCACCACCCTCTGGACACGGCCATCCAACCACTTTTTAGCCCACTCATCAAATCCATTTCCAATTTAGAGAGGAGGATATTGTGGGGGATGCTGCCAAAGGCTTTGCTGAAGTCCAGATAAATGGCACCCCTAACACTTTCTTTACCCACTGCTGTAGTCACTCCGTCATAGAAGGCCACCAGATGGGAAAGAACGTGAAAGCAAATGGAAAAAAATAAGCTTGTTTCTGTCCAAGTTTCATGTTATCTATACATGCACTAGTACATTGGAAGCATTCAGATTCTGGCAGGTGTTTATAAGTTTGTTTTGACCGTTAGACAAAGAGGTAACATTTTTTTTCTAACTAGCCATAGCAACACTAATTAACATAGTATGAAAAGAATTTCCCTCAAGTCAAAGGGAAAGTTCTAAGGTTTTTGGATAAAGTTACATGGTAAGCTGCCTCAAAAGTTGAAGCTCTGTAGATGCCTTCCATGTTATACAAGGCAGAAAGCTCCTGTTTTCCCTTCTTTCCTTATTCTGTGCTTGACTGAACACCTGAGAGAAACAAACTTTTTTAATAAAGTAAGACTGCAAAATGCAAATACTCTCTGTCTCTAAAAAATAACTCCATACAAACCACATAACCTGCTTATATAAACTGTGAAAGTGTTTGAATCAGAGTGTCTGAATTGAAAGAGCCCTTACACATCACCTGGTTCTAACCCCCCTGCCGTGGGAGATAGGTTGTTCCAAGCCCAGACAGCCTGTTCCAGTGCTCACCACCCTCACAGTAAACAATTCTTTCCAATATCTCATCTAAAACTTCTCTCAGTTTAAAACCCTTAGCCCTCCTCTTATCACCCTGGTTAAAAGTTCCTCTTCAACTATTCTATAGCCCCCCTGAAGGCTGCTCTAAGGTCCCCCTGGAGCATTCTCATCTCTGGGCTGAGCAACCCCTAGCTCTGTCGGCCTGTCCTCACAGGGCAGGTTCTCCACCTCCCTGGATGTTTTTGCAGTTCTCCTCAGGTTCTGCTTGAGTATGTCTATGTCTTTCTGAAGCTGAGGGCTCCAGAGCTGGACATAGCTCTCCAGGTAGGGGAGAATTCTCCATGGGAGTGAAGCAGGAAGGCAGAATCATCTCCCTTGACTTGCTACCCACAATCTTTTAACACAGCCCAGGACATGTTTGGCTTTCGGGACTGCCAGTGCATGTTGCAGGGTCATATCAAGCTTTTCATCATCCAGCATCCCAAGTACTTCTAAGTGCTGTTCTCAATCCATTCTCTGCCCAGCCTGTGCTATATGTTGTACTTGGAATTGCCCTGACCTGGGTGCAGGACCTTGCATTTGGCTCTGTGGAACTTGATGAGATCCACACAGGCCCCTCTCAGGCCTGTCAGGTGCCTCTGGGTGACATCCCCTGCCTGCAGTGTGTCCATCACACCACACAGCTTGGTGTTGTCAGCACATTTGCCGAGGGTGCTCTGATGCCCCTGCCTGTGTCACTGACAAAGGCGTTCAGTCTCTCCCATTTAGAGAGAAGGCTATTTTGTGGCCCAGAAGTCAAGGACTCCTCTCAGGGTGGTGGATCCTGGATCCCAGACTGGGCTTCTGTTCCCACTGACAGCATGTCTCTGCTTGAGTGCACTGTCCAAGCACTGTGGCCTGTCTTTCCTTTCCATTTAATTCCCTTTTGTCATCTTGTAACTCCTCTGTAATCTTACCTGCACATCTCTGCAACTCATCTCACTCCTTGGACTAAGAATAGAAACTGATCCCCTTGAAGAAAGTCGTCAGGCAAAAAATCCATTTCAAAGCCACCCTTTTCTTTTTGAAATCTCTACAGGTTTTCTGCAGTTTACCTCCTCTGAGATACAGCTCTAAATTGTCTGTGCACCATCACTTCCTATTTTCCTTTTGAACCTGCTTCCTTCCTTTCTTCCTTTGCAGACTCTCCAAGCCATTCACATTTCTTCCTGGTGTTTCTTGCTAACTTTCCCTCTTCTTTCAAACTGCATTGTATGCCATATTTGGTTTATGGTGCTCATTCTACATGTTACCAGACCTTCACCCCTCAACACTGGAAATTCCTCCAGGGCCTGATTTCTGCAGCCCAGGCTACCTCCTGTTTTGGTGTCCCTCCTAAATTCCTTCATACTAGTGAGAAATGAGTCAAGAAATTCTTCTCCTCTGGTCTGTCTTCATCATTTGGACTAGAAAGCTACCCTCGATGCTCTCCTGTATTTACCTGGACTGCTTGCAGTTGGCCGTGTGATTTTCCCAGCAAGAATCTATGTGGCTGAAGTCTTCTATTGGGATTGTGGCCTGCAAATGTGATTCTTGCTGCGGCTGAAGAAAGAGCTCTTCACCAACCTCTCTCCTTGATCAGGTAATGTGTGGTAGACACCAACCTCAAGGTTTCTGTTGCTGGCTTAGTCTCTAATTTGCATAAGCTCTTGACTTGCTCATTGATGTTCTTCAAAAACATCTTTGTGCAATCAATCTCATTTTTGGCATAGAGGAAAATTCTCCCAACTCTCTTTTTTGCTTGTCCTTTTTGAATAGTTTGTAGCCATCAGACAGCACTCCAGTTGCACAATTCAACCCAGCAAGTTTCTATGATAGCAACCAGGTCATGGTTATGTCTCATCTTCTGTAAAGAGGTCGGTACCAGCTGAACTTTTTATCACTTTCATGAATTCAATGCAGGGTCACAAATATGTGAGACTTTGGAGGCTCTTACACCAACAACATTCAACTAATAGTACCTTTGTGTTTGCTTAAGCAGTTTTTCCTTTTCCCTGTTGGATTTGTCAAACCTGTGGGATCTGAAGTAGCTTAATCAATCTGAAGTTGATTCCTCATTTTATTTCTTTTCTTTATTTTTTTTTAATTCCTCACAATTATTTCCTCATTATATTTCTTTGGGGATTTTTCTGCTTTATCAGTTGTCTCTGGTCTTGCTTTGGAGTGAAAGTGTTCAGCTGAAGCTCTCGCTATGGGCAGTTTTTCATGTGCCTGAGCTCACCAGCTGTGGCTGTTTCAGAACTGTGCACCACTGTTCCTGCTTTACAGCTTGGCTCTTAGTGAGCTGTTACCTCTGGGGCGATCTGACAGCCTTGGAGCCCCAGGATGTGATGCTGCTTTGGCCCTAGCGTTTTCCTCGAATTTTCGTACTCTACATTGAAAATTATCTGCTACTGTCTTTCTGCATGGTGTCATTTCCCCTCAGAATACATTTCTGGGGCATCAGTGTTCTGGCTCACCTTTCCAGGCTTAAATTTATTGATCATCAGATTGACTTTAGAACGCACTGAAAGTATTTTCTTTCTGCTGCTTTTAACATCTTCTCTTGAACTTATTTGTGAGGTAGGTGATCAGACTTTTAGGGACAGCATTTAGGATCAGTTGTTAAATGTTTAGCTATTTCCAAGATACTACCTTCTTGTTGTATTTTTAAAGATATAAAAATTCCTGTGTTATTCAGTTTGTTTAAAGAATTGCAAGGTTGGATTGCACAAAAACTAAGTATTGCAACAAAATAATTCTTCTGAGCATGAAGAAGAGAATCGTTTTTGAGAGCTTTTTACTCCAGAGATGGTTTACCCATTTTAAATTAAAATAATGATAATTAAATACATTTCACTGGAGAAGGGAAGTGGCTAGAACTTGCTGACATGATGTTATGATATGATTTGATATTTGTGCCCTATTTTGCAAAGCACAGAATTTTCCTAACTTTGGGGGATTTGGGGTTTTTTTTGTTGGCACTAGCAAGGCCTACTGAGTGAGCCTTGGAACTCTTACTTTTTTCTGGGTTTTGGGGTTTTTTTCCGGTTTTGGGGGTTTTTTTTGTTTTTGTTTGGTTGGTTGTTGTTGTTTATAGAAACCTCCCCTGTTTCAGAATTACTGCTTTACAGTTTGAATCCTAAAAGCTGTATTAATACTGTAGTGATGCTGCTTGGCATGCTGCATAAATACTTTGGTGTATTCTCCGAAAATTCCAGTTTCTCTTACTTGAACAGAAAAGGGATAAAAATGTGACTTTCTTAGGCTTTTGGACAGAATTTGTTCAATACAGGGCTTCCTTGAGTCGATTTTTAGTTATTAAAGGTCAAGAAAATTTATTTATACTGTAACCTCCCTATAAGATGCCGCTATTTCCACTGAACAAAATACAATGCCGTAGTTGGCAGGCTCGTTCTTTCTCAGAAAGCCAAGGCAAAGACTGGAACAAACAAAATTCAGTTTCCTCAAACACTTGGCTGCTCTTCTACCTTGAAAATACATTATTTTCTTTCCAGTTGCTTTTTGTTGAAACAGATGTAATGAGGTTTTGTTGGACACTGAGGGTATACAAAGAGAGCCTTCTTTACACTGAGGCTTGATTCATTATGGAGTAGGGCTCAATTACTGAATTGTAGAACAGCTGGCAAGGACTGGTAGATAAGGCCCCTTGTCTTGTGTTACAAATAGACAAGTGGGCTGACAGTCATCTCTGCACAGCCTTTGGATGTACAGACCTGGTAATGAAGGCTTAAGCCTTTGTTTAAACCTTTTAAAGGTGTTCAGGAGCCTTGAGGTTCCCCTGATTTTTGCTGTCATGTCATTGAAATCCAGTGCAAACTAAGCCTGGTACTAGTCAAAGCCCAGGAAGTGCAAGGGTTCATCATAAGCTCATGCCACATTCCTTAAATGCAGTGTAAACAATAATTGAAAATAAAAGTTCTCTTCCCTAAGTTTGAAGCAAAGTTTTTCAGATGACTTTGGGTGGAGAGAGAGGAGCATATTTTGCTGAGAATATGGTATATTTGGCATGGATGCAATTCACTCCCAAAGCATATTTCCAGGTACGTTATCTTTCTCTTTGAATTTACAATAGAATCATTCCTGAAAAGGCCCATTGTGGTTTAGTGAATTTAAGACTATTGCCATAAGGGACACATTTTAAAGCAGCAGCATCAGAGTTGTTTATTTCATAAAATGAATTCGTGCAACTGTAATAATCCTGCTCCACATTTTCCTTTTAATAGGACAATCTCTCTGTGATGGTGCACTAACATGAGCACATCTGAATTGATTCAATGAATGCAGTAGGTATCCTATTCTGAAAAATGCCAATGATGGAAAAACAACCCTGGCTCAGTAATTTCAGTTTTATTTTATCTGCACATTTTTACAATCCATGCTTTTTCCCACTGTATTTTTGCTTTTTTTTTTGTGTCGGTGAGTGCTTTAGGATATACATAATAGAAAACAGGAAAATATGTTTGTTGTCTGCAGTCCTTTGGTCAATGTGGTACACACGGACAACTAAGATGCATACTTATTTAGACAAGAGAAGTAATATCACTATGTGGAAAATAAGTCCTTTTGTAAGTTAATAAGCGAAATATGTATTTCCAGATTTTATTGTCCTAAAATTCCACATAATTGTAATTTTTTCCCAGTCTTAAGTCTCTGTGTAGATAGACAATTACTGTGCTCTGAGCCATGCATGATAAATAATTACATACAAAACAACTAATGATGGTTATTAATGAGTAAGTATGAGGATTTAATGATGTATTGAGGCCAAAATGTAAAGGGCATGATTTTCATTTATACTGGAGTTGCTTTACCCTCCTGAGGCAAAAAGAAAAGGCTCTCCAGAAGACGTAAAAGACGATTAGGTAAATAGGAAATAGGAAGGAGGATTAGTCTAGCTGGTTTCTTCACCCACCTTTAAATCACGGTAAAAACAAGTCCTCCTTTCAGTTGTGAAGCAGAATTGTCTTTAGCTTACCAGGCAGGAACCTTTGAAAATATGTCAACAATGAAATTTAATGTGATGATGAGAATTACGTTTTCCAAGGCAGGTTAGGTATTTTATGTCAGATTTTTTAATTGACAAGAACCAAGGGCTACAATTTTAGTGTTGTAAGTGCTACTGATTAGTGATAGTTAGGACCTGGCTGATCTTTCATAGCTTTGTATTAAGAAAACCTAAAGAGGAAATAAATTTCTTAATAGGATATAAAAATCATTGGTGAAAGTATTTCTTTATTGTACATTGAGTACTATGCTAATATGTATGACCTGCTAATTTAGAAGATTGTCTCTGTCAATGGGTAGAAGTGTTTCCCTGTGGATGAGTGGAATTCCCTCCTCTTACTAAAAGCAGAAACATAAAAAATGCTTTCCTAACATTGCTTTAATTCTGCAGTAGGAGGATGTCAGCTGCAGAAACACTGACACAGATTTGAAAATGCTTTTTGCATATTCCAGACATCCTTTTATAAGGTGTTAACTTGCTTTGCTAGTCAAGGAAGATGTTCTTGTCAGCAATACTGTAAATACATACCTCTTAAGCTATTTTAGTGAAATGAATTGGAGCCTGGATACTGCACATGCCTTCGTCTTCTTTATTGTTTTAACTCCCAGAATCACAAGTCATGTAAGAAAGAAGTTTTGCTATAGAGATTAAAAATGTGATTTAGTCCTCATTATTTACATTAAAACTCCATGAGACTGTTAAGCTTTTCTTCTGATATGAAAAATGACTGAATGGACCAACACAAAGCAAATCTAGCATCTCACACACAAATAAAAAAAAAATAGCCTGACTAAAGAGTTTGCTCCTAAATGGTGACCTTTTGGGACATGAATGAATAGCACCATTTAAACAGAAGTGATGCAAGAGAACAAGGGATCCTCAGCAGTGTTTGTGACCTGCAGATAGCCACAGTCGTTCAGTTATCTTTCTCCCTGTGGCACAGCAAGTGTCTTCCTTGGAGCTTTTGAAACAAATTTCTAGTTTCCCAGGACTTTTGGTGAAGAAATGCCCTTCAGGTCCGTTCACTTCATGCAGTCTTCTTTTGAAAGTGGCCAGCAGGAAGGGGAGAAACAGGAGCAGAAAAAGTGTGGTCTTTCAAGTATCTAGGCAACCTACAGTATCAACCAAGACCAAATTCAGTTGTGAGTAGAGGGAAAGAAGCCAAAAAAATGAGTGTGTGGCACAAAAATGCTTTTGGCAGCTGTGTCCCACAGCAGAAAGTATGGGAGCTCCCGAGGCACTGCTGACTGGCCCACTGCACTCCTCTAGCTCTTCAGGAAATGTGGAGCCAGATCACTGAAATAGATTCAAAATCTCTTGGTCTAAATCTTACATGACCTATGAGACAGTTTTTTTTCTGACTGAGAGGAATAATTTGCATTTATTGGTGTCAGGGACACACAAAGGATGCCTGTGTGCCCTGCAGGTTAAGGGTGTATTCATGAGACACATGTGACTTGCAGAAGGGTCTTTATCTTAAATTATCACTTCAGAGTGTGTCACTGTACACTCTCCTGCTCTGAATCAGTTATCATACCTAACTGGAAAAAAGAAGCATCAGTTAATTTGTAGAGAAAAATTAATTTATGTTCTGTCACTGAAAGTGATTTGATGAATGACAGTAATCAGAGGCATATTATTGCTGCTACAGTCAGTGTGTGTTAGTGGGGAAGTATCTGAGGGTAGCATTTTCTCCTTCTATAAGAGGGTGCCTCTGTGAGCATAATTCAAGCACAGAGCACCAAGAGCAACCTCTGGATGTTTCATTTTCATAATAAATGCATATTCAAATTGTAACTTATATTCTAAACAATTATAGATTATTTTTATGTTTTAGGGTTTGTACTTGGAATGCCAGTACCTCTAGCAGCTGTTCTTCTTCTGTCTTGTGTTAGGCATGACATCATGCATATGAGGGAGACAACTAAATTTTTCCCCACCCACCTGCTGCATTTTGAAGTTATCAGAAAGGCAGTATAATTAGTTAACTTGCATTAACATTCTGGTTGTCTTGTTATGCTGTGAATTGGAGCACAATGGAGAGTGCAAGGTAGCCTCAACTCCTTTACAGTACCAGAACAGATGCACTAGGGAATGTACTGCAATGCAGGGTAGCAGCTTGTCAGAAAGACTTTAGACAATATTGCCTTAGAAAAAAAAAGGAGGGGGAGCATGTCAGGGCTGATCCGGTTTTTCATAGATTTTTTTGCATAGTTTCAATGTTCATTGGATAATTATCTGAATACTAAGAGTTGATACCACAGGGCTAGACTGAAGTACAGTATCTGAATAAACTGTTTGGGGTTTTTTTTTACATAATTACCTGCCTTGAAAACTGAGATCACAGCTATGTACAACATATGGTGGAATTTCTAGTTCACTTTAAAGCTCCAAAGATCAGTTAGAACTCCTTTCAGGCTTTTCATTATCCAAGTAAAAAATATATCAAATATTGATGAACTTCTTGAAGCATTGTGATCTGTCATTACATCATTTTAATTAAAAAACCCTGGTCTAAAAAATAAATGTATATATTTATATTAGATACAGTTAAAACTGTTCTCGTGCAGCTTTTTGCTATCATTCTTACGAATGCTATTTATGTCTTCCTGTATCACATAAATTAAGCTTTGATGAAGGTCTAATTCTTCAAATTCTTGCTGCTCTTTCCATGCATAAAATTCAAATATATTTGCAGTTCCCAAATGCAAAACTCTGTTGCTGTTATATGACACACATACTCATTCAGATGCAAATTAGTTTTTTTCTTTCCTGAGGTAAAAAAGGAGTGAGAAAGCAAAAAAGTAGCTGAGCCTTTGTCTGTTTCCTTAAGTGAGTCTCTTGTCCTCTGTATGTGTGACAATTTGACATATGAGGTGATGACTAATTTTGCAAAATTTCAGGAATATAACTTAGAATGGCAGAACTGGCTGAAAGATGTTGTGAAAGTTCAGTTTGAAATTCTAAAATACATATTCATTGCAAAGATGCTTACATGCCTGCAAGGATTTGCATTCCTTTCTGTGCTACTTAAAAAGCTAATGGAGGATAGTACTAGATGCTCAAGTGTTTATCTTTCAGCCTTTAAATGTCTTTATTATGAGCTTTATTATGTTTTCTTAACCATGACCAATATCCTTTTTTTTGTCCTGAGCATCTGTGTAATACAACTGGGAAGTGATTTATAGTTCAAAGTAGGGAAGCAGAAGATTGAAGGCTGTCCCTCAGTACCTAAATACAGACTGCAATGTGCAAGGGAAAATGAAAAGCTTGGTTATTTTCCTGAAATCTTAGTAGTGACATCCTTTTCAGGCAATATTCCCACTGAAATCAGTGTACTAAATTAATATTAAATAGATTTAATTTTTTCTTCACAACTGTATTATTCAATGCAGAAGCATCTGAGTTCTTCTAAAAGCTTTTATTTGCTACTACCTCAAGGCATATGCCATTTGTTTTCTTTAGCTATTCATAAAACTTCCGTTTGTGGCTTTTATAATTTTGACACAGTAAATTCTAGAGCACTTGATAAAGCATTAGGGGTCATTGTAAGCAATGAAAAGAAAAAAGAAAAGAAAAGAAAAAAGGAAAGGAAAGGAAAGGAAAGGAAAGGAAAGGAAAGGAAAGGAAAGGAAAGGAAAGGAAAGGAAAGGAAAGGAAAGGAAAGGAAAGGAAAGGAAAGGAAAGGAAAGGAAAGGAAAGGAAAGGAAAGGAAAGGAAAGGAAAGGAAAGGAAAGGAAAGGAAAGGAAAGGAAAGGAAAGGAAAGGAAAGGAAAGGAAAGGAAAGGAAAGGAAAGGAAAGGAAAGGAAAGGAAAGGAAAGGAAAGGAATAAGGAAAAGAAAAACATTGCATTTTCTAAATGCTTGTATAAAATAGTGTGGGATTACACGAAGTGCTAGTAAGAACTGTGCAGCAGGAGTGTATGGTCTATTGGAGACTGAAATGTCGGCGAAATAAATGTATTTTAGATACAAATGGACAGTCTTTGCTTGGCAGCTGTCTCAGCATGATCAGATTACAAAGTGGTTGAGTGATCTCTGCAGAGCTTTCATAAGGGTTGCGAAGGAGGACAAGGCAGAGTCTTCATGGAATTTGACAGGTAGCATTGCAGTGACACTTTTCTTCCCAAAAGCATCTTGGTGCTGGGGACAGGAGGCTCTCTGGCACTTCACACTATTGCAGTGTACACTATTGCTGCACTTTGTCTGGCCAAATATTGGATTTCAGAAATCATAGTGTAGCCATAACTGTGTTGTTAAGTGTGCTAAATCCTGCAGAGAGGTTTAGACAAATTAGAGAGACAAGCAATCACCAGCCATCTGGAGCTCAGTGAGGGAAAGTGCTGGATGCTGCACCTGGGATGGGCAACCCTGCATGTATGAACACACTGGGAAATGAGAGGTTGGAGAGAACCACTGTGGAAAGGGACCTGGAAGTCCTGGTTGGTGGTAAGTTGGATCTGAGTCAGCAGTGCTCAGGCAGCCACAAGGGCCAACCCTGTCCTGGGGACATCAGGCCCAGCATCACCAGCTGGGCAAGGGAGGGGATTGTCCCACTCTGCTCTGGGCTGGGGTGGCCTCACCCTGAGTGTTGGGGGAAGTTTTGGCTACCATAACATAAGAAAAACATTGAGCTATCAGAGGGTGTCCAAAGGAGGGCAATGAAGATGGTGAAGGGCCTTGAGGCAAGCTGTATGAGAAAAGGCTGAGGGCGCTTGGTCTGTTCAGCCTGGAGAAGAGGAGACTGAGGAGGAAACTCACTGCATTCACAACTTCTTTATGAGGGGAGGAGGAGGGGCAGACACTGATCTCTTCTCTGTGGTGACCACTGACAGGACTCAAGTACATGGCCTGAAGTTGAGTCAGAAGATGTTAAGATTGAATATCAGAAATAGGTTTTTTTCACTTGGAGGGTAAAACCTTGCCTGTGCGTATTTAGGCACTGAACAGGCTCCCCAGGGCAGCAGTCACAGCACCAAACCTGCAGCATTTGGACAATGCTGCACACATGGTATGCCGCAGGGTATGTGCAGGGCCATGTCTTGGGGCATCCCCATGTCTTGGGGATGGTCCTGTGCAGGGCCAGGGGTTGGATTCAATGATCCTTGTGGTTCTCTTCCAAATGAGGATATTCTGTGATTCTATGATTCAATGAATCAATTATTTTGTGATTTTCCTCTAAGTCTAGGGCATACTTTTTTAAGGTGAGCTGCCAGAATTGTAACACCTGGTTTAACGCCCCTAGAATACCTCTTTTCTTTGGTATCTGAAAGCAGGTGGTTTGTGCCATGGTGTCCTCAAAGGTGGCCTTTATTGCTCCATGTAGCCAGCAAGAACTTAGTGTGCACCATTATGGGACAATACACTCATAACAGGTCATCACAATATACTACTTCTGTGCTGTCCAAAAATCATGCCCCAGATATGTTTGAGAATCACTGAAGTGACATTGACTGGAGTAGACAAGGAAGGATTTGCAGAGTGCAGGGTAGAAGACCATATGCTTCTGGGTGCAGCCATAGGGTCATGGTCCATGAGCAGAACATTCACGAGGTCCTTTGTAGCCTTCTGTCTGTTCTGCTCTGCCAAGTGCTGCGTATGCTGCAGTGCTCTCCAGGGTCAGTTGGAGGTGGCTTGCATGGAGAAACAGGGCTTTGCATTATTCCCAAATGTACAGAAGGAAGGAGGAGACTTTGCTCCCTGATGCTCAAAAAGGATTTTGGGCCAACAGACACTTGTACAAATTCCAGTCAAGAAAACTTTTGCCCTTCCAAGAGTTTTAAAAGTCAGAAAAGAGTATTTTTTTAGTCTCAATATTATGTTGTAATAGCTGGAAGGATACAAACCCCATGTTGTTTAAGAAGTCATTAAATAGATGGGTTAGTGTTTATCATGTATTTAAAAATTAGTACATTTCTGTAATTTCAGCAATGTGATATTAGAGTAACTAAATGCAATTTAGTACATTTTTACATCTCTTCATGTAGGTACACAGGAGAGAGCAGTAAAACATTGACACTAAGATGAGAGGGTGGGAGCTGATGGTTCACTCACTTAAATGTATACTTTTTTGGCAGATGGGGAAAGTGCTGTCCTCCAGCTATGCATCTCTCAGGTCTGCCAGGAATGGTTACAGTTTGGGTGGTCTCTACTTTGTTTTTGTGAAGGGATTTTGTTATGTGTTACTGCTGCTTCCAGATGGTATCATGTATGAAGATGATGTAACATCACAACAAAACTTGAAAACTGAAGAAAGTGTTTCTGTCAGTTGTGCACTTAAAATATCTTCAGAACCAGAATATTTTTCTGTTTGGGTCTTTTTTGGCTGTAAGTCTATTTTCACACATTTTTTCTCAGAACAGGACATTTGAGGTGAAAAGTTGTGATGCAGTTTTGACCAGAGCTGAATATAGTTATGGGTTGCTCTAGCACAGGCTCATGCAGATGTCTTTTTTTTTATTTTTCAGTTCCAAAATTCAAATGTTCATTTAAAAGTTGGTTGTTCTTTCTGCGGCCCTGGATTTTTAGCTCCACCATTCACCTTCTAACACTCCAGAGAAAGGTAAAAGGCTGTGACAGTGATTGCTAGGGGAAAATACTAAGATTAGGGGTAAAAGAAATCTGAGAATAAACTGTAGCACAGTTTCTCCTCAACATGAGGCAATTTAGAAATAGTTCATGGAATTCAAAAGCATGATTGGATACAAATGTATCACATGCATTGGTATGTGTTATATTTTGCATGTGACTGTAATGTTCTGTTCAATGCATCTATGTCCATTTTTTCTGCATATTTGGAAGTGCTTTCCCACACAAAATGAAATAATTTTGTTTTAATACAGTGCAGATGAAAATACAAAATTTTTATTGTTTGGTTACTGGAACTTTATTGTTGACATTGGTCTGATTGGTCTTAAAAGAAGAATTTAGACAGATTCTTCTTATATTTGTAATAATTTTTTTTTAATTGAACAAAATCCATGCATGTTTTAACTGCATTGATTTCAGTCTGGTTTTCCTAGTTTGCTTTGGCATATTAAGTCAAGGCAGTGCACTGTGTTTTTATACACTAGACAAATAGAACTCCGCAGGTGTAGGAGAGAAATCATACTGTCCTTATCATAAACAGTCCTGTGGTGAGCATCATCAAGAAAAGGAAAAAAGCACTGTGCTGAAACCTGGAAAATGTTTTGCTGCAAGCAATGAAAATGAAAGATAGAGAGCACATACCTATTACATCTCTTGTAAAAGTGGCAGAAAGTTAAATGCTTTCTAATAACCTTTTGGTCATTATCATGTTTCTGAGCACTCAGATGTGTATGAGGTGAAAACCTTTCTTTTTTGAGAGCAGGAAAAATGAGACACACAAGAGAGGAGGAACATGGGTATATTATTTGTCTTTCACTGTCCTCTAACCTTCCCATATTTCCAGTATACTGTACAGTGCATCAACTGTCAATATTGGATTTCCTTACAAGGTCACTGAAAATGCATTCTGGGTTTGAAAAGTAGGTTGTATTAGCTTTGGATGGATGTATTATATTATTTTCAGAAATGGTAAGAAGGAAAAAATATAATCTTCCTATTAATCCTCATGTGAAATATATTATCCTCAGTTGTGGATAAGTGGGCAATCATCAGCCTAGTGCTGCCAAAAAGGCAGAGAGGAATGCATTGATTTAATCTGTTGGTTTGGAGCTATTCTTTTGGATTTTTTCAATTTCTCTTACTATTTATTATTTTGGATTTTTCTCCAGTGAAAAACTGGTTTCTTCCTCCATTATTCCTGTGTTGTGTTCAGTCATGAGATTTTTCAGAGGCCTCTTGTTTTCTCAACTTTTCCTCTATCCCCTCTTACACTGTCTATTTTTCTTTCCCAGCCACAACAAACAACACATTTCTCTCCGAACAGCTCTCAGAAGAGCTGCCCCTTTAGCCTGTTCCTGGGGGAAGGAGGAGAGGAGGGGCTGGGTGCAGCTGCCCAGGGAATGCTGCAGCACTCTGTGCCTGTCTGTTCCTCTCTATTCTGCTCCTGTCTACTCCTGTAAAGCAGAAGGGAGAGGGACAGGCAATGCTGCCAGCACCAGCAACAACTCTGGGGCTTCTGCCCAAAAAGAGACACCTGCAGACCTTGTTAAATTTATGGGAACAGCTTGGTTGGACAGGTGACTCTTAAAATTTTTCTTACTCTGAAAATTATGTTGTAACCATGGTGTTTCAGTGGAGTGTTAAATCACTTCACAGTAAGAGATTTCTACATGTAAATGTCAAATCAAATGGCTCAATCCACTGAGTGGCAGATGTATTTTAGTCAGCAGTGCTTTTATGAAAAAACACTCTTAGGATTGCTCTTCCTGTCAAAGCTCCCAGCCTGAATCTGGATGAGGGAGCCACATCTCTTTGGCATAGAAAAGGGCTTCTGAGGGGCTGCAGGAGCTTGGGTGGGCCAGGACAGGTGTGGGGATGAGCCCCTCAATGCCTGCCCCAGCACAAGAGTAGAAAATGACAACAAAAACTCCCCTTCATGGCTAAAGAAAGGATGCAATTCCTTGGGCCATGAGCAGCAGCTTAATCTTTGCCAGAGGGTTTCCTGGATGTGTGTGCTGCAGCATGTGGCCCAGCTTTTGCCTGCCATTAATCAGCCTCTAGGTACTTCCTTGGCTTGTGGGAGTCTGCTTTTCTCACTTCTCCTCTGGGATGCTGGGCTGCCCACTGGGTGGAGAGCAACAGCCTCCAGAGAGCATCCAGCTGTTGGGAGCCTGGATGCTTGGCAGTCAGGCAGTTCTTTTGGCTCTGAAATGGAGGAAATCAAGGAGACAAGAGAAAAGGAAAAACTCTAAAACAATAAAATAAAAATAATAATTATATATATATAACCAATAATAAAACCAAACACTAATACTTCATTTGGAAAAAATGCAGGGAGATGTCTAAGGTGAAAATACAGACTGCTTTAATTATAACTGTTGTTATTTATTTATTTGTTTGTTTGTTTATTGTCTTGCTTATTAGAGCACTGATCATCACAACTCCCCCTCTCAGCACCAGGCAATGGCAGGGGCTGTGGAAGGGGCACTGCTGGTTTGGGATTGAGAGCTAGTCTGCACCAAACCCTCATGCCAAACCAGGGGAGGCGATCTGGTGAGGTGCTTCAGCACCTCTGCTTGGTAAAATCCTTCAGGCATATACTCATGGGGTTTATGTGATAAATGTTTTCAATATTGAGAAGTGTAGCACAAGGCTTTTTTTTTTTCCTCTGGGGGAAAAATAAGGATTTTCTGCTGATTTTCTGTGCTTTTGTGCATCTTTCCTATTAGGTGCTCCTAGAAAAATAAACACAAATTAGCTTATGGTAAAACTACAATTTGCATATTTGTAAGATGTACATGAATTGTTGTCTGGCAATAATGAATGCCTTTTAAGCAGTAGCTTTTTGAAAGGAGAGGGAACAATTGTAACCCATCTTTTCTTCCTCGTGGAGGTGGTCATGACATGAGGGTTGGCCTTTCTGAGGTTGGCAGCACCTCTGGGTTAGATGGACCGTCATCCACATTACCAGCTGACAGACCAGCCGCATCCAGAGTCGCACTTCTTGTGTAGAGGCACTGGAGGAGGTGAGGCAGATACCTGGAGAGGGTTCACCTGCCACCCTAAGCACAGATTTGCCTCTATTCTTTACTGCCTTCTCTGTGGTTGGGGGTGGGGCTGCAGGGTGTGGGATACAGGATCTTGAAGTTTTTTTTCTCACAGATGTTCCTTTTTTGTTCCTTCTTTCCTCAGGGAAAGAAGACCGTGGCTCCAGCAGCTTTTTCTCAGACTCCCTGATGTTGCTTAACCAGTCCACTTCCCTTCAAAGCTCTGCCATCATCTGCTTGGTCACACACCTCACACAGGTGTCCTCACTCTGCCTTGCTCAGCTCCTGTGGACTAGAGGTGCAATACATCAGCAACAAAAAAACCAGCTGTGCCTGAAAACAGTGACAAAGAACACCGTCCAGCATGGGACAACTTCTTACTGCAGAGGTGATACCTGCTCTCAGCTCAACACACAGTGCTGCGTCTCACCAGCTTGTTAATAGAAAATTATTGGCAGACGAGGTTTCATAAAGCATATTGCAGCACAAACCACCATAATAAAGATCTTGAACAGTGTCAATGGGTCACAAATAAAACCCTGGCATGGGTTCCTTCCCTAACACATGAACATACACACAAAGTAAACACACCTCAGTGTTACTGGGCCTTACATTGAATTGAAAAAATGCTGTGTTATTTCTGCTTTAAGATTCAATGCAGGTCAAGTGACTAGCTGCATTCAGGCAGTTTCAGGTTTCTACATAACTGTAAACCATTCTGCTTTTAAAAACAAAACTAATCTAGGAACCTTGGGGAGCTTTTTCTTCTGTTTTTTTTTTTTTTTACTTCTTTTTTTCATTACAGTTTCATAACAAGTGCTGGAAAATAAACACTTTTCTTCTTTCAATACTGAAGCTGCTGCTTAATGCTGCTGTCTTACATAATTTAACCTTAAAAACAATCAAAATTTTCTGCTGTAATTTCAGGCACTTCAACATGCTCATATGATCTCCAAGGACAGAAAGAATGATTACTATTCAAGGAAAAAAGTCCACTGCTATTTTAATTAAAAAGATGCTGTGTTTGTGCTGGAAATTACTTCAAAGTTTAAATTAAAGATGAAATTATTTCCTTTAATCAAAGTTATAAAACATTTATGTTATTAGTGTAAATACCTAAAAGAGATGAAAATTATTTTTTTTGCTTGTTCCAAATCTTTGCTGAGAACTGGAATGTGGGGTTTTTTTTCCTTATTACTTTTGGTTATTTACAGTATGTAACTCACAGGTCCTGTAGCAGGAGTTCTACATTAAAAACACCTCCATCTCATACCACCACCAGCTATGAATTTCTACTTATTTTCTTTTCTAAACCTAATTTTTCAGAGGACTTTAGCTCTTGTCATTGTTTTGTCCTTTCAAGGAGACACCTTGACACAGTATCTGACATAATATTGAGGTTTTGAGATCCTGAATATTTAGAGATTCTGTCCAGGACAGAGAGTCTAGAGATGGTTTGGTGGCAGGTGCTGCAGGGGCAGCCCCACTGGGCCTCCAAGGAGGGCTCAGGAGTGACAGCTCTGTTGCCTCATACATCAAGCTCCTTAGCAGCCACTGCAGTTCATCTTTCCCCACATGCGAGTCTGCAGTCGGAAGCCGCTCCGTGCAATGACATGAGCTGTCACACAAACCTGGGCTCTGACTCAGATGGTGTCTGTGCCCCTGCAGTGATGACTCAGGCACGTGTCAGCTCAGCTCTTGCCTTGTCTGCTTCTTCATTGTTCTTGCCGATAACCTACCCCAGCCCTGAGTGTCTGGCAGCTTCCACTATTCCACTGAACGCCTGCAAATTCCAGAGGAGCATCCTCTGTGCAGGAGGAAGTGAGACCTCACATACCACAGGCCCAGCACAGCATGGCAAGTACTACATTACTTACCAATATCTTGAATACTGCAGGCAGTAACACCCTTACTTAGCAATTGCAAACCTGCTAGAAGGCCTCACATGCTTTTCTTTTACCAGTGATTTGCATGCTGTGGAAAGGTCGGGAGAAAACACTTCTGAAAAACTGTCACTCCAGTTTCAAACAGAGGAGGACTGAGTCATGGGAGAAACCATTGCTCCGAGCTTATACGCTGAATTGTGACAGAATCAGAATTAAAATATCCTGCTTTTATTCTTCTCAAGTGTTGCTGCTGCCTTTCATCGGTATCTTTTCTACTTTCTGCACTGTTGCAGATTTTCTTGACTTTGTGTTTCTTGGTGGTGTTCTCTCAACCAATAATGCAAAACTGCTTCCTCCCTTCACTTATTGCCTCCAATTCTTTCAGGTCCCTTATCTCCCACCTCATATTAATTGATTCATTCCCCTCTCCAGAGTTTAGCACTATCAAAACTAGTTATTGTTGCAGAGCTCCCTGTATGTTTTGGGCTGAAATTGTGACTTATTAATAATTGCACATTTATTCTGATGAGAAAGCTAAAATACTTGAAAAGCTGAAGTAACGTGATTAACTTTTAAATAGATCTCCATTTCATCCTATCCAGATTTTTGATGACACCATGAAGTCTCAGTAGATCATATTTTCTTCAGGCTGCTCAGAGAGCCTGTGAGTAAGAATGCCTATGAAAATGCTTTTGAAGGTGCTGGAGTCTATCAGTGCTGGTCACTTTTGAGGCACCACTTTTAAGAGCACAGGAAGAGGCAATTCCAAAATGTTGGAAGTCAAGCAAGTCAGGCAGAAGGCTGGCTTGGCTGAGCAGGGGTCTTTTGAAGCTAAAGCAAGAAAAAGGAACTATGTGGCCAAAATCAGGAGACATGGGAGGGAAACAGATACTCCTGTAAGGGAGAAAATTCACGCAGCCAAAAAACTGGAGTTAAAGCTGCCAGAACTGTGGGTTACAATTAAAAGAGCTTTTTCTATATAGCTCAAGAGCAAAAGGCAGTGCTGAGGTAACATTTCCCATCACAAGCTAAGGGTGGTCACCTCCTGAACAGGGACAGACACAAAGCAGAGGTGTTTAATGCTGTCCTTGCCTCTGTCTCCAACACTGCTGATGGGCTGAGGGGTCTGAGTGCCCTGAGCTGGGGGACCACGACTGTGAGAGTGACAAACTCCCAGCTGGCCCTGAGCCTGTGCAGGTTCCACTGCTCCAGCTGGATCCCTGCAAATCTATGGGGCTTGGTGGGATTCGTCTGACTATCCTCAAAGAGCTGCTGATGCCATCATGAGCCTCTCTCAATGATTTTTGAACATCCCTGGGAATCCATAGAAGTCTGAGCTGATTGGAAACTGGTGAACATTGTCCCAGTTTTCAAGAAGGGCAAGAAGCATGACCCTGGAAACTGCAGGCCTGTCAGTCACATATTCAGTGGTGTCACTGGCATAATTATGGAGAAAATTATTCCTGAAGGTATTGAAAAATGCCTGAAGGACAATGCAGCTCTTAACCACAGCCAGAATGGCTTCATAAGGGGAAAGTTCTGCTTGTCCTGATTTAATTTTGTGACAAAGTAACCCACCTGTGGGGATCAAGGGAAACCATGCAGTTTTGATGCAGTCTTTTGGATTTCAGTAGAGATTTCAATACTGTCTTTTCCAGGACCCTTCTGGACAAAACATCCAGAACACAAAACACCCAGCCCACAGCTGGATAAACAGATCAAGTGATGGGTGAGTAACTGGCTCATGGGTCAGACACAAAAGGTGACAGTGAATGGAGTGAAATCACACTGGTGACCTGTAACTAGTGGAATTCCACAGGGCTCCATCCTCATCCCTGTGCTCTTCAGATCTTCATAAAAAACTAAGACACAGGATTCAAAGGTAAATTAAAGTTTGCTCCCATTCAATTGGGAGATGCTGAAAAGAGGCTGGAAAGCAGCACAGAAACAGACCTGGGAATCCTGGTCAGTGGTCAGTTGGATTCGAGTCAGCAGTGCCCTGGCAGCCCGGAGGGTCAGTCCTGTCCTGGGGGCATCAGGCCCAGCATCCCCAGCTGGGCAAGGGGGGGGATTGTCCCACTGTGCTCTGGGGCAGCCTCATGTAAGGTGCTGGGGGCAGTTTTGGGTACCACCACATAAGATATAAAGATACTAGAGAATGTCTAAAGGAGAGCCATGAGGATGGTAAAGGGCCTCGAGGGGAAGCCATACAAGGAGAGGCTGAGTGTACTTAATCTGTTCATCCTGGAGAAAAGGAGACCAAGTTACATTGCAGTTACAACTTCCCTGTGAGGGGAAGAGGAGGGGCAGACCCTGATCTCTTCTTTGTGGTGACCAGTGACAAGACCCAAGGGAACGGCCTAAAGTTGACTCAGGGGACGTTTGGGCTAACTATCAGGAAAATTGTTTTCATCCAGAGGTTGTCTGGGCACTGAAACAGGCTCTCCTGGGCAGTGGTCACAGCACCAAGCCTGACAGAGTACACAAAGTGTTTGGACAATGCTCTCAGACACATGGTGGGACTCTTGGGCATGGTGCCGTGTGGGGCTGGGAGTTGCATTTCATGATCCTTGTGGGTCCCTTCCAGCTCAGAATATTCTATGATTGCATGATATTTTTTCTACATTTTCTTTTCCAAGCTAGAGATTCTCTATTTCAAATGTTTTTAACTGCTTTGTATATGTGTATAGTATGGTGCAATGTGTTGGTTTTTTTTACATACTTCTAAATTATTTTAAAGAAGCAAAAATCCAGTGATACCACTTAAATGTTAGTTTGGGTCTCTTGACCAGGCAGTGAAATTTTGTAAGGCATAGTGTTGGCTTTTACACTGATAATGTAGGACACCACATCCTCTCTAAAGCTTTCTGCTCACATCAGTCCTAGGTGGCACAGAACGAAATTGCAGGCCCAGAAACACACTACCCAAGGACTTTTAAATTCAGAGCAGTGCAATTGTTGAAATATTGAGAGGTAATGTAATCTGTCTTGTTTTCGAAACTTGTGTGTGACTGATCAGCCTCTGTATGCCTTGTTCCACTAATGTCCTTGTCTAAAATCACAATGCTCTAAATGACCCTGGTGGGCATGGCAGTGAGTGCTAAAGCTGTACCTCATGGTTCTTGCTAGTTCACATTTTGATCAAGTGTGAGTAGTATGTGACCTACAGCTAACTAAACATATTGTTTCTCACAGGTCCAGCTGAGTCACTGAAACATGTCTGCATGTCTCGGGATACCAAACCTGTGACTTGAAATACAGGTTATTGATCATTGCTTTGGAAAAAGTAGCCAGCGGCAATTAATGAGACATCATATAACTTCTAAACTAAATGATGGCTGTACATGATAATTTTCAGCTGAGATGTTGGCAACTTATTAGAAACAACTTTGAGATAAGATAAAGTGTGTAGGATTTACATACCTGAATTTGTTTCTAATGCTGTCCTTCAGCCTAAGAACAACATACTGGTTTCAGGAAGAAAGGATTATTATACCAGAAGTAAAATGGTAAATTTGTCTTGAACTTTGTTTTTTAAGGTGACTTTGAGGTGTTTTTGAGGATATGGATCCTCTTGTCTAAGCCCTGTAATATCCTTCCCTTGAACAATGTATGTGCCATCTGCCACAGTGACAGCATCCCTTTATCTTTTGGGTAATCATGCTGAGATTGATGCTTGTACTGAACAAGGAAATCCATGGGTTTTCTCAATTCTTTGGTTTTGTGTGAGGAAAGGAAGCAGAAGGTGGTCCTTGCACTTGTAATAAGCACAATTGAATCCTACAAGGGCAGTGAATAATCCTGCTATCTTTGTCTGATCTCCTCTTCTTCACCAAAACTAAAATCGAAACCAAAACCAAACCCGAAACAAAACTAAGCTTTCACCAAAGCTGACCCAAACTTAGACCTTGGTGACAGAAATTATTGTCCTCTACTTTGTACAGCCCACAATGCTGTAAGAAGCTTTTCTTTTCATGTACTGACTGGCACACTCACTGCATAGTTCAAGTCCTGGAATAATCATACAGAGGTTGTATTCCATAACAAAACAGTGATAGTGCTTTCATATAGTGGATTTTTTTTTTTGTTTTCCTCAGCATTCCTGTTAGTATCAAAATTTTATGAAAAAGTTCATTGATTAAACTACATGCAGGCAGCTGCGATATTGTTAGTTATTGCAGGCTCCCTGGGGGTGATGTTTAGCACAGAAATCCTTCTGTGCAGCCTCTCTGTGCAGTGATCTCCAACAGACCCCCTGTTTGCTCTGACTAATGACAGACTAGCCTTCATTTGAGGACAAGCTGATAAAAGCAATTTTTAAGTGGCAAATAAAAAAAAAAAAAAGAGCTGCTGAGTTATTTGATACAAGGAATTCCTGAACTGTTGTTGCAAACCCTAGTTAGAAATAGTGCTTGAAATCCTAAATCAACAATTCTGACCTGTTGTTGGATGATGCAAATGCAGGGAAAAGGCTGTTTTACTATTCCTTTACAATCTAGGATGAATGGAAAACAAAAGCAGAGGACATCCATCACAGTCAGAGAAACCAGTCCTACTTTTGGAGGAGGAGAAAAAACTGTATTAATTTTTCTCTAAACACCCTGTGCTGCACATTTGTCATATATCTGTATCAAAGAATGGTATAAAGAGACAATACAGAAAAGCATGTCAATTCACTAACTCAGCCTTGCCCTCAGAAAAATGCTTGCTTACATACTTTTAGCCGTATCTCCTAAAAATACAACTTTTAAAACAGGATCTTGACCTCTAGCAAGAATAAAATGTGCTGCCTTTCCTTAATACTTTTCTCCTGCTGTAACAGTAGTAGCGCTGATGTGGCTAGAGCAAGGGACAGCAAAGACCTAGGACAGCAAAACTTCATAGAAGCAGACAGTGATAAATGTCCTTGCAAGGTACATCTCTCCTTCAGGGCAGTACTACGGACCCTGAGAAAGTAGTATCACTGTATGATACTACAGATAATATTTATTATTGATAAAGTTAAGAGGCTGTGCTTCCAGGCCTAAAATTTACCTCTTCCAGCCCTCTAATTTCCCATGTCTTCTCTTAGTTTTATCCTTTGCTGTGTCCAAAACAGGCAGCTCTTCCAAATGAGCTAGTGGTGTATTATGCTTTTTGATCTTCCTTCTTATTTTGCACTTTAAAATCTTAATGTTCCTTAATCCTCCATAGGATTGCTCGTTTTGCTGCAGAGCAAAAAATTTAAGCTGGTTGTTAAGTGGAGTGGGAATGCTGCTTCTTACGCAGAAAACAACTGGCAGAGAAATTCCGTTTCAGTAAGAATTTGTGCTGCTGTTGGGAGGACGTGTGCTACTTGATTAAAAGGCAGTGGGTTTCTCCAGGGTGCTGCTGTGTATTTCTGAGGAAGAATTGGTACCTTTGTCTGCAGTTTATAGCAGAGTGAGGGATGTTGTAGATTTCAGGAAGGGATGAAGATTGTTCTTGGAACACTGTGTTGGATACCAAGGATTGCACCTCTACTTGTTTGGTTTGGTTTTCAAGCAAGCAGAATTTCTTAAGAGATAGTTCTGTGTATAGTATGGTGCAATGTGTTTTATCCCTGGTGGAAGGTGGAAACGTGAAAAGGCATGGGCAGGAAAGAGAACGTTGAGGGATAACTGGCAAATATCTTTGTCAACCAGAATGGAAACAGCTTGTTGCATGAAGTATTATTGATGATTTTCAAAGGCAAGGACATGAGAACCAAACTTTTGTGGGTTGCCAGAGTTGCCCTAAGGATGCTGCAGGAGCAGGGAGACATGAAGTATGCTCTGGAAAACTTGTAGTGGAAAACAGTTGGGAGTAATTCAAACATAGCAGAGGATGTTTTTCCTTGGTTCAAATACAGAGAGAAAAAAATCAACTTCCTTGTTCCTTCTTCACATAAACCAGACCTTTAGTAGGTCAGTTAGACTGTATTTACTGTAGCATTGATTTCTGGCCTTTTCTTCCTGGAATTACTGTCTCATGTTCTTGCAAGGGTCATCCCAAAGAAGTAACCAAGTTGGAACAAAATTTATTTCAGCCTCCTTATGCTAGGAGTTAGATAACTTCTAATATATGTAGTTTTCCTTTTTTTTTTTTTTTTTTTAATGTGTGGGATATTTTTTTCTTCCTATTTCAATTCCCAGTGCTAATGCCCCACTATTCTGGACAGTGTTTGCATGTAGCTGGAGCCTTCTCAGTGACAACATAAGCTGTGCTGGAGCAAACAAGGTGTTGAGGGTCCCAGGCAGAACACTGACATGCAAGAAATTAGTGAAAAACAGTGTTAAGAGCAGGCAACTTTTCTATAACCAGGGCAACCCTAGCATCCACTTTTAAGTGCATTGCATCACTGCTATTTACCAGGGGTGCACAACATCTGGCAGCCACCTTATTTCACATTTAAAAATTAACTTCAGCAGTTCAAGAGTGTTTTGGTTTGGTTTGGTTTGCTCCTTTTGAATTTCATTTATCATCGTGCAGGGTTTGCTGGTCCTTCTCCTTGGCTACTCAAACTTTTCCCAAAGACCTATTGGCTTGAATGGTCTTTGCTCCCTCACTGCCTAAAAATGTCTCACAGTCTTTCCTGGAAATCTGTTAACTATAAAGCTGTTTAATTCCACGGTTCCTGGAGACTTTGGGCCCCTGTGTTATGCACTGGATGCATTTAAATTTCAGCGGGGATGTTCAGTTCAGTATTAACTAGCTTTGCCTCATCCTGCAGTCGCTGGACTGTGAATTTTGCCTGCAATATACCTACATAGCAATGACTACAGTGAAGTTTTTATCTCTCATTCCCCATCTGAATTTGGCTCATTGTTTCCTCTTCCTTAGTTTTTTTTCCCCGAGCTCTTTGAACTTCCCTTTTATTTTTTGGCCTCCACGGTTTATTTGCTCTGCCTTTGGTTTCCCCCTTGCTTTCTCATTGATTAGGCTTAGTCTCTATTATGAGGTTCACTTCTCTGAGAAAGGTGACGAGAGATTTGGGACTGTAGAAAGGGAGTGTTACACTGGTTTGCATCCTCTACCTGGTTCTGCGCATGCAGCATTCTCCTCTTCCCAGCATAAATGAGCAAATCCAGAGCTGTGGTAGCTCCTCTCCTTGTTGCTGTGTGGCCATAGGGTGGCTGATATGGGGATCTGTCTCCTGCAATTCCCAAATCATACAGAAACGCTTCCTTCAGTGTGCCCAGAAAAGGTTATAAGAACAGGAACGTGTCTTGGATTGGAGAGAGAAGTGACAGATCTCTTAGGGTAGGCTTTTTTCTGTCTCTGCTTTCTTTTCCCTCCCAACAGAAATGCAAAAATTCTGGCCTTTTTAACCCAAAGAAAAAAAAAAAAAGCAATTAAAAGGTGTGAATCTAGTTATTGCCTTGGCTTAGAGTGAGTTTCTACAGGGAATGAAACTAACCTGGCAGGAATTGGGATTATATGATTTGCATAGGACAAAGCCATTGCTGCTTTGAGTTTTGGAGGAGCTGATGGCATGTTTTTCTAGACTGTATGTGCTTCTCCAGTTTTGCAAATTGACCTTTTAGATTAGTCAACAGTGTCTCATGATAATTTGCACTTTGAAGGGTGGCATTTTATACAGAACACTTATTCTTTTTTTTTCCTTTCTCTAAATTACTTGTCATGATGGCCATAGACTGAGCAAAGGTTGGGTGAATACAGTCATTTAATACATTCCAGACAATTTCTGTTTTACAATGCAAGAAACTAGAATGTCCATGTTCCTTCCCCTCTCTTTCTTGCTTGTGTTGGCTGTTATATTGCCTCTTGCATGCTACAGCAAAAGTCCAAGTAAAACCAGAGCTCCACATTTGTTAGCCAGACAGGTCTGTAGATGCTGCTTTGCAGGCAGTGTTGCAGAGGGATCTTTAGGTGTAGCTGGGAAAGGGGATTGTGCAGCTCCCTGGAGTTCAGAGGTTTCCTTTCCTTCAAGGCTTTTGTAGTGTGGCATGCAATGATAGCAAACCTTCTTGAGGCTTTTGCATGTTTCATCATTTTCTTCTTTCAAAATCTAGGTGCTCTTTCAAAACTGGACAGGAGATGCTACCAAGTTTGCAAATTGCAGTCATGCAGTACCCTAAAATACCATTCCATTTTGCTGTAGGTTGTGTCATGAGGAGGAAGAAGGCTGGTTGGTAAAAGAGAAACATAGCAGAAACCCCCATTTTTACTCTCATTTTGCTCCAATCTTTTCACTGGACAATATCTGTCCCTGAAAAGCAGCAGGGCTCTTGCCCTGAACCTTCTTCATTTCAAAGTGTCCAAAAGGGCCTTTAGTGTGTAAGACCTGTTTCAATCTGTTGTTACATGATGTGTCTGCAGTAACATAAAATAATACTTTTTTCAGGAAAAAGACATAATGTAAAAGGAACAAGGTTAGTTGATGAAACAAAAAAATAAGGCAGGAGTGCAGACTCGCTGGCTGGCTCTTCTGTGTCCGTTTAACCTGCGGAAGGGGGATTGGTTGGATGCTCAGCTGGGCTCTCAGGAGAAGACCCCTCAGGCTCCCTGTGAAACACAGCAAGGAAGGGCCTGCTCTCTCTCCTGTCCATCACTGCAGCTCCACACACTTGACACAGCTTACAGTGAGCAGATGTTCAATACACCCCAAGCCACTTATTCCCACAGCCTGCACAATGTGTACGCTGCAGAAATGCATTGTCTATGTGGGAGCTTCAACTACTGTTAAAATACTCTAAACTGCTGTTCAGCTACTGTTCTCTGCTGTTCTTGATTGGTGGTTTAATGATGCTGGATCAAACCCTGAAGGGAAACTGGCCAGGGTTGGAGGAAAAGGACTTTATGACATGGAAGACAATACCAGCACAAAAAATGAGAGGATGAACTGGGGAATAGGTAAGAAGCACCTTCTAATCTGCACAGAAGGTTCAAAAACAAGTTTCCAAGATAAATAGTGAAGTATTTAAGAGCACTTATTTTGTAAGACAGATCTCGAGCAGTTTGACTCAAACTGAAGTTTCATGTATGTGGTGGCTGAAAGTCAGGATTTTTTTCTTCTTTTTTCTTTCAGTGCAAAGGTTTTAAGACTCATGTGCCCTTTTAAAATTTCCTAACTATGCACACAATATTTTGTTGGAAGGGTTGTTGCAGTTAATATTGGACTTGATTATAGTGCAAGTGTATGTTTTATGATGTTGTTGATGGATGTCTCTTAATTGTGCAGGACGAGAAACCATGAACATAAGGACATGACAATTTTCATAATGAATGACTAAACACTATAAGAAGTACTTGAATAAATACTCAAAAAGAATTTTAATACCTTATCCATGATAGCAGGAGCAACAGAGGAGGAAGGAAAGAGAGAGCATACTTACTGTGGTTTGTGTGCTATTTTTTATTTTAACATGTTTTTTTTCAGTAGATTCTCTTTACTCTCAGAAGAGTAGAATTGATTTTTCAATGTGGTTATGGGGCATCTGAGAGATTTTAAATTATGTTGAAACAAGGGAGAGTTGTGAAAATTGACTCTTGCAGATGGTATCCACATACCTTTAAAAAAATACATTTAAAACTTCTGTGTCTTTCAGGTACTTATCTAGGTGCATGTGGATGTGGGAAGGAAGGGGGTTCCTGTTTGCAAGGAAAATGTTTTGGAGTAATTGGTGGGTGCAAGGTGTGCACATGTGTCCTGCAGGGAGTTACATGGGTAGTGACAAATCAACAGCCTTGAAAGGTCCTTGACAAATCAATGCCATGGCTTGACTGGGATCTAAGAGAAACATGTAATTTTCTTTCCAGTCTTGAAACCTGAGTCTGAAGGCTACAGAAGCCTTGAAATAACTTTCCATCATCAGCCAGGCCAATTCCAGTTACAGCAAGGGACAGTCAGAGGAACCTGGAGATGGAAGACCACTCAGCTACAAGATGCACCGAGTTTGAATGTTCTGCCTGATACAAAGCAGAACATTTGTGGTGTAAATGAGCCTTCCACGACCCTTGTGATCTCAGCAGCTTCATCAGCACCTGCAGCAGTGAGAGACACTGACTGAGGCAGCCTGGCTGGGATCCCTGTTTAGGGCACTGGTTTCCCCAGAGCCAGCCTGGTAACAGCATGACTGGAGGGCCCACCCAAAACCTCCTTAATTCCTGGATGCTACCACATGTGAAGGTGACACAAAAATCCCTAAATTCAGAAGCAATCTAACCTTAACAGCATCTTTAGTGGAAGAGTTGTGTCTTTAGCTTACAGCTTCAGAAGGTGAATGCTATTTTCACTCCGTATTTGAACTACTCCATGTGGATTTAATAGTGTCATAGTAGTGATAGCAGAATCACACCTTTTCTCCCCTCTGACTCTTTTGTAACACATCTCTGAAGCAAAGCTTACAAAGAAAGAAAAATAAAGTGCTTAGCTTTGATCTTCATGAACATGAAATTATAAAAAGGCAAGACACCTAGAATACTTTAAGTAGAGTTTCTTCCTGGTTATGTTTGCTTTTCTGCAAGCGCTTGCTGTTCTTTGAGGCCACATTTTACTGCAGCTGATATTGGATTTCTGTACAATCCCTGCCCGCATTTTTACGCATGAGCAAGGGGTGTGCGATGAAGGGCGATGGACAAAGCCAAGGGACCATCTGGAGAGCAGCTGCCACCTCCCTGCTCTGAGCCAGGGTGGCCCTGACGGCCAGAGCTGGCTGCCCACTGCACCCACCTGCCCCAAGGGCTGGCCTCTGCCCCACAGGCCCTGGACAGGGGGCTGGATAGGGGAAGGCTGAGACCCTTTCCCAGGACAACCCTGCCTTGATTCAGTGTGTGCTGCTTGCCCAGTGGCATCACCCTTTGGCTGGACAGCAACACTAACAGTTCATGCCTGGCTTAATTAAGGCAAAACCTACAAATTTACATGGAAGATAACATTTCTTTATTTTTCTCAACCTATATTGTTGCACTCTATTTTTCCCATCTGTGCTCAGTATCGCTGAAGCATAGTCCTGTCATCTGAGCTTGACTTAAAATGTTAGCATTTGAACAGGAGGGAATTAGAGAAGCTCTGCCTCCTCCTGCTCACCTCTAATAATAATTTGCTCTGTACCATTTTTTAAAAGTACGTATGGATACATAATAAGATGACACCTGTGCCTTGTAAGAATGGATTTCTCTCAAACAGAAATAATAATCTATTGCATGGCTCAAGCACTGTAGCAGAGATCGAAAGACGATTTTCAGGATAAAAATACATATAAAATAAACAAATTGAGAGATTGAAGTGAAATCTCATTCTTTGAGAAACACTGCCTGTGTTTTGGAAAAGAAAAATAGACAGAAATCGTTGTGCTTTGAGGTGTGACCAAACTTTTCTGCTGAACTTTCATGTATTTTCTGACACTATGACAAGCAAGGAGTCAGCTGAGATGGGAAGGATTAATGGAAGCAGGTGGGACATCCACTGTAATGTTGCATGGATAATTCCAGACTCGTTCTGTTGCGGGCTTTGAGCAGGGGTGCTCTGCGGGGGCCTGTGCTTCCTAACCCCACCCCACCTTCCCTCAGGAAATTCAATTGCCTTCCTTTTCTGCTGGAGCAGTGACAGGGCTCACACCCAGAAGTGAAATGCCTTTGATGCATCGCCCACTGTGTAACCAATAGCAAGGGAATTCAATGTGCTCACAGTGCCAAGGGGCAAAGTAACAGTTATGGGAAGGGAGGGAATGGTACCAGCAGTAACATCCCTGGCCTCCTCTCCCCCTGGCTGTGCTTGCCCACAGGGTGACCACAGAAGAAAAATGCCTGATTGAATAATGTTTGCACAGAAACCAGCTGTGAATTCCTTGGGCAGCACAGTTAGGATGCAGTTTGTCAAGTGTGTCTTTTGTGATTGTAGCCCTAACAAGAGCTCTGCTGATGTGTTTTTCATCCAGCAAAAACTACATTGCCTTTATTCGCCCTCTGTTCAAAGACCAGCTGTGAGGATTGCACTGAATTGTTGAATAATCTCTGCTAATGCATAAGTAATACTTGCTGACTTATGTGAGAGTCCCATTTCTCACTGAAAAAACATTTCATTTTTATTAGGTAAAGTAAAAAAACCCTAATAGTAAAGACTACAACTCAATACCGGTTTAACTTTCATTTTGCTGCTCTATTTCCTCTCATAATCACGTAAATTGGTGGCTACCTTCTTTAAAAACAGATGTAAAAACCAAATACCCAACAACAACAAAGAACTAATCCTACCAGAAACCTCTCACAAAAGATTAACTGGTACTTGCAGCACAGAACCCTTGCTGATTGAGGAGGAAAAGACTTGGTGGTGGATACAGGCAGACCGCTGAGGAAAAGCCCTAAATATGAACACCAGCATCAAGATGCAATTTTGAAAGAGGTGATATGCAGGTCCTCATTGCAATGCTCATATTTTTTCACGTTGCTGGAACATTTTCCTCTAGCTTTTATGGTGAACATTTCCTACAGAGCCACCTAAATCCTCAGACACTGGTGGGTGTACCCAGTATCAGAGTACAACTGACCTTCTGCATGCACAGGCAGGGTAATGAGGAAATTTGACAGGGCACTTAACTGTGAGCTTCTTAGTGCAATTGGTGCAAAATGGGTCTTCTGCCTTGGAAGGCAAGGTGCCACAGGTGGGCTTTCCACCCCTCTGCCCTCCCCTCCCTACAGCACAGACCATCTGCACGCATCAAAACTGAGTTTGAGAAGCAGCGCTTACCCGTGGCTCACAGCCCTGTGCATCACTCAGTTTGCCCATGCACTATAGGTTATTTACCCTATCAGCCTTTTTCCTTTATAGCTGTATTTGTGCCCAAGCTGCCTGGTTATAACCTGATTCATCTACTTACAAAAATAAAATTTTATTTTAAAAGTATCTGAAAGTTGGTGGCTCTTTTTGCTCCTCAGAATTTGCATAGGTGGGCAAATAAACAGCCATAGGTATGTAAAGAGTTTTCAAAAAAACCAAAAACCCTAAATATCACAAACATCTGAAAATTTAGCATCTTTTTAGCAGGTTTTTTTTTTTTTAGTGTGAGTAATAACATTTACATAATCAGAGAAGGATCTGGTGACTGCCAAGTCTTTTGTTCATGACATCAACTGCTGTCAGAGAGAATGATGAAAGAGCAGCCTTTTAAGATTTTACTGAGAAAGTAATACTAGTGTTCCTTTTCAAGTCCTGCATAATGCTTCTTACTAGCTTTCACTGGATTCCCCCCTAAATAACAATTAAAGACTACTGCCATCTATCCAGAATTCTTGCTAAAGGGAGTAAGAACCATACAGGAAAATATATTGTTCAGAAGGACTAATTTGTCCCCGTATTGACTATTTCTGTCCTTTTCTCTGAGGACTTGATCTCCTCTCTCCAGCTTGCGAAGTCCCAGATTTTCTGGGGAGCCATTCCCTTTGGCAGTCCTGCCACAGCCAGGACTCTGTGACATGACATGATCCAAATGGCACACAACGGGCCAGCCTCCTGTCATTTTTCCACTTGGCATGCTGCAGTGTGCTGTTTATTCTCGAGCAACAGCAAAAGAAAAAGACTTGGAAATGTGCTTTCTGACACACAAATTGGCCTCCCTTTGGAAAACAACCTTGCTGTCAAAAGGGTGGGTGCAGATAAGTCTGCTTGCAGCACATGGAGTGTCAGTGCCACTGAAGTGCTATAATGCCCTCCTCAGTCCTAGATCCTGGAGCATTTCTCCAGAAATGAGACAGAAACACAGAAAGAGCAGGCTCGTTCCTAGTGAGGCTGTGGTAGTGTTTTTGAAGCAAAGCAAGCTTCCCACATGAAGAAATATCTTCAAGGTTTAGTAACAGATTGGGTCTTGTCTACAGCTGCCTTTAAAAATGTATTTTAAGACTAATTACTTAGTCACATAATGAAGTTGTTTAGAAATTTAGAAAGAAAGTACTTCAAGAAATTTTTGTGAATTATTGATGTTAAAAAAATCAGTAGTCGAGCTGAGAACAGAGGAAAAGCACAGCTGAATACTCAAGAAGCAGAATGCAGAAGTGAAGGAGCTACCTGGCTGCTCTCAGTACAACAAGGCAAACAAGATCCAAGAGTTGCCTTGGATGTGCAGAACAGAGCTCTGGTGCCCTCTGAGAGGAGCAGCTGCCAAACCCCAATTTGGGTCCCTGCTCCTTGTCTTCACACCTAGAGCAGCAAGAGGAAGAGGAGAGATGCTCAGGCCTTTTTATCCATGCCTGCCTGGGCACCTGGGATGGCTGCCAGCTGGAGGGCAGTGCTGCAGCAAAAGCCATTGCCAGTTTAGGAACTGCCACTAGAGCAGCTGCTGTGCTTGCTTGGGGCTGCAGCTGTTGGTGTGTCAGGAGCATAAAGCTCTGTTTCCCAGCAGAGCCTTGCCAGCTTTTGGTAACAGCCAGGGGCCTTAATCACATCCTGGATGGTTGCTCGAAGGTTGGGAGACCAGAGTGGTGTGTTATTCCAGACAGGGCTTCCATCCTTGCCCTTAGTGCTGGAAACAGAACTTATGTGCAAAGGTCTCTGCATGGTATTCTTTGGTTCATATAAAGGTGTGATGCTACAAGTCTTTACTCAGTTTATTGTATTCTATGTGGTGAAAAGAGGGAAGTCACCATATAAACAGTGATGCAATGGGACCGCAGGATGCTGCGTTTCATTTTGCACCTCTCTAGCTTCAGAAGCTGGAAGTGTCAAAAAAAGTAGTTGAGGGTTAAAAGCTGAGCAGACAGAATGATTGTTGTCAATAGAAAGTGCAGGGGTGGAGCAGGCCCACAGTGATGTCACGGGTGTTGTGTGCAGAATTCCTGCAGCACACATGGAGCACCAAGCCCAGCACCCTTCCTATGAACTCCCACAGGTGTGCTTTTTCTCCTGTCTTATGTTGTTGCTGAATATGGTCTGCACAGCTTCTGCCCCTGTTGCCACAACTCTCTTTAAACACCAACATGATCAGAAAAAAAACAGCCCCACAGATGTCTTGGAGCCAGCTCTTAGCAGTGATGACAGCTCCCTTAGTGCTGTCTTACAAGTACATCTGATAATAAGAAATGAAAATGTAAATGCCAGTGAAATCTCATGGGGCACACCCAGGAATCTCAGGGAAGGCTTGGTGTTGAAAGGACATTTCCTAGGGGCTGGAGTAGGGCAGCTGAAGTCAGATTTATTCAGAGACTTCTTATTAAAAAGAAATGTACATCTGAGTATGAATGTGCCCCTGTAAAGAGGCTCTGTTTCTGACGTTCCACGTTCTGCTGCTTCCCTTCCTGCTTGCTTTCTGTGCCTTGTGAAGAGCAGCAGGCCTGTCATGCCTCCCCATTTGAAGCATTGCAGTAGCCTATCTGACCTCAGAAGATGTGTCACTGTGCAGCTTTTGCTGGAGGCTATATAATGGATGGGTTATTCTCAATGGGAATATGAGAGTCACAAATCATTTCCACACAGAGACCCAAGAAATCACATTATAGACTTAAAGGCCAGTGGAAAGTCAACAAAATGCCCTTGGGCCTGAGCAAACTTTTGTCCTGGATCACAGAGATCACAAAGTTTGAGAGAAATCGATGTGGCATTGGAAATTGCTTTTATGTTTCTGCAATGAAATATTTTTGTTCAATATAAAAATAAATACTTGCCATTTAGCTGAGATTATCAGTTTGTTGGGCCAGCAAAAGATAATGTCCAAGGCTGGAGCCTCAGGCTTACTGGTAGCTGTCTCCAGTGAAGGATCCACAGGGTCTGGCATGCATGAGCTGCTGGCCTGGGCGCCTGACCATGGCCTGGGAGCCTCCTCCCAGCACAGGCTCTCTCTGCTGGTGTTGGCTAACACAGGAAAACTTTGGGTACTCTAAGCAAAAGCCAGGCATTAGTTTATCTTTCAACAAGTGAAACAAACAAGACTTGGTCATATCAGTTTCTGAGAGGAAAGCCAATCTTCCTAATGCAGGGTATATGTGATTCATTATTCATTTTGGTGAAACGCAGAGTGCACCTTGCTGTGCAGGCCAGCTGCTCATTTATAAAATTGATTATGCATTCTCTAAAGCCATCTCTAGGGAGCAGCTAAATTGCATCCATTGCCACCAAAGTCTTTGATATCCCTGTGGCTGAAGAATATTATAATAACAAGGAATAACAGAAAGATAGGCTATGTTCTGATTTTTGATGTTTGTCAGATTTTGCTTGCCTCAAAATGTTTCAGGAGAATATGTTTATGGCATAAAAGCTGCCCTTAACCTCACAGCAGGAGCACCCCAAGATGTCTTAGAAATTGAAGGCTACTTTTATTGTAAAAAAAGGTAAGAATTTATCTGCTTTAAATTTTTCCTCCATAATAATCAGGTGCTTGTTTCAGATAATAGCATATTGACTCTTTGATTTTGTTGCTTTAATCTGACTTCTCCATTATCTCTGTGAAGAGTAAAACAGAGAGAGGAAGGACCATTGGCGATGACAACACTGTATGAAAAGATCTAGCAGTTTAGTATTCACTCTATATATCAAATAGATGAGCATAAAACTGCCTGAACTTTGACTTTTCTGTAATTTTCTGGAACAATTATTCCCTGAAACTAATCCTAAATGAACTGTTCACCCTCCCCTCAATTAAAAGCTTCCCTATACCAGTGTAGGTGAGCATCAGAATTTAAAGCAGATACTCCTTACAAGTTCATCATGAAGAAACTGCAGAAAAATTAAAAGGCTGCATGAGTTTTCCCATTTGCTAGTTTTAAATTCACTTAAACCTTGCATTTCACAGTGATTTTGTAATTAGACGAGTTATAGCTATAAACCTAATAATCCCTGAGTGACAGACTGTGGCATATGTTGTTTATGCTTTTCAAAGTCATCTATAGTCTCTGGCTTTCAGGAGCTGCTTTAGGTGGTATTTTCAGCTCAGAGGAGGGACAGGGCTGTGGAAGGATGCAGGATGCTGGAGCTGCCAAGGTCCAAGACAGCTGTTGGCATAGACATCAGTTTTGAAAGGGCAGTTTGGGCCCCTTGGGGAGAATATCTGGTGCCACCTCCATGCTTAGCCAAGTGTCTCCCACACGTTTCTGGATTCAGCATGTCTGTGAGCCTCAAAATGGACATTTCCCCAGTTTAGTAGCCAGAGCTGGAACTGGGTCTGCAGGGAGGCAATCTACTTTGTTCCAAGGCCTTTCCCTGCGGCCCTAAAAGCCAGGGTCACAAGTGCTGGACAAGGGCTTTTCTCTCTGCTCCTCCCCGTTGTGAAAATACAGACTTCATGGGGCTGGAGGAGGTACTCCAGGGAATGATGCAAACACCTACGGGGTGCCGACGTTGCTTATTTTATTTTATCCCTCCACCCTGCTGTAGGAGCAGCCCTGACCACCTGCTGCCTTAAACTAGCACATCTGCAGCTCTTTCACAAGAGACAGTTTCGGACTCGTGGGGTTAGAGTGTGAAGTGTGACTGCTGCTGTAAGCTGCACCCTGAGGAGATGCATGAGCACTCCCTCATACCTAAAATTTCACTGTGATCTCTCTTGTGCTGGCTTGGCCGGGGCAGAGATGATTTTCTTCACAGCAGCTGTGTTTTGTATTTGTGGTGAAAACAGTGTTGATAACACAAGGATGTTTTAGTTATTGCTGAGCAGGGCATGCACTGAGGCAAGGGCTTTCCTGCCCCTCACACCACCCCAGCAGTGACCAGGCTGGGAGTGCAAAAGGACTTGGAAGGGCTTTTTCCATCGTTTTCCTCCTTAAATATTGTTGCTGTATTAAAAAAAAAAAAAAGAAAAAAAAAGGCATCCTATCCTAAGGCTCACAGGGCTTGACAAAGCCCCAGGGCCTGGTCCACCTGAAGTATTGGAAAAAGACAGAAAGTCAAGGTATCTCTCTGTAAATCAGATGTATAGCACAAAAATGACCCCAGTTCAGGCTCAGACTTTAGATACCTGACCCTCTGGGTCCAGAGCTGTGAGAGAAATGGTGCTGTCTAGCTCCATCGTATTTCAAGGTTCTCTAATTATATTTAGCTAGATCTAGGTCACTGCATTCTTTTTGTTTCAGACTCAGGGCAATAGAGTAGTGGAAAGGATTTTGGAATGCACAGGGCTGTCGGTTTAGTTGAGTGAAGGTCTTTATGACCCTTGTGGGTAAGGGCTTGGGATGTGTTTGTCTGGCTTTACAGGGGCTTTGACTTCCATGTCTTAATGTTAACTGGATGGGCTTTCATAGCTACTGACTGCAGATTAAATTTCAGCAACTGGATTATCCTACTAACCCTTCTCTGTACTTTCTCTTTAGTGAATTGCACTTGGCAGTACAAGCTTTTAAGATAGTAGAAAAATATTTCAATATACTCCAGGTGTTTCTAATGCAATCTCATTTTTATTTCAGCTGTCAGAGAATTAATCCATCTTGAGTTGGAAATGTCTCCTGAAGATACATGCTTCTTCCCATTACAGCGTGGTCAAATGCCACCCTGCTCCTTTGAGGATTCTTTTGAAGATTCTAAGCTAGTTAGTAGCTTGATTTTTCTCTCCCAGACTCCTTTTTGCAGCAGATTAGGTCATTGAAAGCTATGGGAGCTTAGTTATTAGAAAAATAGAGCACAGTGCCTCATTATTCTGTATTCCCAAAACAGAGCTATTTCTTTAGTCCTGATGCATTTCTGCACACAGTTTAGCAGCAGTGCCTTTAGTGCAGCAGACCTGCAAGGAATGGAGGGTGATAGAGGAGGAGATGAATACTGATGAAATTGCATCAAAAACCTCTGTGTGTTGCAGTGTTAGTGCTGTGTGCATGTGTCATTGGCTTGTGTATTTTCTGTTGTTATCTGTATCATGTCCCTTGAGGTGTAAAGTGTACAGTGGTAATCCAGACCATATCAGTGAGGTTACTGTATTTTTGCATTTTCTAATGGCTGGAACAGGAGTTCAAGGAGGATTGAACAGTAGCTGCAGTGTGTGATGAGACAACCCTTTAAACAATTTTCATATCAGGAGCTTATCAGAAAATTCTGGCCCTGGTGAAAGTTCATACTCAGTGCTCTGTAATGGCCCTTGAGCTCTACACTGAGTAAGTGCATCTTATTGCAGATTTCTGCAGACCTATTTTCAGGGGGTAGATTTACCAGACATCTTAAATATGGCAATACTTGGCTTTTGATCTCTCTATGGTCCTTGGCTAAGTTAAGCTTCCAGAGTGTGGAGCTGGTGGAAACACAGGGATCTAGGAGAACATTTATGGAAGTCAGCAAACATAGTGTGCCTCTAAACTGAATATGCTGAAAAAAATTCACTCCCCAAAACAACTCTCTCCCTCCCTGATTTTCCACAAATTCCCCTCATCACCAGGCTGAAGGCAGGCACATTCTTCTACTTGGAGTCTTCAGATGTGAGCCTCTTCTGTGTCTCTGAGCAAGATTAATCTCACCTTCATTTAACAAAAATGTTATTTCTGCCAAACATCAAGAGAGGATTTTAACCCAAGTATCAAAACACCTTTGCATGCGCAGTATTTGGATCGAAAAGGGAGAAAAAGAACTGACACAGCTTTGACATGCAAATGCTGGCTGTCTGGAAAAAGAACGCCAAAACAGAACTGCTACCCAGGATCAAACCGTGTGTGCCCAAATGTCTTCTGTGTGCAGTTTTGCCAGCTGTACAGTATCAGCAACATTAGGGCTCACAAGTCAGCAAGACA
This sequence comes from Geospiza fortis, assembly GCF_000277835.1. Classification (NCBI taxonomy): domain Eukaryota; kingdom Metazoa; phylum Chordata; class Aves; order Passeriformes; family Thraupidae; genus Geospiza; species Geospiza fortis. Next base: position 450,087 of record NW_005054467.1, read on the forward strand.
TAAAAAGAGCCAAGTGAAGAACTTGAGCTGAAATACAAAATAAGGTGTTATGGTCACCTGGGAATTGGGGAGTATCTACCTTGGAGCATTTTCTTACTGCAGGCCATGAAGTTTGCTAGGATAAGATGTGCCTGCATGGCTAAATTTGCCACCTTAAGAACAGGGAAATGCTATGATCTCCCATTTAAAGCAGTCCTTGTGCACCAGTGTCCTTTAGGATCTTGTGAGAAGTCTTAATCAACTAAATCTTTTCAACAGCAAATCTTTTAACTGTACTTCTAAACAGGAGAAACTGCAGGACTGTTCAAAGGCCCTGATCTTCAAGGCTCCTTTCTTTAGCTTCATTTCTACTTCACTGCAGTGACACTTCAAATGAGGAAATCTGATCACCCTGTGCTGCTCAGTGTTTGGCAGCCACAGGTTTTCAAACAACATATTTCTATTATTTGGAGGCCAGGCATCACCAGCAAAACAGATTTAGCTGCAGTAACTTTTTCTAAAATAATCCTGCTAATAAATTAGACTCAGCAGAACTGTACCAGACCTGTGTGCAACCCCATGCTGTGCTGTCTTCTGTTCCAACACACACTGGGGAAATTCAGCGGACGAGCTTTGGACTTACACATCATCCACTCATGATTACTGGGAGATGGTGGGGAAAAACACCTCAAAGGGTTTGTAAAAGGGAACAACTGTATTCTATCAGAAAAAAGAACTGACACAGACCCCAGGTACCTCAGTCCCACTTAGTGCCTGACTGAAGAAGGAGTTTATAGCAATGTAAGGCAATTTACAGCTCTGGTTCCTAAGTCTTGCAAATCACAGTGCTGTGCCAGTGTGCAGAGTGCTTAACAACACCATGTAAGGTGCACGTACCCAAAATCACATCTTTCTATCTGGTTTTGGGTCTTCACACAAGGTGCACTTGCAAAGAGCATTAGGCAGTGGAAGAAGTTCTTCGTATAGGGTATTCACACGTTATGTTACCCACAGGATCTCAAAACATGTTTGTATTTTTTAAGGCATGATAATGTTCTCATAACAAAGTTCTCAGCCCATTTCAACATTTCCTTTTCCTTCTGTCCTCTAGGTTACTTCTTGCTTCAATTTCTTCTGATATGCGAAAGGCAAACAAAAGTAATGCAAAACTGCGAGTGAGGATCATACAGAAAGATTATCTCCAGAAATTTCAAAAAATATCAAATCAAATTGGGTCTCCCCCTGCTGTGTGAAACAGAGTTATTTTGAATTTTGTCTATTCCCAAAAGCAATGTTACCAGAATTGGTCTTCCACTTGATTACAGAAGCAAATGAAGAAACGCAACTTGTAAATATCAAATAAAATGAGACTGCTTGATACAAATATTTTACATTTATTGGAAGAGTACAGTGAAACGGGGACTGCAGACTCATTAGTGGTAAGTGGTCCAAAGGAGAAGACAAAGGATTGTTCAAAAAAGGTCTGCAGTTTACAAGAAGACTGAAAATCTCTTACATAACAGCCTAGGAAAATAAAAAGTTAGCTTGAGTTCTAAAGTGTAACTTTAAAGTATATAAAAAATTGGCAAATAAATAAAGTTAAAATGCAGATCTATTTAAAATTATAAAGGACCGACAACTGGCAACCGTATAACATAGTTATAATTTTCAGACGATTAAAAGCCAGATAAATTCAAAAATGTTGTTTCTCTTTTTTTTTAATTTTATTTTACATGTACTTTAGGGAAGAAGGACCCATTTCCAGTGTTATGTATTATCGATCTGTTTCACAAATATATTATTTTTAAACAAAAAAGAGCATTAAAGGTGCTTTACCTGATATTGCTGGTGCGTATTTTGGCACAAAATTGAGAACTGGATACCTAAAGACATCTGCAAATGGCATCTGTGTCCACGCAAGGCTACTGGTGACAAAAGTCTGGCTTGTGATGGCAAGCCAGTGATGTGAATTTCCCTCCTTCCCTGACACCCCTGTTCTGTCTCCAGCTGCCAACAGTTACACGAAGGAAAAGCAACACATGCAATTTTAAAATCAGCAGTCCTACAACCCCAGCCCAAGTTTCATCCCTGGAAGTCCTTTAACAGAAGGTACAAGGCAGGTGTTTAATGCTGGCTTTCACTCCTCAATATTTCTCTGTAGGAGTCTGCCTGCCTTGTGTGTCCTGTGTGATGAACCTGTATCATGGGGTTTTCTCCTATTACGTTTTCAGCATTTTAGTGAAAATTAAGTGGGAAGCTTGCTAAAAAAACCAAATTAACTTGTGATTTACAGGTAATGGTACAATTAACACTGGAAACAGACATGTAAACAGACATTTCAACTGAGACCCAGTGCAAGAGCAGTTCCCTGTACACAACAATAACGCTTATCTCCTGGAATTGCAGGGTTCAGCACTTCATAGTGGTGGGGCTGTATAATTATTTCTGTAAGTAAATGTTGTATGACATAATGAATTCAAATTCCTGAAAGCAAAATGATGAAAATTAACACTGTCTGAAAAGGTCTGTTAAGAAGAAGGAAGTTCACAATAAGGCTTTGGTGGAATTAAGTAATTGTTGTTGATTTGGAAGATGCTGTTCCAATTTGGCCTGACAGCAAAATGTCAAGGAGCATATTTAGCTCTTTAATTCTCCCTATGTGAAGCAGGATGTTCTGTATTGTAAACCAGACAGTAACAAATGTTGTTCCTCTGATGTATCTTATGATGTGGACAATTTGTGATATAGCTAGGGTCTGCAATTTCGTTAAAAATGTGATTTGAACAATATGCTTCACCTTGATTCATGGTTACTTCCATTTTCATACAAACACACTGCCTTAGGTTTTAAAGTACAACATCACCACATTACTTCTGAATTAAACAAAAGCAGGAGTGTATTCAGACTTTTCTGTCACCAGAATGATTTCATTGATAAGTGAAAGGGTGCCATCTGTGATACATGGAGCCTTCAGAACTAGGAAATATTTGAGAGATGCAACAGTAAAGATTATTACAGCAGAGCTCAGCTGGAAGTGTAAGATTACTGCAACCCCCTTTAGAGAGCAGGAAGATCCTTTGAGAATTGAGGCAACAGCTCAGAGTCAATTGGTTATATATCAGTTATCCAAGAATTTTGCATTATTACTTGCATGTAACAGCAAAGGAATTCTTCATATGTTGAGAAAGACTGAGCTGACTGAAAAGAGCACAGTGCACCTTTTTTTTAGTAATGGAAAGTTCTGGCACATACTTTCAACATCTGTAATGCAAAGGGAATCACTGATCTGATTTTTGTTTTAAAAAGTCTAATTGCCTTATATTGATGAAGAGTTTCAATGGCTGGCTCACTTACTGTATTCGCAAAATTTAAGTACTTATCTATAAACATTTGTGTTTCTAAAACTAGATGGCAGATCCAAATAGTAGCAATTCAGGATTTTTCCAGGTGTTCTCTGCTCAGTGTGAATCTTAGGTTACCATACTGGTTCAGAGGCTGTATTTATCTATAAACAATAAATCAATTTAGTTGTATTTACAAGGCGTTCCACTCTGGGAGATAGAGGAAGGAAGAATCTAGTTCATGGCTCTTCTATGTTTTCAATTTATGACCTCAGTCAACTAGATTTAAGGGTTTTATTTGTCAATTTTTTCTAAATATGCCTTAAAGTTTTTTGTTTGGAGAAGGCATATGTATCTGAGATCTCTAAATGCACCACCCTTCCACAGCTACATTCTCAAACACCTGCAAAACAGCAATTTAGCTACTGAACTAATTAGTTTGGCTCACACCTCCACCCCCAAATAAACCATCTGAAACTGCTAATTTAAGTCCCGCCTAGATGATGTCTGAGAAAATGGCACTCTGAAATAGCCAATAATATACAACTGCCTGAAAAAATCTGAGTTAACACCCAAGTTCTATACCTGGACATATATTCCAGCTGAAATTTTATATCAAAGAGAAGGGGACATAATGGTAACTTAGGGTTGTTGGTGGAGGTAGCATTCCCTGGGAGAGAACAGTAAATACACCTCTGAAACTTTCTGTTTTATAGAGTAGCACTAAGGCTGAATAACAGATATTTCTTTTGCTTATTTGACAGAGAAGCAAAATCAGGGTGGATTCTAGGGTCAAAACTCTGAAAGTTTAAAGTCAGGGGCTTCCAGCCCTGTTCTATGTGGCACTTATTATAATGAACACAATGACTCTGATAACTGCATGTGAAAATACGTAAAAATGTTGGAGCTACCAGGCAGATCTTGCTGGAATTTTCAATGAGAGAATCTTCCCTTCTTTGAAATTTCAGGTCTCAGCAAAGTAAAGTTGGTATTAATAACATACTAAAAAGCAACTCTGCAATGCATATAGCAGCTGGAAAGAACAGTTCAGTACCACTTTGAGGAAATAAATGGTAGTAATACTTAACTGTTCATAATTTGACAAGTGAATGGATTCTTCCATTTCAATTTGAAGCTTTCCACCTTTGAACTTTATGTGTTTATAATGGGAAGCTACCCCAGGGAATAGTTACTCTTAGAAAACCTTGATAGGCTCCTGAGGTTGATTCACTTTCCTAGTAAGTTGTTGCTGGTTATTAAGGACTGCTTTTTTTGTTTGTTTTCAGTAAATCTGCAAAAGGGGACTGAAAGAAAACATTTTTAATAGAGCTGATATTTCAAATTAATCAGATCTCTTAAAAACTCATGGTTTTTTTGAACTTCAGGAATACTGGACATGCCCTATGCTTGCCATGCACCTTTTAATTACTAATTGAGGTCCTCTATTACTAATTACTAGAAGTGAAGGACTGCATGAAAATCACTCTAAGAGGAAAAAAATTTATAACTTCATTGGTAGCCTGACTTGCCTAGGAAGAAAGCTTCTAACAATATCTTTCCAACAATATCTGAACTCCTTTTGTGCTTTACAAGAAGAAAAAATTAATTGGCAAACTCTTCCTTTAATAGCAAACTATTTTTTGCTTAGCCATAAAAATGTTACAAATCCAAGTGCACTGGCACAAACAAATATTTCTAGCACCTAAAAACAGGACAGCTGTTACAGAAAATGGACTCTCTCAGCTTCTTTCTCTTTATTTAATCTTTATAATGAGTTATTGTTTGTGACAATCAATTATCCTCAGAACTGCTGAATACCATGTTTGATAACACTATTTACACACTAGCTTAGGTCTTCAAATATTGCACTCCCTCAAATCTGTGAGTAGCACTGACATTTAAAGGATATGACAGCAAGAATACTGGAAACAGGGCTAGTATTTAATCACTGTTGTTAATATTTATGCAGCAGCACATCTGAGAAAACTGCAGGGGAGACATTTGTAAATACTTCTGAGGCTTGGTTACACTGTAACCTCAGAAAAATGTGTGGGATTTTTCTTCTTTTTTGCTTTCTTTATTACCTTTACAATGGGTACAAAAAGGGTAACAAAATAGTTATAAAGAGATAACAAATAGGTAACTTCATAGTCAATTTTAATCATGTGCTTGCATTTAAGTAAGCATAACAGGTGGTCAAAGGCATTAATGAAAAAAATACTTGAGTAGGAATAACCTAATATTTCCTTAACCAGTTTTCTCTTTCCTGTCAGTGAGAATGGGCTTTACCAGCTGCAGTTCTCACTGATGGCCTTCTGGTGATGCACTTCCCAATAACGATTTCCAAAAAAGTTTTAAGCAATTCTGCAAAAGGGCATAATTTTGTTAAGAAGAAATGCAATATAACTGTAAAACAAAGCTGATAAACAAAAAGCTAGTTCATTGTTTTTTTTACAGAACTAATGAAAATGCACATTTCAAAGTTAATGCCTTTGTAGGATGCTAACTCTACATAACCACCCTTTGCTAAAGCAAGGTTTGTTTCCAGACAAGATACTTTCCCTATTTTACTTTTCATAAAATAAAGAAGCTTAGAAAACCTTATGACTTCACTGAGGACTGGACTTGGAAGCTAATATGCACTAATTTTCTACTAAAAAGAAACTAAGGATGCACTTCTTGTCATCAAAGCAATTTTCTTAAAATAATGAATGCAATTCCTAGGAAAAACATGAAAATAAGAGAAAACCTGTTGAATTCCCTCCCACATTACAAGCTGAGGATAACAGTATTTAGTTTCCTACGTTTAACAATATAAAATAATTCAGGATTGTCTCGGGGTCCCTCTGGTTGTGACAATGCCAGTGTAACAACCTAACCTGAAATCCATACTTGCAAAAGAGGCTGAAGCTTAACTTCTTTCTAAGTTCTGTTTTTAAGTTCCCTAAACACAGTACGTGAGCCAAATGACCTGGCTAACCTGGTAAGATTAACCTGGCAAGATTAAGTCATCAAAAGGCCATGGAGAGAAGATATTGCAGCTTTGCTTCTTTAGTGCCATGTCTTTCGTTTAAATTTCATGGCGTGGCAGGCTTGGTTGTGAATGCTCCTGTGAGAAGCCTACAGTAGCTGTAGGTATCGATTCCACTTCCTAAATTGAATAGTTTCAATATTTACAAGTCAGACATGACAAAAAAATTCTGCCACAAATTGTTAAATTAATGCTACAAAAAGTTTAAATAATTGAAAAGACATGTACCTGTGTTGAAATTTATTCTATACTTACAAAGCCATTCTGGTATTCTCCCAAAGTATTACTAGTTTTGAACTGAACTGGTGCCTACTTCAGTAACAGTAATAAATTTTCCTAATGTTGCAGAAATTCCCTGTTTTAAAAAGACTTCAAATTTAAACAGAAGTGTGATATATATGTATGGAGGGTAACAATTCCAGAATAAAATGTTAGCACTGTTTTTATCCTTCTATGAGAGTCAGGATGGTGACTGGTTAATTTGTGACAAATACAACAGTATTTTATTTTATCTCAATGAAGCAGTATTTCTTGCTGTCAAGAGGGCATATGGCAAAGAAACAGTCTATCTTTCTAACAAAAGAATATTAACTCTCCAGAAAAGCTACGAATGCTGACACTGTTATCCTTACTTGCAGACTTCAGGGATGCATATGTAAGGAAACGCAGTTGGATGGATTTTCCCAAATGATTGTGAAACATTTCTTAGATCTTAGTACACTTGCATTAGCATACTAGCAAATTAAGGCACAGACTCTGTGTACTACTTAGAAGCATACAAGCTAACAAGAACGTTTCCTATTGCTCTTGAAAAATATCTCTGGGCTACTTGAAGTACAGAACTAAGTAAATATATCCAGTACACTTACAATGAAGTTTTAATTTATGCCACCAAGTTTTCCAAGCACTACACTTTAAATGGGTATGTGTATATAAATGCTTCCTTATCTCCAAGAAAAAAAAATCACTTAACAAAATGCAAGAAGCACTTACCATTCCTTACAGCTGGATACTGACAGTACCACCTCAAATGCAGGTGATGTGACCCCACACAACCATTCACTGTTGCAGTTGGACACTAATTCCTATGTAACAAATTCTTCTAGACTACACATATTTTGGTCACACATAGCCCTAAACCACCACTCAGCACTACTGTAAATACACTTTAGAGAGCAAAAGATGATGTGGACAAGAGAAAAGCCACCCTAACAGAAATAAAAATGTAATGTAGCCACTGACTTTACTACATCTCATTCCCACTGTAACACTAAAATATAAGGCTAATTAACATTCCAGATGCTGCGTTACTTACAATCCCTGTTTCTTACTTGCATTAGCAGCAACTAGTATCCCTTGATCTGAATATTTTAGTAAATTCCTAGAAGTATTTTAAGCACCTTAATGCTGGAACTCAGACAGGGATACAGTAACTCGTTCCTATTTTTATTCAGAGCCCTAGAAAACAATTCCAGCTGCAAAGAGGACCCAGAGTCAAAGTAACAAATGGTGCACTTCCTCCCTCGCCTATCTAGTAAGGTTTTATTCTTTCTGGCTTTTTTTTTTAATATATATTTATATGTATATATATATATATAAAAACACAAGGTTTATATTCTTGGTGCATTTAAACCTTGTTTATCCCCAGTCTTTTGATATTTGATTGCAATAATGTAAGAAAAATAGAAGGTTAGTATTTCTACTCTGCTGTTCCCTGTCAGAGGCTTTAAACATACTTCTTTCCTTTTGGTTGTTTGAACAACTTCCTCATGCCATACAGAAGTAGTATTTTCCTTTGGACACTATGCATGAAATGTTCTTTTGTTCAGAATAAATTTTTGCATGCTCCAGCTGCATTCTGAGAATTTCTACCAATTTAAGGGAAAAAATCAGGGTAAAAAGCAAATCTAGCAGCATATTCTTTAGCGCCTCTAAGATCAATGATATTTGTCATCTGCTGCTATCATTAATAAACATCTTTTTCTTGGCCTAGTACTTTCACATAAATTTTGGAAGGCAGACAGTTTGCAATGTTTCTTAGCATGTGCTAAGAAATACACTTTATATTGGTCTTTTTTTCCTACAATAAACACAGGTCACCATAAAAGAAACATGCTACTGAATTCTGATGGCACTGAAGGAGAAAAAAGGCATTATTTAAGTAGATCACATAAAATGTCAGAAGTATTTCTAGCGTATGGTAATAAATGCACAAGTAATTCAACTACCAAAAAAATTCTGGATTTTTCCTTTCAGTAAGCACGTTTGCATTCAGAATCTAACTGAGCTTCATGCTTCAAACCAAGCATCACCTAAATATATCAGACGTAGAAAAAAATTTTTAAAAAAAAGCTTCTAGTTGAAATACTTGCCAAAACTGTCGTCAGTTTTAAGGCCAACATGTATGACGATCCCCACATTAATATGTTGACATACAGGACAGGGATAGCAGAGTGGGAGCACAGCTTAAAGTAGAATACTTCTGAAAATGTCACTAGCAGTTATTTGCTGTAAAACAGATAAAAGCCACAGTCCCTTAAATTTATAGTATGTGCTTTCCAATGTACATGTAACCTAAATTACAGTACTAACTGTGACTGGATATATAGCATTTCGCAGTATATACCTTTAATGCAGGTGCAGGCACCATTCAAGATGGTACACCAGTTAATTTCAAAGTAATCCTAGAAGAATATTGCAAATAATGCTATATAAATGCATAGTGTTTGAGGGAAACAATTACTTCACTGGAAAATAAAGTCCCAGACATTGAGTTTGGCACTTCTTCATCACTATGTCACTTTCTTTTTGATTGAAGACAGCTCTTTCTGAATCTCACTGAATTTTGGCCGGTTTTCTGGCTTGTAGTCCCAGCATCTCTGCATTATTTTATATATTTCTTCTGGACATTTTTGTGGCGCGGACATTCGGTAGCCTGGTACACAGAAAAAGTGGAGAAAACTTTTAGTACTGAAAACAGATGCATATTGACAAATCTAAAAAGATAAGAGCAAAGTTCAAGACCATTTCATTTATAAAGACCTTCAAGGCAATATGAGGAACATCTTAAATACATATCCTATACATGAGAGATAATTATGAAACTAATTAAAATTCAGGTACCAGTGACATTCAAGTTGGGCATGCTGCTCATCCCTAATAGCAGCAACTCACAGAGATGTCTTTCTTGTATCTTAGGAAGCAGCTACCCTCTGGTTTTCAGTTGTATTTTCTTACTTCACTGCAGTGAGGAAACTGATAATAAAAATGAAGATGTGAGTAAATGTATTTGCTCTTTTTGAAGATGTATCCACTTCTATTCTCACATTTCTTCCCTTTCTTGTCTCCTTAAGGAAGTTTTTCCCCATCTGCACTTGAGTCATTAATTTTTCCTCCCTCCATTTTCTTAACTTTTGGATCTTTCCATCTTATCTCAAATCTCTTTCTCTTCTGGTTTGCTTAGATAGGCAGTGGCTTCCACACTTCTCTGCTGCCATCAGCCAAGGCATTCTCTGACTTGACAATGAGCAGGAGAATGGACAATCAGTTAAGTAAATTAGCAGCTAATCATTCAAAAGTTGCAGGTAAGTGGCTATTCAGGCATATCATCAATTTCTTGGACCACAGTGGTTTATTCACAGCAGTGAAGACAATTTCTCAATGAGTAGGAAGCTGGGAAAAATGCCAGGAGGACTGCATGTATGGACAAGGAGCTCCTGGACAAAATCAAACACAAAATCAGGTAATGGCAGGAATACCAAAACACTGTCTGAGCCTCCAGGGATGAAGTTAAGAAAGACATAGCCCAGAAGGGCTTGAATCTGGCCAGGCATGTCAAAAACAACATGCAGAGCTTCTCTAACTATAGAGGGGACAAAAGGCTTGAAAAAAATGTGTGCCCACTGCTGAATGAGGCACTGATCAACTCAGCAACATAGGACAGGGACAAGCTGAGGTACTGAACACTTTCTTCATCTCAGCCTCTACTAGCAAGACCAGCCTTCAGGAATCCCAAGCTCCAGGGATCAGTGAGAAAGGCTGGAACAAGGAAGATGTACCCTTGGCGGAAGAGGACCTGGTCAGAGAATACTTAAGCACACTAGATTTAGCTGCGTCCAGGGGCTCTGATGAACCCATGAGTGCTGAGAGAATGGCCTGTTGTCACTGCCACACCATTCCAAATCATCTTTCATACATTGCTTCTACTACAGGGAGGAGTATCTGAAGACAGAAGTAAAGCAAATGTCGCTCCTATCTTCAAGTCAGAGCACCCAAGGAACTGCAGGCTGGTCAGCATCACCTTGATCCCAGCAGGTGATGGAGCACCTAATGCTGGAAACAATTTCCAGGCAGTACAAGGAAGTCATTGGGAATAAGCATGCAGAAAGTCAGCATGGATTCACTAAGAGCAAGTCAGGCTTGACCAATGTGAGAAACTTCTTCAATGAGATGAGTGGCCTGATACATGAGGGGATTTCACTGTAAAATCCCCACAAAGACACCTTTGAATTTATGGGCTAGATGACAAGCCAGGGAGGTGGATAGAAAACAGGCTGTACAGGGAGCCCTGAAGGGAGGTGATGAGTGGTTCGAAGTCTGAGTGGAGCTCCAGGGTGCAGTCCTATGTCGCAGCTTCACTACGGCTGTGGGCGAGGGGCAGGCGCCCCCTCAGCGATGGTGACACAGCAGTGTCACCCTTGCTGGTGGCACCGAGCCGTGAGGGGGTGCTGATACACCACAGGGTGGTGGTGCTATCCACAGGGACCGGGACAGGCTGGAGAAAGGGGCTGACAGGAGCCTCAGAGTTCAGCATGGGAAGAACCAAGTGCTGCAGCTGAGAACAGGCCCGAGCACCAGCACGGGCGGGGAATGCCCCGTGGGAAGCGGTTTGTCAGGAAAGGCCCCGGGGCTCCTGCTGGACACCAGCATGAGCTCTTCCAGCAAAGAATGCTAATGGCACACTGTGCTGCACAAGAAGGAGTGCTGCATGCAGCAGGTTGAGGGAAACCATCTGCCCAGCCTGTTCAGTACTGGCTGAGGTCACATCTGGAGTACACAGGCACAATGGAGAGAATCTCATGAAGGAACACCAAGGTGATGGAGGCACTGAAACATCTCTCTCTCTTATGAAGGAATGCTGAGTGAGCTGGAGCACCTCATCCTGGAGAGGAGAAAGCTCAGGGGATCTCAGCAATATATATAAACACCTGCAGGGAGTGTCCAAAGAAGGAGGTCCAGGCTCTTTCCATCCCCAGTGACAGGACATGGACGTGATAAGCACGCACTGAAACATGGGAAATTCCTCCTGAGCATCAAGAAACATTTTTTTCCCTGTGAGGGCGACTGAGTACAGATTGTCCAAAGACAATCACATTCAGAGAGACATGCAAAAGCCATCTGGATGCGATCCTGCTGAGCTGGGTGGTTGGAGCAGACGACATTCACAGCACCCTGCACACCTCAGCCATTCTTTGAGTCTGTGATTCCACTGATTGTCAGACAAATGTGGCTTAGGCTCCAGGATTTGATTTGGCCTTTAAGGAGAAACTTTATTATCACCTACAGTGCTTATAACACTATAACAAACACTGACAATATGTGTAAATGAGCAAACAAGAGTTTTTTTGTTTGCTTGACGTTGGTTTTTGTTTTAAATAATTTGGAAGTTTTACTAGCTTAGAACATATTTATAAATTATACAGTATTATTATGTAGGGAAGGAACAGTTCTGAAATGCCACTAAAGACAATGGAAATAAATCAAATCCCTGAATTCCTACTCACAGTTATTTGCTATTTTAACCTTTTGATTATTTTGTAAAAGAGAAATGCAGTTTGCAATGCTCAACTAGCTTACCATTCTCCACCATAATTGCTAAATCTTTCTGTGAAATGATTTAATAAAGAAGATGGAATGATAGAGATTTTTTTCTGGCAGTTTAGAATATTTATATCTGCATTAGCATAATCTTAAATAATTCATTCTGTTCAAGCTTCTGCTTTGCACAGCAGTAAATCCCTCCTTTCCATCTCACCTGTTAGTTCTGCAATAATGAAAGTCAGCATGCTGTAAGTCTCCCAACCTTTAAGTTACTGGTCAGTGTATTCCTTTTTTTTTTCAAAAGGCCTATATATATCACCCTACTCCTCCCAGAGAGCTAGTCAGCAGTTTAGGAAACCTCATATTGGTTTTGCTAAAGCTGCTACAAAACTTGTGTGTTATTTCTTGGGCTATTTTACACCGAATCCTTACCATTTATCCAGCATTTGTTTCACTTTTAATGAATAACTACCTTTCTCAACTTGCTCTCGTGCTTGTTGGTTGGTCATTCCAGGGTATGGGCACACTCCTAAACTGAAGGTCTCCCACAGAAGGATTCCAAAGCTCCATACATCACTCTCAGATGTGTATCTCCCTAAAAAAGGGAAAGCAAACCTTGAATTTAGCATACAGAGAAATTGGTATTTCAGATAATTATGGCCCAAATTTCCTGTGAAGGTAAAAGGGTTACACTGGCAATCTTCAGGGAAAACAAAGCAGTAGCTACTAATAAAACATTCTACAGATTTCACAGTCTCCAGTATTTCAAAGAATGGACAAATTATATTAAAGCAAAAACTCTGAATTAACATAAGCTAACCTTAAGTTTTACAGTTATACACAGACCACTCCACTTTGTCAAGCAAGTTAAGAATTTCTTTCCTTCTTAATGTACAAAAATATTTTTCTTTTAATATAAAAGGACAAAAATGTCAGAGTTTTCCTACTCATTTACAACTGCTTTCAATTTCAAATATTCTTAAAAAAAATTACCTTTTCTAGTTCTCCATTTTAGCATGGCAGTGTTTATTCTGAGAGGAGCTACCACCAACACTGCTTCTAAGTGTGAAGAAGGCCTGGTTCTTATGCTTTGAGAAACTGAAAATCAAAGTAAGGCTGGATGCTGCAAAACTGACACACCCAATCAGTTTAAGAAAAAAAATAAAAATCAGGCCTGCTGGTTCAATTGCCTCCAATTATGCTTCAGAGATAACAACCTAGATAATTGATAGACAAATTAATCCCAAGCCTCTTTGTGGAATTGTAGCTTTCTATTACAGGGAGATATTTTGGAGCAGATATTTCTATCGTCCCTGATGGATTCTCATTAGAAAATTAAGACTCCTAGCCTTTTGCAGGAGAATCAGTGAAAATGTTACCTTAAAAATCGACTTTCAACATCACTTTCAACATTTTTCATGACTGTTCTTCTTTGTTGCATACTATTACTTTGTATTTACATATCTTTATTCTCAAAAACAACACTTGTGAATGTATTGTTTGTTTATCTCTAATCATCAAACAAGCCAAACTAAGCCACTTCTGACTAGGAAAAAAAGGAAAACACAAGAAAATTATAGTGACAGTTGATGACAGTGACAACTGTTCTGACGTCAGAAATCTCAGTTTACTCTTAGACTAAATATCACTTCCAGCTGTGCTATGTTAGCTTGTGTGCCTCATGGTTGGCAATTATGAATATTCACTATGCTCTCTGGAGTAAGATTAGTTTTCTTGTCTGTGTATCAACTTCCCTCAGTTGGGCATCCAGTAATTTAACACTTTTCACTGAAAGCATTCAGCAAATACAAGATAGGTGATTAGCTGGTTTTTTTTGGTTTTGGTTTTTTTTGGTTTTTTTTTTTTTTTCGTTTTGTTGGGGTTTTTTTGTTTGTTTGTTTTTTGTTTTTATAAATTTGACTGTGCCTTTGATGATATTTTTCACGTCCTTCCTTCTAAAGGAAGTAAAGGCAAAGGCAATGCTTTGATCTGTTATCAGTTCCATAGATTCCTATAAAGGTTTTGTGAGTTTTTGGTATTAGGGAAAAAAAAATCTTAGAGCCTGTTTTAAAAAACAGATTATCAGCCTAGGGAAGGAGCAGTGGGATGGTTACCAGTGATGGGAAGACAAATAGGAAAGCTGAGTAACATGGGAAGGAGTTACACATTGAGGCTTGGGTTGGGAAGACAGTGTAGGTGGGAGCTGCAGCATCAGTGAAGTGTGTACAAGGTAACTGAAAACGTCAGATAGGAAAGAGT
>NW_005054467.1:464530-508710 GCF_000277835.1 Geospiza fortis
GTTTTTTTGGGGTTTTTTTTGGGTTTTTTTTTTGGGGGGGGGTTGTTTTATTTTTTTTTCTGTTTTGTTTTGTTGGGGGTTTTTGTTTGTTTTTTCTTTTTTGTTTTGGTTTTAGGGTTTTTTGTGGTTTTTTTTGGTTTTGTTTTTTTTTTTTTTTTTTTTTTTTTTTTTTTTTTTACAGAAAGTACAAGTTCTGTACAGTTAATTATATTTTATGCTATTACATTATCTGAGGGAAAAAAAAAAGATCTGTTTAGGAAAAAACCCCAAGTCCTCCCCACGTTACTATTAAACATCACAAATAACCCCAAATATTTTAGGGAGAAAACATACATATTAAATGTATTTTAATTTTCAAAGATCAGGAAGCAAAAATACCCCATAATCATCCTAATATGTGCTGATTTTGGTGGGGTAGAATTAATTCTATTCACAGTGGCAGGTACAGGGCTCTGTTTTAGATTTGTGCTGAACTCGGGGTTGATAATTCAGAGATGGTTTTGTTATTGCTTTGATGGCACAGAGCCAAGGCCTTCCCTGCTTTTCCTTGCCATGCTGGTGAGGAAGCTGGGGCTCCTTGGGAAGGAACACAGCCAGGACAGGTGACCCCAAAGAGACCAAAGGAAGATTCCAGACCATGTGACATCAGGCTCAGTGTATAAAGTGGGGGGAAGAAGGAGGAAAGGGGAGATGTTTGGAGTGATGGGGTTTGCCTTCCCAGTAATGGTGTAGGATGGCTCTGAACAGCACCCACAGAACCAAAGTTTCCATTTCTCAAAAACTCCAGTGGCATCTGAATTTTGCTTCTGACTTCTGACACAATTTGTGTCAGAACCACAACATTTGCCCTAGTCTGGTTTCTAGCCTTCACAACTTGTGTGTTTTTTTTAAATTAACATACTTTAGTGACCACTCTTAACTTGTCATATACAGTGACTTCAGCAAAGACTAAAAAAAATAACTTTTTTGTAGCTTCTTAACCATATTGGCATCCATGTAATGGCCAAATGATCCTATTGCTCATTTTCCTCCAACCTTTGAATCTTGATATTCAGGACTGACCTGGCCAGTGGTTACCAGTTAGTTTTGAAATACTGCAGATTTAATTTTATTTCATTCTGATATCTTAACAAACCTACACAATTCAATGCAATTATTACAACCTTATTATTAGAATGGAAAACAATAAAACATAATCCAGTAAGTTTTACCAGTATCTTTCAAGGGAGTGGAAAAAACTATCCTTCAAAAACACACAGAAATCTTTCATGACGTTTTGAAAGTTGAATATTGACTGCTGAACATATTAACGTGTTTGAGAGAGCTCATTTCCCAAACATTACGGAAAATGACCTATAAGTGCTGGAATATGTATGTGCTTTAGGAAACACAAAGTAAGTCGATGTTAATCAACAATCTCCTCTTCTCCTGTACTGTGCAGAAAAAACAGACTCAGCAGTACAAAGTGAAGGTGTTGTCACAAGAGCCTGTTTCCTGCTAAATGCAGCCAACTGGACCACATATGGGTATAAGGATAGGTTTTCAACATACATCAAAAGCACTGTGTGTATTTCCAAAATAACAAAAATAAAAACCCAAACCATCTTTTATAGCGGATCAAACACTCAAAAGAGCAAAGCATTCACCAGTTAATGTTGGCAAGGCTAACACCTCTTAGAGTAACTGGTAATACAGGATCAATTACTAAAATGAATTTACTGTCAGCCTTTTAAAGGGAAGATCTGCATTACTGTGTTATGTCATTAACTGCTGCAAAAGTGCTAATGAGAGGAAGCATTCTGCTATCAATCATAATTCACAAACTTATGATTTCCAATGCATGATTTCCAAAAAAAGGCTAAATTTAAGAGATGGCAGAAATATTTACAGACACTTCAAATTAAGAATTCAAAAATATTTTATTCTGTGTACTCAACTAAAGAACTGCTTTAGAGAAGTACATTCAAAACATGCCACCATTTATTAAATGTGCTGCTTCTCCACAGCCCCCTTTACCTAGAAGAACTTATTTTTATAGTTTCATATAAGCAAAAAAAGCTAAGAGCAGCAGCTTCTGCTTCTATTCTGGAACCAAGAGGTGTGGACCACTTCCCTCAGTGATAAGTAATGAATTTTTATCCCCAATATAAAAACCTAGTGATACACAAAAATGCAGGTAAAGAAAAACTGCAGTTAAAAAAACCCCGAAAATAAAACAACTACTGTATCTTTCACCAATGCAATGAATTATCTAACACAGTGTTCTAGTACATTAGCATTTTCTACTGTTTTCAATGAGGGACTTTAAATATACAGAACTTGCCATTCATTTTGCTAACAATCATAATTTAGATGACTGACGAGGCTGTCTACAAGAATGAGTCAGCAACAGAACCAAAGCACTCTGCTATTGCTGCATAATAGCAATTCTGATGTTGCTGCCCTATTGTTTTTCAGCAGCAAAGCTGCATTTTTTACATAAATCAGACTGAAATACTAAAATTATTTTAAACATCATTAATTTGAATGGGGGGAAAGAATTGTATGTACATACACTCGAATATTGCGGCTCTGGCGCTCTTTGCTGTACTTTGGATTTTATTTTTTTTTTCCAAGAAAATCCAGTTATGCTCTTACCATAGTTCAGAGCTTCTGGGGCAGTCCACTTGATTGGAATCTGCTTTAGGCCAGATGATGAGTACACACCATCGTCCTCTTGCCGGGACATCCCAAAATCACTTATTTTCAAGATGTTGCTTTCACCTACCAAGCAGTTCCTTGCAGCCAGGTCTCTAAATTAGAAAAAAAAAAAAAACCAAAAGGCAAACCAACACATTTTTACAGGTCTGAAAGTAATTGGAAGTAATTTAAACTGACCAAGCCCTTCAGCCAAGACAGTTGTACCTCTCAGAGGCTTATTTACAAAAGAGTAAAAAAACACTTAACAGCAGTCATGAGGAAACAGAAGTGAGGGAAGGGGGAAAAAAAAGTCAGAAATAATCCTATGAAAAAGCGAAGGGAGGAGATGCTCGAGATGCTCAAAGTGCCTGAGCAGAGAATCTCCTGCAGTCCACAGAGAGGAGGCACAGCGCAGCAGGGAAGGAGTGTGAGGCTGAAGGACAGGGGCTGTTATGGACAGTTCAGAACCTCCATCCCCCACTCACCCCTCAGGGGAGGAAGCGAAGAATTTCAGAATGAAGGAGCGCCTCAGAAGAAGGGAAAGGGAAAAAGTATTTCAGTTTTTGGCTTTTATTTCTCACCATGTAATTCTACTTTAATTTGCAATACATTAAATTCATGTTACCTAAGGTCAGTCTGCTTTGCTATGCTGCAAAGGTGATTTCCTTGTCTTTATCTTGACCTCCAAGTGTTTCTGTCTTATTTTACTTTCCTACCCTGTTGAGGATGGGGATTGAGAAAGCATCTGTGTGGGTGTCTGGCAGCCATGCAAAGTTAACCCACCACAACTGCCCTCCATTTACTCCTCCACAAAAATAAATCCCAGATTAATGAACTGGATCCTATGCAAAATGAAACAGAATTTGAAGAAGCATCCTGAAATGTGTTCAGGAAGTGTTTCAGTGAGAAACCTGAGAAACAGCTCCATCTTCCCTCTGCCCATTAGAGTTTTTATCAAAAGTTAAAAGCTACTCAGCATAGAAAAGAAATTTTGGCTCAGTGATGGATGAGAAGCTCAGAAAGTCAACTCCCTCCCTTCACCTCAAATGTTTTTATTTTTTTAGATCAGACCACATGCAGTAATACCTGATAAAAGACCTACTGTAACTTCTCTACATGCTAATAATATATTATCAACATACTATATGTATGTTACATTTCAGTGTTTCACAGTTTATTAAAATACAACATAATAACATATATATTATTCCCCTGGTAATGTAATAAAAAGGGAGAGACATGTCAAGCAAGAGGATTAATTCCATACCATTATGAACATCATGGACAAAATATTTTTTAAACTAAACTTACTGTGGTTTTTCTTACCCAAATAGCTAATATGCTCACAAATGGCTTACATGCATATTCCAGAAAAACTACATTAACTTTGATGTTTTGAATTGGACCTGTAATATAGTTCTGAAGTAAATCCCCTGAGCACTTAATGCACATTCATTGGTTTTTGAAGGGTGAATTTGGTGCATGCAAACTACATTGCTCTTGGAAGAAACTAACTTAGAATTCAGCACATGATGGGCACAAAATTTGTTTTTCTAGCTATAGAATTTTCTTTCCAAGGAATTTTTTTCTACAGCTAATGCAGAAAGGTTTGAACCAGTGGCAAACAGCATCCAGCATCACCCACGGTAATGACAAAGGACTGAACTACATTTAACCCAAACTAAAAATCTTGAGCCATATTTAAGGATGCTGAAGCTCATATATCTGCTTTAATCAGCTCATCCATATACTGGGCTACGTTATTCAATATGTAGACAGAGCCTAGGTATGACCCTAAATATCATAACTTGATTGAAGAATTTTAACATATTTTACTCACACAGCTTTTCTGCCACTAAGAACATTAATAGCTCTAGAGCTTGAGCGATACAAACAAAGTTATTAGTTTGGTTTGGGAAGACGGACCACTAAAAAACACATCTGAACTCAGAGGCACCAGCTGAAGATGTGCATAAATGCATAAAACAGCTCAGTGTGCACTGTGTTACAGAGCTTGATATTAGCATGTGGTATCATTACATACAGCTATATTGGCTAAAGCAAGTGAGCAGCAGAACAAAATCAAATTGTTATTGTTTATACACAAGTGTCTAAAAAGTAGCACCGTAGAACTTCAAGAATTTATGACTTAGGTTCCAGTCATACTTCAGTAATTAGTTTTTTTATCATGTTACTCAATATAGTCTAGATTTTGCAACTGATGCACGTAAGGAGTGGAAAAAGTAATGAGGCTGTATCTCAAAGAAAATTTACAGTTAATTGAAAGTGCAGTCATCCCCCTACCTGAAGTATGACCTAGCATTTAAAAATATTGAGTCAAGTTAAGAAATATCTATATACTGAGCTGACTTAGGTTTATTCCTCATGCATAAGTCTGATTATTTGGGAAAGTGGATCGTAAATAATATGCACAGTATGGTACTTATAAACAAAGACTACACTCAGTTTGCATAATTTTTGTCAGTTTTGTACACAGAATATATGAGTTTACTTTTTCATTCAGAATCAACTAGAGAAAAAGCTTTTCATCCCTACTGAAAATTGACTAAAACACTTCCATGAAAATCAACTGGCATTCATAGAAGATCATAAAGATTGTGACACTCTGTTCAGGATATATGTAAATTAACACCAGAAAGAACAATTTCATGTTTGCATATTTGAGTCTCACAGTATTAATACTTTTTGCCACTTTTAGCTAAAACTCTCCCATTTTTTATGCCATAATACTCTGTATTACTTTCAATACATCATTTCTGTTAATAAAGTCTTGTGAGCACTTCATATATTTATTTCTGACATAAGCAAATTTGCCTTCTTCTATCATCCTGTGATTGATATGCTCGCTCTGTCACTTATTTAGAAAATACTTTAGATGTGATAATTTAATTCCTCAAGCATATAAATGTCACAAAGTTATATTATCTTGTTAGTATTTCTACTGTCATTTTACATCTGTTTCATACCCTCAGTGATTTGTTGCTTAATTTTACGGATAATTTTTATATGTATTTGCATGCTTAAAAACATTTTTTAAACAGTTACACTGAAAGCTGTGGCTACCTCAGCTTTTGGGGATTTTTACTATTATTCTGAGGGTTTGGTTAAGATTTTTCAGTATTTTTCAAATAAATTCTTCACTGTTCTTCACTTTGTCTGACAGCTTCCTTAAAAAGGATGTTACTTTTCAGTCTAGACATAAGAGAAAAATACAGGAGACACTTACAGTCAACAAGATTTATTACAGAATTTATAGCCAGAATCTGGAAAAAAAACTTCATCAGCAACTATTACTCCCATTAATTTAAAATAATTAATTATGGCATTAATTTTCTTCCAGTTTCCATAATTATAATTATTTTCTGGTTTTTACAGATAGCCGTCCTAGTATAATAATTTTAAGGGGTTTATAAAGACCCTTTACTTCTTAACCTTCCACAAGAAATCCACAGTGGAGTTCCACTCCATTTGTAAGATAAACAACATGAGTTGGGGGAAACATGAAAATATAAACACAGAGGTCTGATGACCAAAATTAACTATGAGAAGTCAACATTAAAGATTTCATCAGTGTTAGGTATTTATAGTAAATCATGACTCTTTCTACATGGACATTAAAAAACCAAACCGAATCAAACACATAAACAACAAATCCCCCAAAAATAATGACAACTAAACTCCTGCACACCAGCCCCCCCAATCAAAAAACTCCACGAAAATCAACTACAGTCTATTTGTCTTCTTTCCCCTGAAAAACCAGTGTATTCTATTTGCTTTCTCTTCCTTCTCCCTAATGCTCTCTAAAGCCAACATCCTGAAGAAATACAGAGATAATTCTATGAAAATCGGTGTCTCTGTTTAGGAATTTTTTTTTTCTCATAAAGCATTTGCTACTTAAAGCAGTAATTTCATAAAATCAGTATTTATCTTTAACACAGAAAGCAATAAAATATTCTTTATTTACATTGTGAAAGTTCTACAAATTGGGCACACATTCCACTGAGCTGCTACAGAGTAAAGCTCCTTAGTAAAAGAGAAGCTGACTCTCACTATTTAATGTAAAGATTATGTAAGTTCCTAGTACTGCTAGAAACAAACTTTCTTCCCCCCAGCTACTAACAAGTAAAAACTAGTATGTAATTTGGAAATTTCCTTTTTAAGCCCTGCTCTGCAGTTCCTGTAAGTACAAACAGGGCATCTCCTAGGGATGTCAAATATGGGTCAAATCTGCTGAAACTGTAAGAAAGAGGTCATAGGACTTTGGCTAAAAACTCAACAGCCAGTTCAAGGAGGAAGTAGGGGCAATTCCTCTGTGCTGGGAGCTGTTACCACCTGGATCCACATCTGTCAGTAAAGACATAAACCTACTAAAGCTTTCTCTAAGGACATTCTTACACTCCTGCCCCCCCTTCCCCTCCACATCCCACAGGATCTGCAGAGAAAGTACTACCTAGCATTGCAATGGAATTCCATGAGTTAAAGCAAATTAAAACTAGAGAGCAAACTCCTCATTACTAAACCAGCAGCACAGACTGCCTCTCTGAACTAATTAGCCATTTTATATTCCGTCCCTGGATCATGCAGTCAAAATACTCTAAGGTGATAAAAGCAAGTAATTAATTAGTGAACAGGATCAGTTTATCTCCTCTGCACATTAAATTCAATGAAATTAGTCTATTACTTAAACACAAAAAAAGGGGTAGGAAGTGAAACTATGAGATAAATTGCTGGGTTTTTTGTGAACTGTAAGATACTACCTCACCTTCATACACCTGACGTAATTTCCAGTAATGTCTAAATCAAAATACAGTAGTGCCTAAATCTATTTCAGAACTTTCTTGATATGCATATGCTAATTTTGCTGTATGTGGAGGGTACAACAAATAACACGTGCCTAGTAACAGACTGGGAAAATATTAGAGGGTTAGAAGAACATCCTTTCATGAATTCTGTGTTTTCTTCCCCCTTTTAACTTTGATTTAATTATTTCTTTACATGATTTTAGTTATTATGAAAATATTGGAGCCATATTAACTGCAATGCTAATAACTGCTCTCAGCTCCTCATATATAATGCAAATCCATCTTCATCTCCACAGATGAACGGCGCTGGCAAACCAGAGAAACTCCAAGGTGGATACAGTGGATACAGTAGTGATTTCTCAATAATGTCAGGTGCTCTGCTTGCCATCCACAGTTTCGGATATTGCTCAGTTCCTCTCAACTATAAAATAAGCAACTTTACCCACCTCACAGCATTGGTGACCTTCAATTACTCTTTATAAAGCACTTCGCACTTAAGCAAAGGACTTAAAAATTTTGCAAAAGGAACTGAAAAGGAGGAAAAGTAACAAAACAACACCCAAAAAATTGTATTCAGTAGCTGAACACAACTGTCAACTTATTTACTGTCCGCCAGCCAGATATGACTCAAGGGACTGTACAGATCTACTGACACATTAGGAAACTTTTATCTTTGAGGTTTTTTTGGTAGGCTACTGTGTGCCCTCCATTTTCCTAGCAGGGCAAGTTTTCTGTACCAGCAATTTTAAGAAAGATAAAGAAGGGAATAGTAGACAATGAGCACTTTCTGAGGAGAATCAAAGCAGTAGACTATGAAGATGGAAATGAAGCAATAAATTGCTGCATCATCTATTCCTCCCTGTTTTTTCCTATTTCTGAGGTTGTCTTCACAATGTCTGCTCCTGGAACAGAAACATTCCTATCAGCACCATCTAAATGGTTTTTATCTGCATTGTTTCTCAACTGTTTTAGAACTTAATAGTTATTGCCTGTATTCTTCTGAACAGTTATTTTGATGAAAATGGCATCACAGTCATTTTGGTCTTCAACAGTCCTCTATGCATTGATATCGCTGCAGATTTTTATAACCAATTTTTCCTGTGCACTGCTGATTATATGTAACATGCTGAACAAACTGTCCTTTTTTTTCTTCCCCTTGTGCTATATCTTGAAACAAAGATTTGCAATCCAATTTCTTTTGTGTGTCCATTTTAGTGAAAAACTAAGGGTCTGGACAGTGATCAGAGAGGAAGACAGGCAACTTCATGGAGATCCTACAATATTAGAGTGACCGGAAAATGAAATATACATTCTAGAAATCCTTAATGACAGAACAGACATAGGAATAAACACCTCTGCTGGGTTCCATGCAACCATTCCTAAGCTCTTGGATATCAAGAGAAACATTACAGGACATAAGGACAAATATGGGTACATGTAGGAAATGTGTAAGGCTTGTAACAGTTCTGCAAAGTCTCTTTGATATTAACTGAATTACAGGGGAAACTAAGTGTCCAAAAATTAATTATCCAAGATATACCAGAACACAAGTTTACATTTTGTGCTTGATAAAATTACAGTGGACTTAAATTACAATCACAATGCCATCCATTTCCATAACCAGTCATATAAGTAGATTGTATTATTCATAGGAAAAAAAATACCATTTTCAAGCAAAAATTTACACTGTATCATTCACAGAAGCAACTAAAATGAAACACAATATAGAGCACAAAATTTTGCTAACAGGAGCATTTTTAATATAATATCATTTATATTTATTCAACATATGTGATAACATAAGTCTTGTTACAATGAGTGTCCTTGCCCTTTTAGACCAGAAGGATCACTCAATTTAGTTCTTAATTCTGAATCTAGTTTTGAATTAATCTCTTCCTTATTCTACTAGTTCTATAATAATTCTATAATTATATCTTATTATATAATATAATATCAAAATGTAATTGATATCTCTGTGCAGAAGCATTAAATACTAGTTTAACTTGTTTACAAATCTGTAATCATCCGAAGAGGCAGAACAGATATGGTCAAAGGTCACATTCCCTTGTCCATAATATATCAGTGATAGAAAAGGCTGCATGCTGGATTAAAAGAAAATGTCTAAAGCAGAGTAGCTTCTATCACTGATTTTCTGATGATTAAGATTTTTTGAAAATATACTTTTCATTTTATTAAATAAAACCATTTTCTAGCGTTAATATCACAATGTATTAAGTTCAAATGACAATGCAAAGCAGAGCATGTAGAATTGAAAACACTTCAAGTGTGATAGAAATCAAGAAATTCAAAAGCATGATTATAATATGGGTCACTTTTTTCCCACCTTTTTCACTAGAATGAAATAAAATTGCACAATAATACAGTATTTGCAGGGCTTTTGAAGTCCTAATGAAAAAGGAAGTATTTCAAAGGCTTCTCAGGCTACATTTAAGTACTTGCCACAGGTGAATATCAAAGTTCATCTGAGACAGGTAGCAACTCTATTGCTTTTTCAATAGCCAGAACCAATAATGTGGTATGCAACAGTAGCTGTAGTTTAAGTTATCTCTACATGCATTTCCATCATTTAAATTTAATTTTGTTCCTACAGCAGAGAGGCATGGTTCAAGATTTTAAAAGTAACAGACAAGCATGGACTAGTGTTCATGATTTTTCTAGATCCTGAAACACTTTATTAATGAAGGTAAAAAAAGGTAAAGGTAATAATCAGGCTACAAAGAAATGAAACATCTAGCACAATTAAGGTACAAGACACTACATATTCATGAAAATAATACACAAGGAATAAGAGAGAAACCAAATACATAAGGTCTAATTAGAAATGAGGAGGAAAAGACAGAACAAAGAAGTTGCAGAATCAAGCATTGCTAGACAAGAGGATTGTGCTGCAGTCCTAACAGTGGCTAGAAAGCAAAAAAAAAAAAGAAACCCCCTGCATTTTTAAGAGACAGTCACAAAGAAAGCCAATAGCAAAGGGAGGAAAGTCAGCCGCATTTTAAGGCAATTATTCATCTGGGGATGTTCCTTATTTAGGGAGAAAAGAATTTAAATAGATGGCACAGGTAGCTTATGCCAGCTAAGCATTCTTAGTAATGGAAACCATTGACAAAGATGTACAGTAATAACCCACAAATTCATAATTTTCCAATCAGAGAAAAAAATTCTAATTTGTACTTTACAATATTTCTCTACCTTTAATCAATGATTACCAACAAATACTTGAAATATTTCAATATCTTAAAAATAGCCTGTTTTGTAACTATAATAAAAAAGGATGAAGGAAAATAAAGATGAGGAATAATTTACTAATTGCCTTAGACAGCTAAGTAAGATCCACTGTTAGCTTACAGAAATACAAAAGAAATTTCATGTGACTAACACATTGCAGAGAATTATATATATAGAAATTTAGAGGAATAAAATTAGCTATTAACTTCCTGTAAATTAACAAGACAGTAAATAAACTGGACCTCTGTCCTGGTTTTTGTCTCTATTACTTAAAATCCCCAATAGTTTTCCCACTCAAAAATAAAACTTTTATGTGGAAGAAAATATTCTGCACTTTTTTCATCACAAGAAAAGGAAGAAAGTGATGGAATTTTCATGGAATTATGGTGGGGTATCCAAGTGGGAGATGTTGAAGAAAAAAAGGAGATGACACTGCTGATTAAGAATCATGATTACATCTCATATTGATAGCAGGAGATAGGACAGGACTTCCACAGCTTTTGGGAACTGGATGAACTCACATGTCACATGCATATTCACCATGGTAGAATTTCACAGCTGGGCTGAACCAAGGAGGAGATGTTAGTGAGCCCAGAGGCTCCAAGTTCATCACGTACTGAACTCTTATCTTTTTTCTTCTATTAAAACCTTATGCTATCTGATAGCAAAAGTCATCTGCTTGTTACAAGAATGTCCTTGCCCTGGAAAATCCAGAGTTCTGTATTTAGAAATAGCCCCTCTGCCTCTGGTTGCTCTCTGTGGAAGCATGTTCACTCCTGCATAGGGTTGACTTCCTACAGATCTGAATGTTCCTTGTCCTACCAGGATTCAAAGTTTGTTGGAGGTGCAGAAAACACTTTCCTGTGCTTAATGTAAAGACAGGAAGAGAAAACTATTAGAAAACTATGGCAAAGCTATGGATTTACTGCACCTGGCTATTATTCTGAAATATTTCTGCAGAAGAAACTATTCTGCCACTATACTTAGGAAGACAGGATCCTCTTTGCCACTTAATGTTACATTCATTTTAGCATTTGTTGTGGGCAAAAGTTATAAAATAACTGAAGTCCAGCTAGTCATCTGCTAAACATTTAAAATCTTCCTGCTTAAAGAATCATGGGCAAGAAATTTCTTAGAAGGTGATATAATATAGGGCAACAAACTAGAGTTGCCTGTTTTCATTTAATAGCTTTGTTAATGATCTGAGGGAAAAAACAGGAAAAAATTCCTGTTAAACTCAAACAGGAATTTAATTACATTTCCAGATAATATCAAATTAAGAGCAGCTGCAAACAACAGTAAAGGCAAATAAATAAAAAGAAAGAAGGAAAGGAGAGAAGGAGAAAGAGGGGGGAGAGAGGGACAAAACATATCTGTTGGAATAAGCATTAGACATAGCCTGTAAAACAGGAACTATTATATTTTAAAAAACTAAGCCTAAATACAAACATTCAGTAAAAAACAAATACTACTAGGCATTCATATAGGAAAAAAAAGAGAACCTAAAAAGATATGGATTCCAATTAAATACGAGTAATGGAATCAAACTGAGCATCAGAAAAATAAAAGCTCATTATCTACTAGATTGTGAGAAATCTCTCTAGGAAAAGTAAGAAATTCTATTTTATTAATGAAGTTACTTAATAAACCAAAAAAAGTTTGACAGGTGTACAGACCAACATCTGTTTCAAAGGGATGGATTAAGTAAATGAACCCAACTTTTCACTGATTTTAAGTAAACATCAGAATTGTCAGATGCCCTGGAATCTATTGTTAGTATCAGGCATAAGTAAGTACACAACAAAAAGGTAGTGGTCAAAGAGGGAGAGACTCAAAGAATTATAAATTTCCTGGCTTAGTGCATTTGTTCATTTTATCATATGCAAAGGTGACTTTTTCAACCAATCACATAATTGGAGAAACAACAAAATTCCAAATGCAATGGCACAAACTACTAATTTCTGTACAGAAAAGGTGTTGCCAGTTGGGTACAGGCAGATTCCCATGAAGTTAGAACGACACAGCTGCTGCTGAGTCTCCTCAGATTTCCATCAGGCAGCTTCAGGCATTTATTTGTGGTTAGAGGTAGTTTCACACGTCAAATGTGGCCTCACACTGCCTGTAGCAAACCTATCACACAAATTTTGGCTTCCTCAACTGCAGGCTTCTTTAGGGAGTATCAGTTTGTCCTTCCTCCTAACCCAGGCTGGTGTGAGCAGCACATCAGTGGCACTTCAGAGCCCAGCTCCAGGTTCACACATCTGCAAGGGGCTTGGAACACCAGCAGAGGTGAAATGCGCAATTTAAAAGAATTGGTTAAAACCATCAGAGAAAAATACTGGCCCACTGTCAAATCTAAGAGATTACCAAGCTCTGTATAAGTTACTGTAAAATACTCCCCAGAAGGGAACTGAAGCACTTAAATTTAATAGCTCCTTGATAGTTAAAAGAAGCGGAAACTGCCTGCTTAAGGAAAAAAATATGTCTTTATGTTTGATGTAGAAAAATCTTCCATGACTTTTACAGTCTTATTTCTAAGAGTTCTGTCTACCTGACTCCAGAAGGTCATAATGCTCTCTTGTGGTTAGAGAGATGCTTATTGACTTACAAAACTAAAAACAACTGGTTTCAATTTACAACGTAAGTCCAGCTGTGTTATAGAAGATTCACAATATATACAGAAGTTTAATAACTGCTTTGAAATAAATATGTATTTAAAAACAACCAGGACAGAGATATATATTTGTAACCACAATACTTTATACTTGAGTTCTCCCAAAAAAAGACAATAGCAGCATGGGAGACCCTGTCATCTCAGTTTTGCCCTTCACTTGGGATACTCAGAATTCTCATGACGAGGGAGTGGGATTTCATGAATCCATTCATGACCATGCAAGAAGCGTGAGAAACTAGTCCAGATAATCTCATACAAGAGAGCATGGTCTGTACAAGCAAAGATGGGCAGGAAGGGTGGCTTCCTGGAAGCAGATGAGAAGTCAGAGAGGTCTAAGATACCAAGCAGAAAGGAGAGTCAATTAATTTGTTAGTGGATAGGCCTGGAGATGCTTATAACCAACTAACTACCCTAAGATGCAATATTCAGGGCAGTAAAGTTCAAACCCTTTCTTTTGAGCAATGTAGGCTAATTATCTTACTGATCTCCAAAATCCAAATTATTCCAAAGCAGAAACGTTTCAAATCAGGTATTTTTACTTACAGCATCCTAATTCCTTCATATAGTTTGGGGTTTTTTTTAAACTGGGGCTTGGCCCTTATTCCACTCATCTATTTTTATTTCCCAGCAGCCAGGACACTTGATGAAGTATCTGACATCCATCATTGCCAGCAGCTTTTTGTCTGGCTTGAATGACTCAGCTGAAATCTGTGAGCATTTAAATACAGCAACATTGATTGAAAAATTCTCACAGTTCCATGTACCCTGAAGATCTCCATCTATCTTCCAAACCAGTTAAAATGCCAGTATGCTCTCCCTTGCTGTTTACTACCTTGCATAAGGATTTTGAAAAAGCCTTTGACAAAGAGTAACTCCTTATTTGAGTCAAAACTCATAGTGATAAAATATTGTTTCATAAAAGTGTATCCATGCACTACAGTTCTGCTAAATGAGGAAAGAGGCTGAGAACAACAGAGCAATGAAAAAAAACCCAAAACATGCACCTAGCTTTCTGTGTGTTTTATTTTACTCATCCTCAGCAAGTGAAATTCCTTTCAGACAGTTTAAATTTGATCACAACATTTTTTGTGAGCAGTACCTACTAGAACTGAATTTACCTTTGAACCTAGCTTAACAGCCATAAGTTTCTCTTAGCTTTATGACAAAAATTCCCTGATTTTACAAAAAGATCTAGAAAACAGCCCTCTCTTTATTATTTGATATGTAGACCTATAGGCCATGAAGTTTTCCAGTTCCATAAACTTTAAAACCAAGTTATTTCATGGATACACACTAAAACCCATCACACGTCCTTCTTTCATCTGTTTTTCACTACATACACAGCCAGATAACAATGCTGAATATGATACATCAGTGATAAGACTGTAAAGGTTGGAGGCACTTCTAAAAAACCTCCTGAGGCAGTGATAAAAACCATGTAAGGTATATCATCATTAGTGCTACCTGGAAAAATAGTGGATAAACATTTTGTCAAATCCACAAAACAGGAGTAACCCAGTAAGCCTATATATACATATTTGTGTGTATGTATGTGTACAAAACACAGAAAAGAGGAATAACTTTTTCTTCTGGAAAACAATTTGGGAATTAATTATTTGTTACCACATACAGCCTAATAATTTCTTACTAAAAGAAATTTGTTTCCAGTCTGAGATAACTGTGGTATATTCCTCTTTGGAATGTCAAGAATTGGTATCAGGAAGCCAATAAAATATTGAAGTGATACATAATATCTTAGTGCATTGTATCTTAGATATACATCTTTTTCCTTTTCAAAAACAATGATTAGAATTTTTTGCTGTAGGAAAGAAACCAGGAAAATATCTACACCCCAAAGAAAATAAATTGGTGCATGAAAGCATGTATTAGCTTCCCTATACAAACACTGACACACCCTGTGGCCAATGACTTGTGCTCAGAGCCACCCTAAACCTCACTTCTAAAGCAACTGCTGCAGTTCACTGCCTTCTCCCCCTTCTCCTCCTCCCTCAGTCTTCTGCTTTTGTCTTATCCTATCATCTAATTCATTGTTCATCATCTACTAATACCTCCTTTGCCCACTGCACAAATGGTATACTGCAGCCCATCTTTCTTAGAAAGTAATTACATTTCACCCACTGCTCACCACTGTACCAGGATTATGAGAGTAGAGAAAGTATTATTTACACTATCCAGAAGAGCTATGTGACTTTATGGTCAGCACTACAGCTTCCACTAACACTAGCAGCATGTTATTTTTATCTTAGTTTCAACAGCCTGTAGCTTTCATTTTTTTCCCTTTTGCTTTTTAATTAGAGAGAGCATGTTGCTTTCATGCAGTGAGTAGATTTATTATACTAAAAATGTTATTCAAATTATTTTACTGAGTAATACTTGTAGATGCCTAATATTTATCAACAAGAAAGTGATATTGCAGTAAATAAAAACAAATACAGTACAATAATGTTACACTTAAAATGTTACTGTTTGTTAAACAGAATGAGAGAGTCTAAGGAAATTTGCTTTAACTTCTTTCAGCCTTATTTCCTTTATTCCTAGAAAAGGTTACTCATTTTTAGGAGAGAGCTTTCTGCATCAGGGATATCTCATGAGAAATAGACTAATTCAACTCCAATGGCAAGAAATAAAGTTTTCATATCATGTAACTTCTGTGACAAAAAAAAAAGTCTAAATCTCCTCTCCTACAGATTGCTTACAACCTGAGAATACTGATATAAGCCTTTTTATAATTAGCTTTCAATACTTAATGTCTCTCCTCACTGTCTATAAACTACTAGTTATATAATAGTTACTAAGTTCTAATAGCCTCATTTTGGTTTACACAGAACAACTGCCCCCTTAGAATAACATAGATGCACTTCTAAAAGAAGAGATCATGTAACTATAGTCATCACATACAACATTTTGTTACAGTATCTGGCAATATTTTGAACTTTGTGTTAGTTTTTTGGATTCTCTGATGATTCCTGGAACCCAAACAGGAATTCAGCATGGCAGAAAGACCAGACCATTATCTGAGATTTCAGGGAACAGATTCATTGCTATTTACTTAAACCTGTAAGAGCAGAAATATCGGCTAGTAAGTAATACAACCTTACCTATGCAATATGTACTTTATCTATTCAATAAGAAGAACAAAAATACTTCCTTCTTAACAAAGGAAGAAGGATAGCATATTTTTTCTCTCACTCACAATCTTACCCAATTGTGCAGTAAAATCTAGAAGGGCAGGAACAATGTAAAGGAAGGTGTGAAATCTCAGAAGGAAAAGCCCTGGACTAATGGAAGGTAAAAGAACTTCAAGAAGTTTAAGGTTTAGAATCACTTTCTTACAAAATTTCTAGGCAAAATTTGCAATAAAATGAAAATATCTCCCTTATTGAATATTTTAACACACACTTCAAAACATTAATCTAAAGAACTCTGCTTAACTGATCATACTGGATTATCCCTGATGCCATTCAGTTGATATACAGGCAGTGTTATCTTCAGACATATAATGGAAGCTAAAGGAAATGTCAATTAGGCAAAAATAGAAATGAAACATTGTAACAGCCTTTTCAAAAGAAAATACAAACATAGAACGGAAAAGGTAATTGCCCTTTATTTATTTAATATGAAGAAACGTCAATTTGCCATTTGAAGCTAAGGAACAGCATAATCGAATATCCTATACTAACTAAACTGGCCTCTGGGAAAATTAATTCTTATTATTAGCCTCAGAATGACCACAGTTGAACAAGAACTTTGTTTTCTACTAGTATGAATAGATACATTATATTTTAATATTTTAAAAGAAGAGTAGTAAGTGGTAGAGATAAGTAGTACTGGAAAATCCCCACGACAAATAAAACCTGTCCTAATAGCAGCTTAATAAACTATCACATTATTCCTAAAGAGGAAAAAAAAAAAAAGCACCAGAGCTTCCAGTTCTATCATTAATGTAACAATCATTAAGTTAATGTAATACTTCGTGTAGTCTACTGCATGTTTATTTAATACAATAACATGAAAAAGCCACAATTCAAATATGTATTTCCTGCACATTGCGACCACTAACTCCTCTGGTAACAGCACTACCTTCAGCATACATCAGAATATATGAAAGATAGAATGGTCTTAGGGAGACAGAATGATGTGGGGATTTACAGTAAACAAAAATGTATGCAGACCTTTCTTAGATCACACTCTGGCCACCCAAACCCACATAACTGTTACTCTAATTTCAAGCTTTGTGCAGCTATGGCAAAGCTCAATCTGTGATGCCTAGTTTGCTTTTAATATAGCCTGGGGTGAATTTCAAATGAAGCACACAAGGGGAAGCAGTATCAACCAGCAGAACAATTGCACAGCGTCCACAAGGAAAAAACTGTATTTCTCTTCCTTTTAAATTCTTTTGTTACCAGGCATGTCAAAATTCAATAGCTTAGAGAAACAGATAATAGATTAGAAGAAAGTTCAATTTTTATTCAGAAGCAACCCTTCGCCATAGCTCACAGGCACTTCCATTACAATATACTTCAAATTCAATACTCACTCTAATTTATTATAATGAGTTTAAAGTATACAATATTCATGGGCTTAGATACTCATGTTTCCTGGTTTTTTTTTTCCTTTAATGCTTTCAGATTAGATTCATACAGGCTCACTAAAGAAAAAAATAATCACTCTGCTCTAATAAGATCTCAGACAACCAGAAGTACTAATTCAGAACTGATCCACATTTAATTGTAAATGTACTTCTCTAGGACCAAACCACACTTACCAATGTAACAGCAGGGGGAAAAAAAGAGGCAGGAATCTCTTAAAAATCTATTCTTAAAAGCTGAAATCTGGTATATAATACTCTAAAAACGATTTCTAAATGGCAAGCTTAGTGAAATCCAGCAGTGTTCAGCTGCCTCTCCTGGATAACAGCAGTTGGAGTGCCCCATATTAGTTATTTTAGGGCTGGAAACACCTCATTTTGAGTGAAAACTTAGACAAATAATTTCCTGGTGCATTTGAAGGCAGTGACACATTTGTCTTCGCCAATATTATGGTCTGAAATGCAGTTTTAATAGCCACTTATGAAAGAAGGATCATGGCAGACCAAATGCCCCAGCAGCACCCATGGAGTGCTGGCATTAATGTGCTGAGAGGAGAGCAGCACCACTGTTCTGGAAACAGTGCTTCCTTTATTTGTTTAGCAACAGCTGGGAGTCCCAAGAGCAGCTCTCTGAACTCAGTTTTTTCTGGAAAGAGTTGGCAGACAAGTCCTTATTTACCCACAACAGAACTGTGAGAAGGAAGGTTTCTGTAGTCTTGCAAACAGTTCTTTCATTAGTACACTTATGACCAATAGAATGAATAAAAAACAATAATGTGTATAAAACTGGCAATGCTTTAATTGCACAGCATCTTTATAATCTAATAAAGTCAGTGGAAATACTCATTTCGGTGAAAGACCCTCACCAGTTAAAAGGTGACAGAGAAGGTTGCATAAGGCATGCCCATATCAAGAAATAAAAGCTCAACACATGGTAATGTGCCAGTCAAATTCAAAGTTTGATTAAAAATTATTTTATACACATGGCAGAGTAAATTTTAGTAGATTTTTTTTAAACTAACAATATATTTTATATAAAGTGGCCTGCAGAAAGTAACAGTTCATCAAAATTTCCACCATTTTTCTCTTTAAACAGAATAGAAATATTTCTAACATTTATATTGGAAAAAATTATTTGAAACATCATTTTATATAAAGCAGAGACATCTTCTTATAAAAAAGGATCAAAACTATGATTATTCACTACATTTACAGAGTGTTTCAACTGCAGCACTGACTGTGATTCTCTCAAAGACTTATTCATTGAAGCATGATCAACAGATATTACCAACACAGTAGTACATACTTTTTCATTCAGTTATAAATAAATTTTCTGAAAGAAAGCTATAGAAATGGAATCTCAGATCATTGTTTTATACATGTAATTCTGAAGGAATCATAAAAAGATAATTAATAATGGCAAATTCATCCCTGCAATAAACCTCAGAGAGTTGAGGTGGTTTACCACCAAAATGTTGTTTTTCTTTGTAAGTCATACACTAGCAGAGAAAATTACAGAAACTGCAATAAAGGCCTCAGGCATTGCAACTGGCCAGGAGGAAATGCAATATTCAGAGAAACAAGTGCTCAAGCTGCTGCAGAACAGAACCAAAGCTATCATTCCAAGGAGCACAGGGTTGTGTGGAGCCTCCCAAGGGCACACACAGAGAAGTGTTGAGCTACTGTCTTCCATGGGATTTAAGTAGAGAAATTGAGCAGACAGGTTGCTCCTCCTTCTTAGGAAGGAGACCTGTTCCATTTTGGAGCTAAAGTGTCACTCTCCTGCTCCCAGGAGGCTCCAATCCTTCCTGAAACACACAGAACTGAGCAGCACCTTTGCTAAACTGAAAAGGATCACTTTTCATGCTTTTCATGGTAGCTGAACTGTTGTTCCAAGTAGAAACAGAAGATTCACAAGAAATAAAAGACCTACTTAACTATTTATTATAGTTCTTAAGTTCATGGTTATGAAAGGGTTCTGACACTCTTTTTCCAAAATTCTATACATTAGCAGTTACCAGACTTGAGAGGAAAAAAGTTTTCATAGCAGAGCAGATCAGCTAAACTAGATTAGTATCAGGGAAGCAAGTATGTTCCTAGCAATTTATATGTAATTAAATTAAATTATACATATCTAATGAAAACTGTAGAAATACTGAATTAGTATCCACATAGTCAGGATTTCATAACATGACAGCAAACCAGATTTAACACAACATAGGTGTTTTCACAGCTACAAAACCAAGGCAAACAGAAGAAGTAGCAATATGACTAAAAATGGAAAAACTAGACCAGAGAACATGACCTTCTTGCCAACCAACACATCTTTAATTCAGAATACTGGAGACCTCCAGAAGATAAATTCATTGACTGAAAGGAAAATTTGACATTGAATGCAGGGACCTTGGTCCCTGTTTCCTCACACTTCTAATGCATCTGTTGCAAATAAGTCAACATGATCTTGTAGAAGACATCCCTGCACATCCAATAAAGTCCAACAGAAATTGCGGCTTCCCTCCTATCACCCCCAAGACAGCTTTGAAAACTAAACATAAATTACGGACAAATTAATTCACCACATGCAAAGCAAGTACTGGAAAAGAAGGCCACTCCCAAATGCTTATTAAGCCAACTCAAATTATCACAATCTCCATCCTTATCTTCTGTTTCTAATTAACAGAAAAATTGAACTATCTAAACAATAGCATATGGTAAAAATGAAAGCAAGAAACAATTCTTCAACCTCATGTTAATTAAATGGAGATGAAATGACTACATTCTTCTGTGCATGTTCAACCACTCTTTTCATTTTTTTAATAACATCTTTTCATGCAGCTTTTTTCCCCCTGAAAGTGCAGTAATTTCTGTTCTTTAAAGAGAGAGAGCAAAGAACGAGTGATATCTGGATGCTAGAGAAAATGCAAATGTAGATCAAATAATAATTCAATAATCACTTACATGTCAATGTAAGCATTTTCACTTACTAATATAGCTAACACATAAAAAAATGGAAAACAAACAGCACATTAGTTGTGGCACTGTCCCAACTACTGAAAGTGTAAGTTAAAGTGTAATTCAGACAATAATTTCTGAAATCCAACACAAATTTGGGTAGAATTTCAAAATATAAAGGCTAGGTGTAGCTACTGCAGTTACAGCTAAAGAGTAGCATCAAAAATAATGCGAATAAACTGATGAGTAGCCCTAACTTCCCTTAGCAGGTAGCCAACTATGCATGGTACTAAATTAGTCACCTAAAATACTACAAATATATATGTGGGATTCTGAAAAAAATCCTTAAATCAAAGAACTTAAATTGAATACTGCAAAAAGACAGCAGCATGAAGCAAACCAATTTCATTTTACTGCCATCTATGTAATAGAAACTATTTCCAACTATACATTACTGATCTTTAAGCAGTAGTAATCAAGGCCTATGGACCTTTAAACAAATGAAAAGACTAAGGTTTTTTAACCACTGCTTAGTCCATTGCCTCTAGTTAATTTTCTCACCTCTTTTTTACCAGAGAACCACTTTCAGTAGATGAACTTTCTGACAAAAAAAGAACAAGTTTAATGCTCTTTCAGAAAACCACCATTCTTTTCACAGAATGCTAAAGCTTCTTCCTGCTATGAATTAAATTGTTCCATTCCCACTTACCTCCTGTCAACATAAAACTTACACATGACCAATCTATCCTACCTGACCTAAAATGGAGGCAGCAAAGGCTCCCAGATTCCTTGTACAGACCATGCAGCCACATGGCTGCACTTCCAGTGCTTGGGAAATTCCAGTGGGCTTCTGAGTTAGAACACCCAAGAACTTGCTCATGCAGCATAACACAGCTGGATTTTTCCCTGTTTTTCTGGGCTCCTGTAGCAGACAGGGGTTCTGGACTGATGCACCTCCAGCCACTCCCCAGGGTGTCCACAAATCCTGGATCAGTGCTCAAGCAGGAAACAGACCTAGCAAAATTCTATGTATGCTAAGTCTACCAAATTACAGTTTAGCCATTGGTCAAACGCATTTTAGAACTTCATGAGCTTCTTTCCCAGAGTAAGCATTTGTATTCAGCCTGTGTTGGCAACTAAAAATAAAACCAACCAACAAAAGTCCCTTTATCGTTACTGCAAAAATCACTAAACTTGGTTGGTTGTTTGCTGGTTCAGAAATTTTCATTATGTTTACCAATTAAATTTAGAAGAATTAACTCATAAATAAAGTAAGCACATCCTATGGCTAACCACATAAAACAATAAAGAATGCTTTATACCTAAGAAAATAAGACTGGTAAACTAATACTGGAAATGCATATTTTGATTTATAAACCTGTGTGTTTTATAAAAGTAGGAAGTTCTCCTGAACACATAGTTTGCTTGTTTGGTTACATTAAAACTATTTTTATTCAGAATACGTTTCCTAAAAATTCTGGTTTTTCCTATAGGAAAGTGCTAGCTCTCTATGATAACCTTCTCTGACAATCTGTGATAATTAACAAATTTCATTAATATTTTAGAAGTTAAAAAGTAAACAAGGGGGAAGAAGTTATTCTCTCTTTGTACTACAGTAGGTGTAGCCCAGGCTGTGTGCACTGGCACATCTATGGCACTAACAAAACATGTCAGATTTCATCTCTTTTTCCTGACTTGGGAACTATATGACACATTTGCATCCAGATTTTCAACTGAAAATTATGAAAAACTGAAACATTCATATGGTAAGTCAATACTCCACATATCTTCTCTCAGAAACACATTCTCTAGATCACTATTATCCTTGTAAACAAATTTTAGAAATAGCAGTTCCTATTCACCAACCAGCAGAGCAAATTTCTAGAGGTACAGTGAAGTCACAATGTCATCTACAGCTACTACACATCTGTGCAGGAATACCCTTTTTCTGGTGTTAAAAATAAAAAAGAATTATAAAGGTATTTACATTTTAGGCAGCACACTACCATTTAATGAATAAATATTGCAAATTTCTTTTCAATAATTGCAATAACGAACTTCAGTTATCCAGCCACTCTTTTTATCTTTGCTGTAATTAACTAAGAACAGAAGAGCTTAAACAGGCACTTCAAATTTAACGTTGATCTGAATGTTATTAAGCACTAGAGCATTTATGAGGCAAGAATAAATCACTAATGCTGTTACTTGCTCTGATTTTTATGCCATTATATCCTTGACAAACAGAGCCAGGCTGAAACACATTCTGTCATGACAGAATGCTTACAATCCCTTTCTTGGATTTCCCTAAGGGAATACTACATAGTTTTAGATCACAGGTTAGGGTTTTTTTCTCTCAGTGTTTTTTATAGATCATGATCTTGCAGAATTGTTTTGATTAACTCAATGTGCAGGATTGCAACTGACCCATCCACTGCTGATGAAAATCTAAGAGAAATGCCACTCAGGTCTCTGATAAGAGTATTCACCAGAAAGGTGTTAAATCCCAAATGAACTGATTATGTAAATGAGGTGTCACACAATTCACCTACAGATGTTCCACAAAGTGTAAGGCATCAACATCGGAAACAAAAACTTGTTCTCTCTAATTTTTCTGTGCAATAGATCATCATAATGTTTATATCTCATATTTCAGCCACAGCATTAAGCAGGATATGTACTGTGCTATTCTGAGAGAACAAAACAGGTGGAAACTAATTCCATGCCCTTTGATACAAATGGAGTATAAACAGCAATGGCAGAGTCAAACTGGAGAAGAAACAAGAAAAAGGAATGGTATGAACAGAAACAAGCAACTCCAACAGCATAATGCTCCATAATCTTCCATACTTCAGAGAGAGCACTTCAGAAAATTAATATTTTAATATACAGAATTTTAGCTCTTAATACTTAAGGTATTAATTTAATACCTTAACTTCTCTGTTGGCCCAGCAAGTATCTGTAAATTTCAGACACAACATAAGACTCACAGACTGCTTCTTACTATGATTCATTCGCACTGTATGAATCAGGCTCCTTATAATGTATATCATTATGGTGAAAAATAATTTTCAACTTCTATTAATAGCACCAAACTATAGACATCAAATAATGTAGCACTGATTTGCTACCCAAATTAGTATTTTTGAATTAGACAAGTAATAATGACCAATTCTTCAAAAAAAGTATTTTTTTGAAATCGTAGGGTTCACTTCTGTGATAGTAAACACCATACACCTTTAAACACCTTGCATTTCTACTGAGCAAAGGTACAATAGTGAGGAAAAAAAATCTTCCTTACCTATGTATACAATTTTTAGATTCAAGATATGCCATACCAGAGGCAGCATCTAATGAAAATTTCACCAACTGTTTGGTTTTCAGCTCATCCTTCTTTTTTCTTAGGAATGACAGGAAATCACCTCCTAGAAAATCAGACAAATGGACAGTGAGACAGACTGATAGGATATACACTTTATTTCTCATTAGGCATGCAAGACCAACCAAAATGCAGGTTATTAGCTATTCTCCTCATCCCAAGTTTGAGGCTAGTCCAAGAACAAGGAAAGAACTCATCCCTTAAATATTAGGTGCTTGAAAGTGAAAATTGCACAGCATGCTTTTGATACACCTAGTCTTCACCAACGTATATTACATACAGACTCACAAACTGCTGACAAAAACAGATAATCTGTGATACACATTCTTCTCTAGTCACAGAATTACTAATTGTGAATAAAGAGGTTAGGTCCTGTTAGCTACATGAAAGTAAATACTTTTTAACTGATCATTTGCAGTGATGCTTCTCTAATTCTACACAGATGTGTTGGAGGAGTAACAAAGTGATTTCCTTCTTGGGCAATGTTAACTGGACATTTCACCAGGGCAGTGGAAGGTGAACAGTTATTACTCTGCCCTCAGAGGAGCAAAGCCACTGTCCTCTCATCTGACAAGCGGGAAGGGTCAGGGTGGAGAGTTTCCAAAAAGAAAACTGTGTTAGCAAAAAGATATTCTGAAAAAACGATTTAGGACAAAGGTAAGCTGGAAGAATATTATACAAACACTGCAAAGCCATGTTCTAACTGATAGAAAAGTATTAAAAGACTTTTCCAAAATACATTTTTATTATTCCAGGCAATGACCAAAAAAATCACAGCAGACCTTTTCATATCACACACAATTATTTGATAGTGAGTAGCCACTCATTGCCCCAGTATTTGTTTCTGTTAATTTAAGACTGAACTGACTATTAGGATTAGTTCTTGCAAGCTGTTACACAATTTTATCTACTGCCCTTTCTTAGAAATAGGAAATGATGGTATTATATTAAAAGTTTCATATGTGATTTAATAGGCTATCTATATTTATATTTCTTAGTGTAAGAAATAAAGTAAGACTATATTAAAGAAAAAAGTCAGATGTTATGAAGCCTTCAGACATTACGTTGTAGCTGCCCTTTACTCCCAGACTGGGTAACACACAGATGAGAGACCAAGAGGTGACTGGATAGCCTTAACTCTAAAGCTAATCAGAAACACCCTATACTGACTTTCAAACTGCAATGAAAAAGGACAGGTGACTAATGCAAACTGGACTGGGCAATGATACCTTTTCTTTAATCTGAGAGGTTACTGACATAGTCTGGTAACTGGGAAAAAGTAGATATTGCTGGTGGAAAGTAAAATAAACACTCCAATAAATAATGTGTCATTTCTTGTACATGTAAACAGAATTATTCTAGTTACAGCAGACAGCTAAAAAAAACTTTCAAGCAACTCACCCCTCCAACACACACAACAAACTGACGAAAATTTTGTTATTTATGTGCTGAGACCTCACTGCTCTCTACACGGGAATCATCTTTGAATGAGAAAGTATGACTACAAGCCTTTATGAATGTGCAATCTTCCCTTCTTCACAGACTGTGGCATTACTTTAATAAGAGCAGTAAATCAAGGCAGCTTATAAAAATACATTTAAGACCTGAAAAGATATTCAAGATCTTAAAAAAAAAACTCTACTGTTAATCAATCATTGTTTCAACATTGAAGATTAAGAATTGCTAGCAACTTCATGTAGGATGAACTGAGAGAGAGATAAGCTCAGTTTGATATTCTGGGAAAATAAAATAGATAAAAGACCAAACGAACAAAAAAGGACAAAACACAAACAAGCAAAAAAACACGCAGAAACAAATGCCCCTAAAATCTTGCAAAAATTCTCTATTTAAAAAAACTTGCTATAACAACATCAGTGTAGACTATAATTCTCACAATTCATAAAAATTCTTCGTATAAATAAGTTAATGCTCTCCACAATCAACAGTGAAACTACCTGTTCTCAAGTAGCAAGGTATTAAAGACAATAAGGAAACTTAAACCAAACTTTAAACAAAAGAAAACCCAACCATATTCACTAAAAATTTTTAAAATAATACATGTTATAAATTCGTTCCCAATATGCTCAAGCAATCACACTAATATCCCAATTTTCAACACTCTGTTTCTGAATGATATTAAAAGCTGCTCAGTTCCTAACATCAGAATACGTCAAACTCACAAAGCACAAGCCTGTTACTTGCCAATGCAATTCACTACCATCAGGAAGTGATTTAGACTTGCTGATTTTCATCGTGTGGCATGAATTGTATGAAATTCTAGAGTTTCCAGCAAAAACAGCACCATATGTCAAGCTGTATACAGTGTACTAGATGCCTATCACCAAATTTTAATTATATTACTTTAATCTGTCTCAGGGTTTTCATCTTCTGTTTTCCTGTATCTGTCCTTGCATAGAAATGGCAAAAACATCTTCTAAATATTCTGTTTAATATTAATTTAAAAGCAGTGTTAGTAGCAGACAAAATAAAACAGCCAAATGACACCCATCTCACTCTGTACAATACATGTAATGTTTAGGCTAAATGTGATTATCCTCATCATTGTGATACTAACATAGGCTTCAGTGTCTGTCCTCTAAGTAACAGAGTTACTCCTCAGTAAATTCTGACTTCTATTGTGGTCAATGTTCCAACTATTCACCTTCACAGCAAAGCATCTGCATGAATATCTCCAAGGCTGAAGAATATTTCTCTAGAAACTCTTCAGTGCAGAGCAGTGGTTAGGTAACATCTCCATGTACTTTTAAAAATAAATTTTAATATGAAAAGCCCTAATTCAGCATTTGCAGCACATAGTGTCAGAGCATTATTTCCAATGTAATAGCTGTTGACAAAAATGAAATAAACAGACCAATGAGACTAGGAAGATTACGTAATAGTAAGCAATGCTTTCTCTTTTATGTGGAATTTCCACTGGATTCTGCACAGCTACCTGTTATTCCAGTTAATGGCCCACAACACCACTAGAAAATGAGGTATGCTCTAGCAGTGCTAAGAATTATCAAAAAAATTAGACCATTTTATATATATATATTATCACCTAGCAGAGATGGCTTGCCTGTTTTGGGTTTACAGGAAGATAAATAACAGTACTGGAGTCCCTTCCAAGTACAACAGAATTATTTTACTAAGTAGAGGACAAACTATAGTTCATAAGCAGAAGCTCCATGAGAGCAGCCTGTTATAACTGGGTTTCTGAACACAGTCCTTCATGTATTTTGCTGTGAATGGGAACTATTTCTCATTACATGCTGGAATTCTGAGAGTGTGAAAATATCACGCATCAGCAATACCTAGTATTGGCTGCGCTTTACAGCATAAACTTCTTGCTGTACAATAAGTGGCATATCATGGTAATAAAACAATTCACTCCTCTGCACACAAAAAAGCAAGCTGTTGCTTTGGAAGAGAAAAAAGCCCTGTGATCTATGGGAAGAAACTAAAAATGCAAGAAAAAACAGTGAAAATTGTTAAATAGGTTTACAAAGTATTAAGTTACAGCAATCTCTGATTTGACTGGCATTTATCATCACCTATGACCACATATTTCAGTGTTTCCCTGAGCGAGTGTCCACAGTGACACCTACCTACCTGCTCCAGTCACTCTTGCCATCATTCTGACAACCATTCTGATGCTGAACACAACTAAAATATAGTTTGAAATGAAGATGGGAAATATACACATACACTGTTTATATATTGTATCTCTATCTAGTATCCTAATAATATTATAAATAATTATACAAATATTAATAAACGTCTTAATACAATACCAATTATTAGAAACAATACGGAGTTATATGTATTTTTATTCACATATAAATTTTAATAAAGTGGGGTAATTTCCTTTGTTAAACAGCCTTTTTAACTATGTTTGTTTAAAGAGATTGCTTAATTCTTCTTATATTTATACACACATTCATCATGCAGATGCATCTTGCTTGTGGCCATACATCCTAAAGGTCACCTAACCCAGGGGAGCTTTAGAACTCAGGTATTCCTAATTGCTTTACAGGCCACTGCAATATTATTGAAATTACATTTATCTGCACCTGTATTTATAAATCTGAGAATTTAAATGGTCAGTATTCCAAGTAGCCTTAAAGCAATTTAGAATTTCCTTTATTGTCCAGTATCTCAATCTCATACACATGGCATCAAAAACATAAGCCCAAATGGAGTTACTTAAAACTATGAATTTAAAATAGTAAACATGCATCTCCAGGGAATTCTAGGAGGTATGTTTTTTGAGCAGGTAAGACGTGATTTGACAAACTATTTAAAGTACAAGGGTTTAAAAATGCTAAAACCCATTTTCAATAAAGTACTGCACCTTCACATTTCAATTAATGCATCACTTGTGTGCAATGCATTACTTTAACATTTTTTGTTCTTTTATTTTATATATGTAGTACCAGAAATACTATATATTTTATATACGTAGTAACCTTCTGTACAGTACAGAAATTGTAAATAAACCCAAAGTTTACTTTTCTAACTGCATACAGAGGACTATTGTGAAATATATTTTTCCTGTAAAGTAAAGCAAATAAAAGTTGCTATAACCATGCAAAGTGCTGCCAATGTAGCATTAACAATGGCAGCACTGAAGTATGAGTAGAAATATCTGTATGTGAAAACAAAATATGAAGAAAGAAAAAAACAATTAAACTAATGGTGTGCACTGAGAGCCAAGGACAGGAGCAGCAGCAGCAAAGAAGTAAACACAGAGAAAATGTGGCTTGTACCAGAGCTGTGCTGTGG
Organism: Geospiza fortis; assembly: GCF_000277835.1. Classification (NCBI taxonomy): domain Eukaryota; kingdom Metazoa; phylum Chordata; class Aves; order Passeriformes; family Thraupidae; genus Geospiza; species Geospiza fortis. The sequence continues at coordinate 493,678 of NW_005054467.1, forward strand.
ATGGCTTTTTAGCAGACACCTGTGATGAGATCAGAGCAGAGATGACTCACGAGCACAAAATAACTGCACTGTGATAAAATGAAGATGAGAAGGTTACAACACATTTATACATGCTATTTCACTTCCTTTTAACTGGATGACAGACCAAAGACATATGATTATCAAAATAAAGGAAATATTGACTATGCTCAGCAGTCCTGCTTTAGATTTCAGGTGGATCAAATAAGGTAGAGCATGAACCCAATATCCCATGTGACTTAAGTGCCTGTCCAAAACAGAGTCTGTCATCACCTGTCAAAAAGAAATCAGAAATCATAGCGAGACATCAACAGCTAGCACCCCTTGTCTTCTGTGCTGCCAAAACAACACTACCCAGACTACTTGGACTCTTTATGTTTTATATTGTGGCTGTAAGGATACACACTGTGAGTGTAGAGATAAAACCTACTTCAGAAGGTGCCTGAAAGGAAGACCTCCCCAGGTCTTCCATTCTTCAATAAATAATTCCTGTAAACTGATTATGCTCAATAATCCATAATCAAAGGCCGGAAAAAGTATTGCAGAGATGTGATAGCTGATATGAAACAGAATGTACATGAAGAACAGTGGATTTTTTTAATCTAAAGAAAAACAACTTTTTTTAAACACAGACACATTAAACACCTACTATAGCAAAAACTGCTCTAGGCAAAGTAAAAAGAAAAAAAGTGAATAACAACAAATAAAAAGAAAGAAGTTGAATACAGAAGTTTTTGCAACTACCAAAGCACTTCACTAATTTTTCATGTTCAGTTGTTTTTATTCAGTCTAAAAAATGGAATTTCTAGTTTAATCTACTTGCTGATTTGATTTTGTACAATACTGATACAAAATATAGTAACATCAAAGCCTAGAACATGTGAAGAGATAAAAATCCAACTATAGTCTGAAATGCTACTATAAAAGGAGACCAGAGCTTTGGTCGTTTTTTACTAAACAGTAGCTCTGAGACAAAAGGAATTTTTAATCACTACTACCTACAAAGGAATCTGACTTTTCTTAATAATCTGGAATCCATAAAGCAAATAGGGAGGAAGAGACCCATATGCACTACAGGGGTATGAGCAAGGCAAGGAAGAAGGAACAGGGTCTGTACGTATCTGTGTGCGTACTGCATGAGGGCTGGTGAGGAGAGGGAAAAGTTGGACACGTGGAGAGAAGAAATCTGTGGGAGGTGTGTGGCTCTTTGAGTAAAACGCCCAACAACAGGAGATGGTACAGGCAGAAGCACAGACAGTTGCAGAGACACAAGGACAAATCAAAATGGGAGCTGGAAGCTTAAGAGGATAAAGTGAGAGAGAAAACCTAGAGAAGCAGACAGGAGTCTGTGTGAAGCGAAACGGTAGGGTAGACAGAAAGTGGCTTCACCAACGAGTAATAATGAGAAGATAACTTATCCGACTAGAGAGAAAAAGAGAACAGAATAGAAACAAAGCCAGATAGTCACTATCACTGCAGTTTTTCTCTAATTGGAATTTGATGGATCCTTCTTTTTTTTGTTGTTGTATTAATTTTGGACAGTGTGCAGTAAAGACTCAGGATGTGAAATCAGATAGGACTCAGATCTGAAATCTGCTCACAAAAGACAGCTACAGAGGACGTTCAACCAATACAACCAATGGGTGAGATCATGCAAAACTTTAATAAAGTTTAAGGGACTCTCTAAAGAGAAGTAATTAGGGAAAAAAACATGAATGATCTTTATAGAGATGCCACTGCCTTCAAAAGTAGGAAAGAGGAAAAAAAAACCACTGAAGTAGAAAACAGAGCAGCTGAATCATACAATTAAAAGTTCAGATATTCCCTAGCATCAATCAGCATTCCAGGCCTGAAATCAGTGGCATCTCAGAAACAGGAGGTCTAATCTAAGGCTCAAGTAAGCCATGATATACATTGTCTTCAGCTGCTCTTAGCATCTGCTCTCCTTTATCCAAGAAGAGAATTAATTTAGCAAAAAGCTCAAGATAATAGGGATGTTGTATTTCATATTAATAAATAAATTATACACATCTCAGTCTCAGAACTAAGTTTTTAGTTATAAATGGGTTTACTGGTTCCAGCGCAAGTAACAAGAGAAATGCATCTAGTCAGCTGTGATTTGGTGCTATACTCCAAATTATCACTACATGCAGGAAATAAGAGCAATTCCACAAAAGTAATTTAAGATTTAGTAAATTGTATCAGCTCCCCAGTACCACCAATAATGGATCTGTAGGTACTTCTACACTTTATGCCCTGGAGCTTCTTTTCCAAAAAAAGCCAAAAAGTGAGCCTGGTAGGTCAGGAAGACACCACACTTTATTTGCACGTTTCTGACATAACACACCCCTTGGAAGTTGAAAAGTGCTCTAACATACAGCAAATAGCAATAGGAGCCACATTGCAGAAGAAAAGGAGTGAATAAACTAAACCAGACCAAAGCCAACCACAGGTAGGACAGCACGAACAGGGTTCAGAGGTAATCCCACACTTGGGTTAAGAATCATAGAATCCCTTGGGTTGGAAAAGACTTCCAAGATCATCAAGTTCAACCTTCAACCAAACACCACCATGCTCACTAAGCCCTATTTCAAAGTGCTAGGTTTAGTAATTTTCTGAGCACTTTCAGGAGTGGTGGCTGGCTACAGGCACGGCAGAAATGGCCGTGCTCATTCCGGGTGTGCCTGGGAGTCAGGGCACATCCAGCAGCGCCGCACCTGAGCTCATAAAACCTGCCACCTCTGATTTGTTTCTGCATCAGTGGCACAGGCAATTTGCATCCCAAATGATCCAGAACAGACCTCTACAGGTTACCTTATCCAGCTGCAAAGACAGAACTTATGACCTTGCTGAACTCCCCCTTGGAAGCTGGCTGCACATATCTGGGTATAAGTTGAGTGTAGCTGAAACCTAATTCCAACAATCTTCCCACTGGATTACTGGATACTTCCATAGCTGTTTACATGCACAGGCATAGCTCTACCTCTTTCCAGCTGCCAGCATTCAGAACATACCAACAAGAGTTAGCTAAAACAACAAACAGAAACTCACTGTTAGGTTAAAAAGGAAGTTGCTTTTTTTAAAAAACAGGTATCTATTATCAGAAAGGAATTCTACAGTGGTATCAGGAAGACACACTGGTACCCCGGTGAAATGTAATGCATTAGGAGAATGAAAAATGTCCATGAACACACTGGGGAGAGGGGGTGAGAATCAGATCAGAACAGATCACTGCTAGAACAGACTAAATACGGTATGTGGCCACAGAATGGATCAGGAGCCAAGAGACAACTTCTGGGAAATTGTTTAGAACTATCTGAAGTACTGTACCTGGAACAGGAATATCATCTAGCTTTCATAATGTCATAATATATAATATCCTCATCATGGATCATATTAGCATAATGCATATGCTAGAGGAAGCTATATTAAGACTCAAGAGACAAGACAGACACTTCAATTGCCTATATTTGAATGCCTGATGTAGCAGAAATAAAATTATTCCAAAATATTTTTGAGGTTTTAATTTTAACTATGATGGTTATAAAAATGTTTAAATATACAGAAACCCAAAACAGAGAAAGCAGGCTACCAACTTGAGATTATACGTTTCAGCTTCAAAAAGAAGCAGGTCACAAATCATGTGACTTCAAGCTTCCATCTACTACCTTGAATCAAGCACTGGAACACACAAAGATGTTTGCATCTACTTTTAATTAGACAAATTTTTCAGAGAGAGCTGGTGCAAGCACGATGATGGTGCTTATCTTGCAGACTCTTTGCTGGAGGGGCAGAGGCACCATGGAAGACTCTATAAAATAAGCTGCTAAAATAGTTGCATGAAGTGGTAACTGCACCACAGGATTCCACATCTATCCTCAAAATGCCCCCTTCTAGAACACATATTTCATGGACACGCCAAGTTCTTACCTCTAAATTAAATTCTCCTTTCAGGACTAAGATTCAAGTAAATTGAAATTAACATAAAGAAGGAGAAGAAAGAACGTTGTAGCTTAGGACTGCTTTTTGCATCTTATAGATTACATTTGATCTTGATTTGTTCTTCCCCTAAAGAAAGAGGAAAAAACATTCAAATTTTTAATGGGACTCCTGCAGTTCCTTTTTGATTACATGGGAGATTGGATGATAAATTACAAGCAAATGAAAATGCAGTTTAATGATCCTGAGTACTGCAATGAATTAAAACACACTTTGTTACCCATGATCACTAAAAGAGAAGTTGAGGCCAGAAAGATAACAGTTAAAAAGGGTAAAAGAGGAGAGGATTTTAGTTTCTTTTTTTTCCTGATATTTTTTAATGAAGAGATTTTGAGTTCACTCTGAAAAGAAAAGAACAGGAAGCAGGCTCTGCAGCCCCTTCAGCACTTTCCTGATAAATCTCCATGCCCCACCAAAATTCAGCATCCATTTGTCTCAGTTGTCAGTCTGGACTCTGGCAGTATTCCAGGCAGTCTTTTTGATCATCATAGAAATTTGCTGAAAATGAGCTGTTACGAAAACTCCTTATGCCCTGTGTGGCATAAAGAGACAATGGCAAATAATTCTTTCACTGTTCTGAATACCAAAGCAGTTCCTCATAATTATTTCTCTTTCTTCAGTTTTAAGGTCAACAATGCAAGATAAAGCACAGAAATTCCACTGGGACAACAGACACAGAGCAAAGAAAAATTAATAAATTAACACAGAAAATATGAGTATTATGCTCAGTTTTTCAGATTGACTTGGCATTACAGGAATGTAACATTCTTTCTTACACAGCACTGTAAACCCTTACACAAAGTTCTGCTCTTTTTCATGTGGGAAACAATCCCTAACAAAGGATTATCTGCATTAGAAAATTCCAGTGGTTGCAAATCCACAGCAATTCCCCCTGAACAGCTTTAAAACTCGTGCTGCACATTTACTACATTACTTTTCAGTCAGGTTAGTCAAGTCCATAGGACAATACAAACTCATGGCTCTGCACTACCATCAAGCATTTGGCAAGTCTCAACATACGGGGTTTCTTCCCCCAAAATTCACTAGCAATTCTCATTTTAACTTCCTCTATCTTTCTTAGGATAAACTGTGTAATTAAAGTGTATCACAACAGATAAATAAAATGTTACTGTATTCAGTTATGAAACAGTCCAGTATTCCTATTTTTAGATCAGAAGATACCAGAAAAAAACTCCACCAAACGTGACCTTTGCAACAAACCTTATCAAACCCATCTTAAAGAGCATTTCACTATAAAGCCGTAACAATCAAGAGGAATATTACAAGGAAAATAACCTATAGCAACCTACATGATGTTAAGAGTCATACAAGACACTAACATGTTGCAACAGTCTGATTTTTCTAAGCAGCAGTCTTTTTAACAGTCCTAACATTTTCCAACTAGGAACAACTGTTGTCATAGAGAAAGAGTCATAAGTCATAGAAGAAGGGGAAATCGCTACGGTACGTTCTCCATTAATAACAAAATGTTTTAATAGAAAGATAATAATTTCCAAGTAGAGCTGTTTTCTCATTTCTTAGTCTACTAAAAATTTCACAGAAGAAAACCAGGCCACTGTAAAATTCAGGGGGTTTTATGATTACATGATCGTTGAAAAGCGATCCAGCAGCTACAGCATTGGGCCCTTATAAAGATCTGGGCTGTCTATCCTTTTAGTTAGTATTTCAATATCATTTAGGTAAAAAAGAATAAAATCAATTATTTGCAAGAGTGCCTTAAAGGTTATTGCAAATTTATCCATTATGCAACCACAAAAATTTATAAACCATCTGCTTGGCTAGACTCCTTTTTCACAGCAGCTAACTAGCATAACTTAAGCCTGCAAATCAGATTTGTGTATAGATCTCAAATTACAAATACATAAAATGTTAATAAGAAAAATAGTAGCAGCTTATTGATTCATTTTCCTTGGCTATCTTGGTCATTTTGGGAAGGTGAGGGGAGGAAAAGCAGGACAATTTGTTTAGGATTAAAAAAAAATTATCTTTTAGTAACTGCAAATTGCTGAATGGTGGTTTTAGGTCACATTTCTTGCATACATGTAACTTTCCATATATACATGAAGGAAATTGCTGCTACATACAGATTAGCTTCTGCTAGCATACAACAAAGAACATTTTACTTAGTTTATTTCTTCAACAATTAAAAAAAATAGTTTACAGAAAGCAATACTAAATCTGAATTCTCAATAAATAAACAGTGCACACATTCTGCATACAAGATGTTCCTTCCCATTTGCAGAGGAACCTGCAAAAAGACCTGTAGGAAAAGACTCGGGAGAGAAGAGACCTGGCCCTCTAAAACCCAGCCAATGGCAAGGAGATCAGATGCATTTTTCTCTATGTGCACCCCTCAAAGAGAGATCTGGAGATCTGTACAACACATAGATACATCACATTAAGACCTTTCCCTAACTTCTTGATAGACAGATTGTGAAAACAACCAAGTCCTTCCTTCTGTACTGGAGTAATCTATGATGGATTGACACTGGGAGGACATGTACAGTGAGACCAGTATGGCCAACAGCCAGTGAACAGTAAGTAAAGGATGCTTTTTTCTCACTAATATGTAGTTAGTTATGGTCAAGGCCAGGTGAGATGGGGCTCTGAGCAACCTGTTCCAGCAGGAGGTGTCCCCTGCCCACGGCAGGGGGGTTGGAACTGGAAGATCTTCAAGGCCCCTTCCAACACAAACCATTCTATATATCCATGACATTCTATTTTTTTACTATTTCAGTTAATCCTTCCTACATCACCCATCTTGACATTCTTTATTACAGGACATGTAACTTACGTTAACACCCCCTAAGAAAAGGGGTAATTGTCTTTGACAACTTTGTTTCTCTGTTACTTGCTGGCAACATTTGGGGTATTTTTGCATGTACCAAAGGATGGACACATAATTTAAGATGCATCTGCAACCTTTCTTTACTGTTTTCACTGACGCCTTTATCTGTATGCATGGCTTTTAATCCCATTTACACCTTCAGCAAAGATATGTCTGCAGAGCCAGTTTATAACAGAATCACCAACAGAGCAGCACCTCTCCATATAAAGTGCTAAGTTTCAATATACATTTTTAAGACCTGAATAAATTAAGACTCTGATTTGAAATCATAATTTGGAATGCAAAGCAGAATTAGCTGCTATGGAATCACACCAGAGGAGTCTCAGAAGACATAGTAGGTGTGCAGCCTATGTGTATTTGGGATATAAAAATGGCAGAAAAGATGCAAGCATTGAAGTCAAAAATCACAGGAGAAATCCCTTGTTTTATGGAGATGCTTCTAATTTTATCCTCAGGGAAAAACTGTCAGACATTTATAAATTACATGTGTTCTCAGGCATACATTCACAGAACACAATTCTAAGTTAAAACTTGACATTTTTAGTTATTAAACAGAATGTCAGAGTTAAACTGCTTAAACACCTTCAAGCATAAACACATTTAAAACAAAACAATGAAGATACTGAGAAAGTTTAGTGTCAAGTAGAAGACAAGTTTACCACTATCCTGTTCCTCAAAGGGCAGTGTTAAATACCAAGTCAGAGCACTATTAATTTTTTTGTTGTCTCATCCAAACTTGTCACTAGAAAAATAGAGAAAACAACAGAATCGCTGCTTCTCGACTCATCTAAGTGATTTGACATTTCTCTGGCATCCGTATGTTTTCTGCTCATATGGTCAGTCTTTTGGTGTGCCAAGAGGTAAGGGCACGTGGGGAAGTGTGGTGGCTTGAAGGCAGTCCCTTGTTTATCTGGGTGTGCAGGCAGAGCAGCCAGCCCAGGGGGTTTACAGACCATTGAAACAGGGCAACAATTCTCTTTGGAAGAAGCTTCTTTCTGAAGCAAATTCAATCCCAAGAATGTTTGGATAGACTTGAACTGCAAAATAGGCATAAGAATCAGAAGAAAGTTCTAACTCAATTCCTCCTCAATTGCATTAGCATGTTTCAACAACTTGTACAAGGCTCTGAAAAGCCTGAACCAGAATGATAAAGGTGTTAAACGATCAGGATTTACTTTTATCTTGAGAGATGTCTGGAGAAGCTGATTACTAAAATACCCCTTAAAACTGAGGACACTGATTTCAGTCTCCATTTTAATAAAGTTAATCATGCATACAAATATAATAATCTAGTATAATCTAATTTAATAAAGGCAGAAAACTCCACAAGGTCAAATATTTCATCAGTGCTCTCACTCTACAGCCAGTATTCAAGAATTATAAGCAATCTAAGTCTTCCTGAATAAAATGGTTATTAAAGAAGCTTGCTGTATAATTCTGAAGATAAATCCAGTGATATATAAAACTAATACAGTGTTGCATATTAAGCAGCACTAGAGGCTACCAAACCAACACATTTTGCAGCTGCTGAGAAAATCAACAAAGAGGTAAAATTGCCCAAAAGCTGTTATCATCCCAGTAATTTGAAATTCACTCCAGCCATTGCTGAATAAAATGAACCCAATTCCAAAAATAAAGCAACCTTAAAACAAAACAATACATTCTGGTAAAAAAAAAAAAGTATATTAATAAAGATGACCCAAACAAGAGTTATTAAAATTGATACATTACCCAGACATGAAGTTTCTTTAAATATTTCTTAATATTCACTACTGAACTCTATTGTTAAAGGAAATAACATTTTCTATCTCATCAGGAGAATAATGAAGCTTCTGTTGTCATTAAAGGCTACAGTAAAATTCTCAACAGATTTGTGGAGCTCAACCACTCCAAAGCTAGTAGAACCCAGCATTTTCAAAGATTTGCAACACAGGTGACTTTTGAGGTCAGCCATAGGAAGGCAGAATAAGACAAATAGAAAATAATACATTTCACATTATGGAAACCATGAAACCTATGGAAATATGCTGCAAAAAAACCCGAGAAAACCAATTACCTGGAACAAGTTCCATAACAATATATATAGGCTGTCGCTGAGTGCAAACTCCTATAAGTTTTACAATATTAGGATGATCATATTGTTTGAGTATCCTGCAAAACACACAAGAAGCTCATTATATTAATAAATTTTATTGTACAGGCTGATTAAACATTACAGGAGAATATCTAAAACCTTTAATGTTACTTTAATGGAAGATATCATTATTGTTATCAAAGAAAAATATAATTGCTGTTATCAAAATCAATGATTTGATAGAATCTGTTAGATCAATCACCACTCTGTTTCAAATGAACATCACAACTGATTCACTAATAAATAAAAAATTATTCTTATTGTAATTTCACCATTTGTCTGTGTGACACTTATCTATATATAACTAAAAAATGGCCTGATAGAACCCCTGTATATAATCAGAATTTCAGTGGTGGACCAGAATCAGAGTGACATCAAAACAGTATGCACAGCTTGCCCGCATGTTTCCCTGCTGCACTGTTCAAAAGAACACTTGTTCCAATTTTATTTTGAGAGATTAATTAATACAGTAAGTGTTAGAAGACTATAAGGACATCAATTTTGAGAATTAAATTAACAATTTACATCTTTTGACACAATGCTTTAATAAGAACATTTCCAGCCTAAAACAGCATGCTATGATTTTCAAGTGAAAAGAAGAGCAAGAAAAAATTCTACAGAGACCTTGTAACTTGAATGCTCCTTCTGATATTTGCTGACTCAAAGCACCTCCTCTTTTTCCCTTTTTCCCAAGGATCAAGAGTAAAATACTAACCTACACACACATTTAGCGAAAAATAACACATTCCATTTTTTCAGACCATTTTTTCCCATTAGTGTCAAGCTGCTTAAAAAATGACATATCTCTGCTGTTGCCAAGTTGCAAGTTTTTTTAAATTATTCAATGGATAGGGTGGCTGATCCTCATTCTATAAATGCAGATGGTATCTTTTATTTTCCAATACTCATCACACTGACTTGGGAGTGGAAATTAAAGCATATGAAGCCTCAAAGCAAGAAGGAGCAAGGTAGTTTAAAATGGGCTTTGCACATTGTGTCATGTCTGTAATTGGAAAATAAGCATATAATCTCATGCTGATTGACACGGTATAAAAAAAGCTCTACTGGAGCAAACTCTTCTTACAAACAGAAAATTACTGAATGGGGCCTACACCCCACTAAGAGAAGCAATTTGGGCACATTTGATCACCTCTACTAGCCATAGATATAAGGCAGGAGTTAGGCCTGGTATAATCACACTTAAATTAACAACATCTTCCAGTCTTCTTATCCCCATCCTCATGGTATATCTTAGAAGTTCTAAATGAAAGCACTTAAGACAACAAAATTTTATTTTACAGGCATGGCTTGCCTTGTCAACAAGATGGTTTCAGCAAGTGAAAATGCTGCTGCATTCACACGTTACAAATGCCAATGTTTAGTTACCAGGGTGACAGCTGTGGAATGTACTGAGGGAGAGAAAAGAAGGAAAAGTTTGACAACTGCTTTTTTGAATTTTTCAGAAGGTCAGGTTTTGTAAATGCATCTGGTGATAAAAACTGAAAAAAAGTACCACAAGTAGTTTTAGAGAACTTACCTGGCTTCAGACAGAAATTTTATTTTCAGTTCTTGAGGAAGATCTTCTTTGCAAGTTTTTACAGCAACAGGGGTTTTATCCTTTAACGTTCCTTTATACACCTCACCAAAATTACCCTGAAATCAGGAGAAAAATGATCATTTTAAGTAAATAAAATCTTAAATGAATTGCCAGAAAAAATAATGCAGAGAGCTACTGAAAGTGGACCAGAACTCTGGAATGTGTTTATGAAGCCAAATGAGATTTTCTTTCAGTATCTGTCCTAATCAAAGCCATTCACTCTGATGTAGTACATCTATTATACGGACACAGCATATGAGTCCTGTTTTGACCTTGCTGGAAGGAGGAAAAAAACACCATTAATTAAGTAATTAGAATTTTCTCATAAAACCTTTTAGTAGCTTTTCAAATCAACTGACATTGACTGTAGTACTTTGTTCTTCTTATTGTTACTCTTGCCCTCTTTCATTTTCACACTATCGTATTTTGTGAATAGTTTTTAACTTGCAGTCTGGAAGAGACCAAAAACTGATCTCAAAAACTGTGACAAAACACACCAAAATAACAAACATTCTCACATACAAGAAAGAAAAAACAGAAACTATGAAGAAGGAAAACACTGAATATTAATTTTTATCATAAATTAAACCCACTGCAAAATGTATTGTTGTGTATGGTGATCCAGAATTTCTTTAAAACCAAGCTCAGCACTGCTCTATAAAGACAAATCTGTAAGGCTCTTATTTGGACAAGACTTTAGAAAGCAGCTCCTTTTATCATCAGACATTTTAGGTAGTGAATAACATACCCCCAAGGCAAGTTAGGTTTTTTTAGCTTTCATAGAAGAAAATTGAAGTACTAAATACCATAAAAGACCCCACCTGATGCATTTTTATTTAATAAAAACAAAAGGAAAATTAATTAGGACACAAATTGAAAGAAGAAGGAAATTGTGAGGTATAAAGCGCTGGTATCAATGAAATAAACCCTCAAGAGAAGGAAACAAGAAGAAAACTACAGATCTCATACATCTAGTAAAGCTCTGTATTTCCCAAAAAATAAGCACAACTCAATTTTGAAACTATGTCTGATTAACTTCTACACATACTACACTTCTGCGTCCTGGTGTCTGGGGCTGCATGTGACTTCAAAAAAAGTCTGCTGGAGATGTTTGCCTTCCTTTCCTGAGTGATGAAGATTTCATTACATCATACAGCTGAATTTAGTGTTGCCAAAGAAAGATGACAGAAAAGGGAAAAAAAGAAACTCACAGATGGAAAAGAGTAACATGCTTCCAGTAACAAGGGAAGAAATGCAGGGCTGAACATGCCTGCAGAATTATTTTCTGTTTGCTGGGACAGGGAAGATGTAGCTGGCAAGTGACGCTCAGGATCTCTGACAGCCCTTCTAAAGCACTTCCAGAGGCTAGCACATTACCTCTCAGATCTGAAATGGCATGAGAAGCCCAAGGTAAGCAGGTGAGTTGCTCCCACGCCACTTTTCCTCTACCATTCTGGTCAGAAGTATTTAACAGTGAAATCTGAATCCATCCTGAGCTTTATTTAAGTCTTGAAAATGCTTTACTTCTTTATTGACAATATTGAAGTATTATTAGACAGATGATTTTTAGTAAAACACATTCCAATTCTGCAATTTTCATGTTGTGGGGTATTATTGAATTAATGCTGAGTAAATAAACTGACCATTCACTCCTGAGGTACATCTTTTCTAAATCTTGCATCTTTTACACATTAAAATTTTGTGATTTCTTCCTCATCTTTTCCAGGCCACTCAAGGTTTTGTAGACTCTCTGATTTCTCACTTTTGTGGTGAATGGCTATAGTTTATTTCACATCTTGTCATACAGATGTTGATATTCCTGTCATTCTTATCTTTTTTAGTATGACCACATCTTCTTAGAGGTGAATGCATAAGAATCATGCTGTGTTCCTATAAAGTTTTTAGTCTATTCTGTATTTCTTAAAGAACATCCTCCTATAATTAAAATTCTGAGCTGCCTTTACTGAATGTCAAAAATGCTTTGTGCCAAAAACATGCAATACCATGTAAATTGAATTTACTAAAAATGCTTTTCAAATTGCTTTAAATGTCTTTACACACCAAAACTAATTAATATTTATTTTTTAACAAGTCAAAACTTGTTTTGTGGCTGGAACATCTTAATTTTTCTCCCTTGATACCATCCTGTTTAAGAATGTGAACATCCTGCAGTACCTGTATTTTATGAAAGCACAGCTCAATATGGTCATACTTTTTGTCATCTTAATCTCCCAAAAAGCTTTTATACTGGGAAACAGAAGTTTATGGAAATATTTTATTTCCCCATTCTTGAATTTCTTACTGATTTTTTTTAGGGTGCACCATAGTAAGAAGGCAGTTAACTAATTTGATTTGTCTCTTCCTCATTTAATCTTGTTTTCTCAGGTTTTGGAAAATCTTTTCAAACTACTCTGTGTCCAGAGTAGCACCCAAAATGGTCTTTGCAGGTGCAAAGGTGCCAAAAAAGTGAGGAGTTTGCCTGATTTTAAAGATCTGTAGTTCCTAAGCTGACTTTGTAAACTACATGTTTATGAACTACACAAGATTTATTAAGATTGTGAAATTATCTAATTCCATCAATGAATGAATGAAAATAATCATGCACAAGCAATTAGCATTTGTTTTAATAAATATTTAGTCATCTCATCATACCAAATTTTATACACAAATGCATAAGCATACACCTATTTCTCTATGTGTTTTTATTTATATTTTGCAACGTTCTTCTCCAACTACAGAAAGAACAGCCACATCATGCTTTATAGAAATCTAGTTAGCTCAAAACACTTCCAAAAGAGAAAAAAAAAAGTATGCTAGTTAAATACTTTCAGCACAATCATTATAATGTTTACTACCAAGCGTGACTTATGTCTGCTTAAAGCGTAAGGTTGTCTCATGTATTAGTGTAAAAAATTGACATAAAAATTACATACCAGAGCCATTTAAAAGAAAAGGTATACAGAAATAGTGTAATAATTACAGTATACTTACTCAAATGTTATTTAGCTCACTTTATTACTTACTTTGCCCAGTAATTCCCCCAGCGTGACATCTTCATGATTGAGAACCCACTTCTTATCCTATGAAAAGGAAAGTAGAATTTTCAGTCTGTGCAAATATGCAAGATACAGTTTCTCTAAGACACATTTCAGAAATGGAGCTGAAGAAGTATTACATTTAGAACACTTAATCACAAGCATACTAAAAAATTTTAAAGATAAGCATTTATAGTTCCAGAGTTTAGAAATCTTGCTATACAATAAAATAGTCTGTGATATCGTATACCGAATTTTTATTAGAAATTAAGCCTATATGATGGTATGTAGATAGATTTGCATTAGGTAAAGTTTCACACAAGCTCTGAAAATAATATTTAGCACCCTGATTTTAACAATTCGTCAAGTGAAAATTAGATAAGAAAACTTCATTTTAGTATACAAAGAAACTTACTACTAAATTAAAAAAAACTCCCACATTTTTCTCCTCAGTGCACATGGAAATGAACTGATCTTTTGACTTGTCAACAAGACACATATTTGCATCTCTTATATCATTTTTGGAAGTTGGAAATATTACAGGCAACTACTTGAAAAGATAACACATGGCAGGTAAAGCATTTATCCAGGAATTGACCATCCCCCTGTGCTGGGCACTGGTGTCCAGCTCTGGGACCTTCCATTCAGGAAGGACATTGAAGGGCCGGAGCATGTCCAGAGAAGGGCACTGAGTTGGGGAAGGGTCTGGAGCACAAGTATGATAAGAGGCAGCTGAGGGAGCTGGGGGTGCTCAGTCTGGAGAAAAGGAGGTTGAAGCTAGGTGGGGATAAGTCTCTTCTGCCACATCCCAAATGAAAGGACAAGAGGAAATGGCCTTAAATAGTGCCAAGGGAGGTTCAGATTAAAAATTAGAAAAAAATTCTTCACTGACAGAGTGGTTAGGAATTGGAGTAAGCTGCCTAGGAAGGTCATGGAGTCACCCTCTCTGGAGACTTTTTGTCGAACATGAATTCAGGAAATCTAAAAAGGGTTGGGGATCATTGCTATTGTGATTTCTACATTTTTGTTCATAAGTATAATGTCACAAGCGTGCATCCCAGAGACTCTCTGAATGCCTCCATTAACCCAAACTCCCAGCACACAACACCTCTCAGTCCCATCCCAAGAATTTCTGTACCACACTACCACGCTGCATGATGGAAACCAATCTTTACTATATCTCTTCCCTGGGTGGGAAACTGTGAGACTTAGGAGGAAATTCTCAATATAGAATAGTTTATTTTTCCCCTATACACAAGATTATTGCTTAAAACTACAGCCTCACTGATCAAACACCATGAGAAACGTATTTCCTTCATCTCAGTTGATACTTTTTGCAGAATGAATGTCACATTCAGAAGCTGTTATACTACAAATAGAT
>NW_005054467.1:508759-530116 GCF_000277835.1 Geospiza fortis
ATCTGTAAAAAAAAAAACCCACAAAAATTACTACTTAGAGGTATTAATGTAAGAGTTTTAACATTGAAATAAGTGTGACAGAGCCAAAAAGTTAAAGAATTAAAATTGAATGGATTTTTTACTGCTTAACTACAAGGATTCTGTACTTCAGTGCATAACTTTTTGAATAAATTGACAATATGACATTTCAAAAGCTTGTTTATGAAGGAAAAAAATCTGATAATTCCTGAGAGAACTAACCAAAGAAAATAACAACATAAAGTGGAATCAAATTATCTGTTGATTTATTATCATTGCATCTGTACATTAATCTGTACTTTTTATGAAAGCCTTCAGTCAATTCTTATACCACTTTAACTCATTTATTAATTTATTGTGGTTCTGCCAGATTTTTCACAATCATCAAATTAGTCAAAGCTTGATCAGCTTCATTTGATATTACTCCTATAAACTGCACAAAAGCAGTTCCTTCAGTAGACAGCAAGAAAAAAATCTAACAGCAGAGAGAGTCATATACATCATGCCAATGTACAATTCTGACATTAAAAAAGAAACAAACCAAATTTTCTAATTTGCAATATGTTAGATATTAATTTAAATAGTGTTCAAAACACAGTGTCATTGGTCAGATAATTGCCTTTAATTAATAAACTATAATATGAACAGTAAGGTCAAAAATAACAAGACATTCTACTGCAAGTTTGTTGTCTCACTAAATCTACTTGAATTGCTCTGAGTTTAATATGACATCATTCAATAATCTGAATACATGTCAATAATTAAAGACATCAATAAGGCACACTTATCAATGTCAAAATCAATGTATAAATATTAGCACTCATAAACAAAGGTTATGAAATAAGTAATGTCTCTGTCTGATCACGAAGTTCATCATCTTCTCTAACTGCTTAATTCTGATTGTGAATAGAATGTAAGGATTTTTCCAGCTGTCAAATGCCATTACTCTAAGATTAATCAACTGTGCAAAAGATAATGAAAGTTACAAAAGAAACGTGACAGCAAAATGGGACAAAAATATTCTTGAATGTAGGTATAGATCAACAGACACTTTAACGCATATCAGTCCAAGTCACAGAAATTTTCTTTTTAATAGAGTTAGTTGCTTCTAAATCAAATGGAGCAAATCCAGTACATTTTGTACCTAATCAAAATAATCTGAATGACAGCAAACAGAGCTCCTGAGACTATTGATGCCCATTAATTTCACCCAGAAGGAAGCCATTTATGATACAGCCCTCTTCTTGTGACATTGCTATCTCTTTACCTTGTGCTTGTTCAGATTTTTCTCTTGTTAATTTTGGACCACAGAATATAAAAGCACTTCAGAAAAATTCAGTCACACAAATTAGCATTTGAGCATACTCATCTGTAATCTTAATTATATACCTTATTTCCAAATGGAATAACTTGGGAAATCTACAAGCTTTACAACATTCTGCTTTATTTCTCTCTTCTAGCTTCCCCCAGGAGGAGAAATTGAATTACATAAACATAACACTTCAAGCACAGGTTTACTAATAAGATGATGGGAATCCTATCAGTTTATCTTACTTTGGAGGTACTGCTACATCTGTTGGTCAAACTCTGAGAAACAAGTTGTCAACCAGACAGTTCACAAAGGGGAGAACTTGGTCAGCCTTGACAGTTACCCTTCCCCAATAGCCAGGCACTTGATAACCCACATCACACACAAGGTTTTCTATGCAGCAGCTTGCTAGTGACTATCTTTCTAGACTCTGGGCAACCACCCAGCACAATTGTCTGATTTCAACAAAGATAAGCATTTTCAAAGAGAAGAGTTATTTCAGAAGTTAATTGTAAGTGACAAAAACCAAACCTCAAACAGACCAGTTATTAAAGAAATAAAACATTCAATTGTGAAAAGCAATACTTAGAAATAATAACAAATGCCTCCTTTTACTCATAAAATAAAGTATTCTGGATATACACTATTCTTTTCCTGGATACGCAGCATTGCTTTTACAATGTTAGGGTGTTTCATGGTTCCCTAGGCCATGATAAGGTTCAAACCTTGAAGAGTTAGCAAAGATTCAATTGTTCATCAATCCTTACTTCAGTGAGCACACAGTGGAGTTGTGTGCAAGGCACTGAGAACAGTCTGAACAGCAGATGGTTGCTGCAAAAAATGGAATCTCAATTTTCCTTTTCTGAGCTATGAGACTGAAATGTTATCACTATTACCCTAAACATCTTCAAAATACATAAGTGCAGTTTTTATCCCATCCATCTCCCTTCATTAGGAGAGGCTACATCAAAGAGATCACAAATTACTATACCAGGAAGAACGCTTACAAATCATCTGCAGTAAATTATAACAGCTTTCAATAAAATAGAAAACATAATCATGATCTAATACTTAGTGTTCAAATTCCCTTAGCATTATTTTTCTATAATTCTCAGTAATAAATTCAATCATTAAGAATCCTAAAATGGTACTTTTTCAAATTAAAAACCAGCAGTAAAGCAATTAGAAAGTAAACTTTTAAAAACAGATGTTTTGAGAATTAGGTATGAATTTATGAGCCTCAGCTTAAATATTTGGTTCTAAAAATCTTACAATTTCTAAAAGGAGAGAAAAAAGGGAGGAGGAAAAAAGCCACCTGTGTTTGTATTCAATTTCAGAGAACCACCAAACAACACCAAGATTCTTACCCAAACTCCAAAGCAAGATTTTTCAAAGAGGAAGAGTGAGGAAATCCTGATCAGGCTCCAACACAGTGTGAGCAAGTAGGATTTTTTATTATGATCGCTGTTATTTACTCATCTCATGTTCTCTGTCACATTATTTACTCTTCCTAGTTCAGAAGGCACCATCTATAACAAACACTGTCACTGTTTTTCATCTTAATTGTAGACGTAGCAAAGTGAAAAAGGATAAAAAATTCTATAGGCTGGAAACTTCATCTGATTTAGGGAGCCCCAGAAGGAATCAACCAAAACTTATCGCTTTAAGAGAACTCAAAACATATGACTTTCCAATCTTAAGAATCTATCCCAGAACAGCATGTGGCATTTGTGAAAAACCTAAATATCCTTCCCCTTTCCCTCATCCCAGTACATTAATCCTTAACATTCTTCTAAAAAAACTCAAAATAGAGGGATATTGTCAACATCTCAGGAGTCAAGTGCATAAACAAACATGATGCTTGTTTCTTCATGGTTTAAGCAGAAAAAATGCATCAAAAATACTTTGGAAAGTATCATTTACTCTCCTTCTTCCAAGTTAAATAGGAAATATCAGTAGTACAAATGACAGCAGCTAAGAGCTATTTTTCCACATCAACAAAAATGGAAAGTTAATCTTTCATTTCCAATACTAAGGATAATTGGAGTTAAATTCTTTTTATGGCTAAGAAAATCAGAATCGTAGACAATTTTCATCAGATGGGTATTCAAATCTCACTTATCAGAACTTGATGAACCAGACAAAAAAAAAGTAACAGCTGTGTACATGTGGATAGGGCTTATCAGCATAGGAATGAGAAATTGTCTTTTTAGAGAAGTACTATTTTTGATGCCACCTATGCCAGTAGATCTAATGTTCATATCAATTTCATGAATCATAAACTATGTGTTTCAAGTCCTTCAGATTAAGTACAGAAATAAAGGTAGCTGATGGGAAAGATTTTTCATAAGAAAAAGTGGGTTTTTCAGGAGGGGTTTTGAAAAACCTCACTGGTAACTTCTTTAAAACTGTTTCAGAATAAAGATTCATGAGCTGTAAAAATTGTTATGGAAGCTGCTTTGCATTATTAACAGCACTGTATTAAGCCACACTGATGAAACTCAATGTGAGCTGTAAAAGAGAATAATAGCACAGACAGGTTTAGCTCCTTGGGTAAAAAGGACTATTTTAGCTGACTTCTTACTGTTACATAAAAACTCTATGAAGTTCAACCCTCCTGCTAAACCAAATTGTGAATTATCATATAACAGGAGGAGAGAAGTAAGATTTGGAAAAGCTACTGTGCAATTTATAACCTGCAGAAGTGACCTCAGATTACCTGCACAGCTGTTCTTTGACCATTCTTTCTTGAAGATCAGTAGACAAAGTGACTGTACAATTCAACATACAATACCTGCTTTCCTCAGGGTTTTTTTGCAGTACCCTAAACTGATGTTTTCTTTTTCATGAAAGGGCTACAATGATGCTAAGAATATTTCAGGAAAAAAACAAGAAATAAAGAAAAATAAAGAAGCTTAAAAAAACAACTGAGAAAAGAAAAAGATGTAGAATGTGAAATACTTAAGCACAGGAAAGTCAAGTTTATGTCAAAACCTTTATATTTCAAGCACATTAAAACACACACTATTCCTCTCGACTGAATACTCACCTGCCAAAACAAGGTACTCTGAATCATCTGTTAACCAAATATATTCCAACAGAAAAATTGTCAGCTCTGGATCAGGTATGACCAACAAAACACTCAAAGGCAAACAAAACCATGGGGTGACATGATTTTTCATTTAAACATTCCATGTAATTTAAACAGAGAGGAATGGAAAAGCAGAGTCACATTATGCATGCACAGCACCCTCCCCAAATACTCAAATTATTAAAATAGGCTAAAATATTTTCACGTATGTGCAAACACATTTTCACTTCCACCCACACATGAAAAGGTTATGCCAAATGGGCTTGGGGGAACGACAGGTGTTTGTAACAATGTCCAAGACAGTCTCCTTGAACTATATAAGACACTTAGCCACATACTTAGTTCCATATCCAGTTGTTTCCAGTTGGATTTCTTTACCCCAGGAAGAGAAAGGCTTAATTCATCCCTCAAAAATACTGTCTAAGTTTCAGTGGTCAGCATGCAATACCTTTCAGAGTGCTACAGTTCCACATTAGACTTTCCACTAAATTACTACCTTCTTCAAAGCAAAACCCCAAGATTTTTCATCCGATGTTTTTCTAGCCACACCTGATAATTTTGCATTGTCTTTCATAATCTTCAGATAGCATGTTAAAACCACTGAGCTGGAACAGAAATAACCTGTCCAAATTTCAAATAATCTGCTGTATTAGCTAAATTGTGACTGTGAGAGCACAGGAAAAAGGCAAAGCCACACAGAAAGGAAATTGTAGCCCTAACTTACGAGATTTCAGTGTACCAGTGAGCTTGGCCTGCATTCCAAGCAAGATGTTGGCTTTGAATCAGAAGTCATACAACACTACATAGATGCCAAGAGTTTAGAAAGAACATGCTGCACTGGGTTTTTTACATCAGATGCATACAGTTCTTTAACAAGATTTTGGTATTTTCTCACATACCACCAAATCATTATTCAGATAGCAAAAGCAATGATAAATCTCTTAGCAGCAGAAAAAAGAAGCTGATCAATGAAGGACACACAAAGGGAAGCAGCAAATACACCAAATGGTTCTGCTAGATATTAGTAGATTCTATTATTACTTTAGTAATCTTCTAAATGCTGTCTCCAGCAATCTTTTTTCTCCTGTATTAGAGACAAAATTTTCCTGTGTGGTCTGTTGAATCTACAGCTTCTACAGACAGATTACACAGTAATCTTTGTTACTGTGTTGGCTCTGGCTGGGGTAATTTTGTTCGCAGCAGCTAGTATGGGGTTATATTTTGGTTTTACATATTTTTGGTTAAAGTATTCTCTTGACAAAGATGATTACACATAAAGCAATCTTTATAGCATGCATGTGTGCACATCCTTCTCTAAAATTAAACATGAAATGTAAACGGTAAACATGAATCTTTTGAAGAATTTACCATCTATTCTAGAAGCTGTACAAGTAGCTGTGAGGAGACAAAGTTAAGACAATTGACGCGAAACAGACCAAAGGGATATCCCATACCATACAGCATCACTCTTAGCATATAGAGCTGCTCAAAAAGAAGGAAGGGGGAAGATGTTTGGAGTGAAGGCAGGTCGTGGCGCCTGAAATTGTGCTCCCCCAGTTGCAGAACTTTTGTTTTCCCCCTTGTTGATCTGCATGAGGCTCCTGTCAAACCCATTTCTCCAGCCTTTTCAGGTCCCTCTGAATAGCAGCTTGACCCTCGGGTGTATCAGCCCCTCCTCCAAGACTGGTCTCATCAGTAAAACTGCTTGTGCCCCATCACCCAACTTGTTAATTAAGAAGTGGATGAAGGAAGGATTGGACACACTACTGACTCTAGGGGTAGAGCAGTAGTTACTGGCCTCTAATTAGACTTGCACAACTGATCACCACCCTCTGGGGGTGATCCTGATTTTAGTAATACACTATGCAAATCATTGGCAACTCTATTAGGAAGAAATCCAAGCGACAGAAAGGATAGAATTGGTAATAGCATTTACTTCATTATGAATTGAGCATGAAATCCATGCACTACCCTCAATAGTAGGCTAAGTACAGTATTTACCTTGCAAATAAGGAATCCTGAAGCCTTACCTATTCTCACCTCTGAATTCCTCCTTAATCAACATTTAAATAAACACATCTTCTTGAGAATTCAGACACTATTACATACGTCAGATGCACTAACCTGATTTAAGAAAAACATACCCTTCTTGCCCTGTAGCTCCTTTTGTGTGCATCCTTTATTCCTCCACAGCTGAAATGTCATTTCGCTCCTTTTTTAACATTTTGTTCCACTTAAATTGGCGGAGGCCAAAATACTTAAGCAACCACAAGCTACTTCACAAATGTAACTCTACAAAGGAATTTAAGAGCACAGACACTCATTCTTATTCTTAATCTACACTGTTTTCTGACCCATGAGAGTCTATGTTTAAGACTGTGTTATGTGCTTGTCAGCCACATGCTATGAAAATACTGAAAACTCAAAGCATTATTTGCATTCAAGTCATCCTGACTGCACTAGTGAAAACAGGAATAAGAATACAATTAGAGGACTACAAGAAGTTTACAACTCACAGTCTAATAGAAAATAATTATTAAGGAACGTCTGAATTCCAAATATAGGGAAGAAGTCAGGATCCATAAAAAACCCCCAAGTATGTTAGTTCTGCAGAAAAGCTGCTGCAATCACACACAATTCCAATATAATTTTTTATTGTACTATATTAACATGTGGTTATAAAGCTTCTGATAACAGGCCCAGTTTTTAAAAGTGCTCCATAAGGCACAATTTACACCCAGAATATTACAGAACACAGTCAATCCTTTGATTTTCACATGTATAACCAAATGATCAGCAGCAAAATCTAGTAAATCTAAATAATCTTTGATGAAGGATGCTTTAATTGAAGTAGTTTATTCTCTTAGCTATCAGTTATCATAAAAAATTCATCTTAAATCTTTCATTTAATAATTTTACCCTTTCCTAACCGTACACTTTTTTAAAGAATGAATGGCTTGCTTCCATCTCTTGCTTTATACTTATTTTTTCTGCTTCCTACTGTTTCAGTTGTGTTTGAGATAACTCATTTTATTCAATTTGCACTCCACACAGCAATATGGCATCCTGTAATTTTTTTAGATGAAAGCTGTACAGAAAGTAGGAATGCGCATGTTGCCGAGGTTTCATTTAAAATTTCAAGGACAGAGGTTTTTCTTTATGAAATTGGTCAGAAATTACATTGTGTTTGTTTAAATGAAATTCATATACTTGATTAAATACTTTTTTTTCAAGGTTTGAGAATAATGCTTACACCCTTTAGGAGGGTTATCCTTCAACTTTAATCTAAACCTGATCATGGAAAGAAATACCAGAAAAACAAGACTGAACCAGAAACATTCAACAGAGAAGATGTTTATTGCCGTGGCCTCTAAAAAAAACTATAAAAAAACTTTGATCACTGAATATAAAACAATCCTTATTACTCTTAGTTCAGGTAGCCTTATCTGCCTCCATTATTATAAAGCATTTTAATGAGATTTTTTGAGAAAATAAATCCTTTCAATTTTGAAACTAGTCAATATACCTGAAACTATACATAAATTTGGTTCAGTACTTTGTTAGCACAAAGAGTAAATTACTCTCTTTTTTCCCTTTTCTCTACAGGATGACATGCCTTGACAAGTACAGGCCACCATTAAGGATGATGCATTCCTTTTGTTATCTGACAGAAATATTGCAATAATCTCAGCTAAAAAATGTTAAAAGCAAATCCTGTGACACTTCTCCAAATTCTGAAGGAATGAGAATGTAACTGAAATGTACCTCTAATATTAGGATATGAAACTCTGCTCTCAAATGTCAATAGCTGCAGGCTATTGATTAATTTCATGAACATACAATAAATACATTCATTTCCTGTAAGTATGTCTTTTGCATATTATAAACACTCACTTTCAATGGTGACCAATTTCCTTAAAGAAAACTGAAGATATATTTTGACATTTAAAAATGCATGTATTAGACTTCAACCACACCCATGAAAATTACAGCTTTAGGCCAAAAACCAACACCCAAAGATCACTACCACCAGGTGCTTTTGGCATTCCTACAGAATGCCTGGCCAAATTGGTGGGTATCATACAGGTAAGCCAGGGTGTCACAGGAATCCTCTTTGGAGTGACAAATCTAGCCAAGGTAGAGCTGCAATAACTGCATCACTCCCTGCTACAGGCTGCTTCTGCCTTTTGGATTCCTGCTCCTCAAGAGTTGTCCTCAGGTCAAACAGACTCATGATCTTCCCCACAGGGAGCACCATTACTGCCACTGCTTCCCTCTGCAGCGCCTTAATTGTCTCCAGCCATGAAATGAGCATCTATAATTGTGTGACAGCATTACTTTGTGATAAACTTGGCCTTTGTAAGTCTCCTTGTTTCTATTCAGTATCTCCCAGCAGGCATAAGAGTGTTTCCCTGAAACTGAGACTGTTCAGCAGCCTCCTTCAATTCCTCCTCCTATGCTTGGCTGGCCTGAGGGGCACACACTACCTGTACTCTAAGCACATGCGTTGTCCGCAACAGTGAACCTCAGCTCGCTTTGCTAAAATAAAACAAACCCCCCATAAAAGCCATCAACAAAAAATTAGCATCATTTCAGATGTTTACTAATGGATTTTCATGATAAAAATCTAACTTAAATTTACAGCTCTTCAGAATTTCCTTCCAAGTCTAACTCATCAATACATCCATACCTGGCAAGACAGCATCAGATCTGCAGAGAATTCTCACATCACTTGCTTTATCAGCACTAGAAACACTAATAAGAAATGCCTGGGTTTTTTCTTTCACCTCACCATTTATGATCCATCATTTTCCTATGAACACAAAACATATCAGACCATATCACAGGCTTCTTTGTCACATAAAAATAGATCCAGAATTTTAAAATTAAAGTTACTAGTAACAAACACATGGCTTAACTCATTTGACAAAGCAGCAGTTAATTTTTTCCATGAGCTCAGAATTTGAATTAACTACAGAGCATTCATTTACCATGAGTATTTCAGCACTAGTGAAATAGTAGCAGATCTCCAGAGCAAATCAATTGGTGCTCAGAATCTGAAACATGTATTTGGGAGAAAAGCATCATTTCAGGCTAAATCTTTCCTGGTTCTGAAAAGTGAACTTCCTCCCATGAGCAGCCGTGCATCCTGGGCAGATTTGTTTCAAAGGTGTATTTACGATCCAAATGAAAACTTCAATACAGGCACACAAATAAAAATGGTATCCCTTATTTTTTTAATCATTGTCTTTTCTAGTATTCAAACTGAAGCACATTCACACCTTAATACAGGTGTAATCTGTAAAAATATAAGAAGAAATTATATTTCAAGAAATCGATCAACCTCCAAAACAGGAGGTCAAAGATCTTAGAAGGTTAAAATACCTCCAGTATGGTTAAAACAGCATTTTTACGTAATAAAGTCCTTGGGTGTGCTTTGAGTTACTCAGCGGCTTTGTGTACCAGTCAATCCATCAATAACCACCTGAAGAACATAATGTACATTTTTTTCAATAAGATTATAAATAAATATGAGACACTCCTCCATTAAAGAAGTTACTAGCAAATATCTTTTTAATGCCATCAGTTTTTCTAATTTAAATTCTATTATTACAGATTCATTACAATTCCAAGCAGGCAACTCAGTCTACATGAAATGGGATGTGGGACAGGCCTTTTGTGACACAATTAAGCCTGTTCCTTTCAAGGGCAACATCACAGAAGGTGAACACTAATTTTACTAATATAGTAAAGGAGGATGAATGACTGTGGGAAGGAAGGAAAGCAAAAGCAAACTAAAAAGAATAACTTTTTTTTTTTGCCGTGAAGTTTGTCATATTTAACTTTCAATTTCTAAATAGGTTATTACAGGGACAGCAATTTGCATAAGAAGATTAAAGATTACATGAAATGACAATGACTGCTCTGCAGCTATAATGTGAACAAAGCAAAAACAGTCTTTGCAGATGCGAAATGAACTTTAAGGAAATGATTAAAGACATCTTGGTAACAGCACATGATGCATAAATTACCCCCAACACTAGGTGTCAGAGTGCATATGCTACTTCTGAAAACGACCTGAAATGTCTCCACTTTCCCATATGAAAGCCAGAGTTCCATGAAAATTAAAAACGATAGGTCACAACAATCTTTTGCTTCACTCTGAAGTACATCTTTCAGAATACAGCAAATAGTTTTTATCATATGGGAGAAGTAAAACCACCATAAAATTATAGCTCAAACCAAAACAATTTAAATATTTTTGACAACAGTTGCTCTTATAAAATTCAAATCGTGTAGCTAACACTCTTTTCAACACTGCCTTGTTTGGCTCAAACTGCTGGTCAGGAAGCACTAAGTGTACCATACATTGGTTTTACTTTACACCAAATATTAGTAGCTATAGAAACTGACATCCTATTTCATAAATTCATGAAAGCCTATAGGCAATTGTAACATGTATATTTTAAAAAATCTATACAATCACTTTCCTGTCACTCAATACTTTTCTTAGTACTAAGTCACCCTTTCCATTACTTCACATAACATATCAGAATGGAAGTAGAAAGGTTTACTAACCCCAAAGGAAGTACTCTTGAATACTAAGACTGATGCACACCAGGACAAGGTCAATCATATGAAAAAACAGATGCAGCCTGTGGATTTTATGGATAGATGCCAATTGCTTGCGTAATTTTTGTGAAACCTAAGTACCTGAAGTAGTTGTGCACCCAGATCAACTACCAACTAGCACAATCCTAGAGGAAATACTATTATGTCCACTAATTTTTAGTTAATACTAAATAAATAAAATTAGTATCAATTTTAAGCTGATACTAACTCAAGTCAACAAACCCAGGGAGGAGTGGACCTACGTCCTTTTCCCCCTGAATAGAGGAAAAACAAAAGGCCTGTTGGAAGTTAGTGGTTTTCCTTTCATTATCTTTCTCTTAGAGAATTATTTCCCATTTTGTTGCTAAGAGACATAACGACCAGGTACTTAAAAGAAAAAGAAGTTGTCCAAGGAAAGGTGTGGTTGGCTGCTCTCTTATCTGAGGGTTTCTCTTGGAAGGGCAGAGATATCCTAAGAATTGAGCTAGAAATAAGGAGGGCTAGGGCAGCTGCGAGCTCCATCTTGCTCTCTCAGCTCTGGAGAAGGGTCAGAGGGGCTGCCTGCCTGGGGAGGATTTTGCTGCTGCCACTGGAGCAGTAATGGTGAAATGACCAGGAATGCTTTTTGGGAATATGTTTCTTCTATAAGATAGGGACTAGAAAAATTATTTGGCTATAGTTCCACAAGCCTATGGTTAAATTAAAACTTAACTCTATGAAGAGAAAATACAAAACGAAACAAAAAAGGAAGGAGTAAGAAACCCCCTATCTTCAAAGTAAGCAACAGAGAATGAAAAATGAATGCTGTTTTACAGATAAGGTGTTCCAGTTTATCGGACAATAACTAAGATTATGTGATACTATTCTATACTATTGTTCTACATTTGTTAAAACAGGGTTGCTCTCACATTATGTACAGTCAGAAAACAGAAAAAGCATTACACATTTAAAACAAACACGGTATTAAAGAGAGAGAGAAATTTGCAAACAGTCTTAAAAAAATTTCATTTTTAGCTTGACTACCCCTTATTCGTAGCTTAAACCATTTATATCAGAAAGAAT
The DNA here is from genome assembly GCF_000277835.1 of Geospiza fortis. NCBI lineage: Eukaryota > Metazoa > Chordata > Aves > Passeriformes > Thraupidae > Geospiza > Geospiza fortis. Next base: position 520,852 of record NW_005054467.1, read on the forward strand.
TACATATTAAATTTAATGTCCTATGCTTTCTCATGTGATCTACAAGGAATGTAAGCAATAACTTATGTCCAATGAAGCATCAGTTTGGTAATCAGCAAGATATTAACCTAAAATGTGTATTTCCAATGTCCCATTCTTAAAATTTTAAAATTATATAGAATAGTTAAGTGCAGATTAAGTGCAATTTTGAGAAAAAGAACATGCTTGACTTTCTTAGGATTATTAGCAGGAAAGAACTAGGACCCTGGAGTAGGTAACTAATGGTGAAATATAAATTGTCATACTTCCTAAAAGTTTGATGAACACAGGCTTGAAACCAGTCTTGAAAAAATAAATATATTAAGAACAAAAGGCTTACCCATAGTTGAGATGCAAAGATACTAGTGGAGTTGGCTCATGAATGAAATACAAGCTAGATAGATATTAACTGTAAAACTGCTGGAAGAAGTCAAGGAGACTCTTAAAACACTGATACAGTTTAATATTTAGTCCTTTTTATTTCCATCCTGAAAGACTTTCTGCAATAGCTTCCTGATTAAAAAGTAAATTTTTGTTTCATATTTTCATTTATGCTGAAATATCAGTACCTTCTCTTGTGTCTAAGTTATTTTTGTGATATAAAATAGGAACAAAAAGCAGTTGTCATAAGTCTTCTAAAATTTCATGAGACCTTCTCCATTGTATAAAATAAATTTTTTACTTTATAAAAGGAAAGGCAATGAACTACTACTTTGAATTACTTAGTAGGGAAATCCAAATGTGAAACCAAACATAAAAGTATGAGGATACTTGATAAGGAGTTGAATGCCATTCTTTAGAAATAGCAAAAATTCATGGTAAGAATCAGAGTTGTTTTAAGTGAATGTATTGCACAGAGGTGAGAAGTTTAATAGAGATCAGGAACAGTCACAAAATTGATAAAAATGAAATATCTTCTGAGAAGCTCCACAGAAGCTTATTTAAATAGTAACAGAAACCCCCAAAGTTACTGTCTGTTAAATAAAGATTCCAGAATATATGCATTACCTTAACAACAGGATTAAGCAGAACCACACCCGACTTCTTTGTAATAACTTGCTTTGTTGTGTAATGATGTTCTATAAGCTGAGGAATAGTTGGAAACCCAGTTCCCTCAAAACGATATTGATTCTGTATGGAGGCAAGAAGAAAAACTTATTTTTCTATAAGCAATAGTTTGAACAAGAAACTGCAAAAGTGCTTGACAAAACTTTCTTCATTAGTAACAGCACAGAAAAAAATGTACACTTTTTACAGAGTTATTTTAGATTCCTTTTCTGACCTATTGAGTACCATTTATACTAACTTAACAGGAATGATAGTTATGAAAATGATAAATTAATAAATGCAAAATTACTGCATCCATCATTTAAGGCAATATGATAAAATAACTATTCAAACTCTTAATTTAAATAGATAGGTCAGTTAAAATCAAAATGATTACAGAGTGAAATAAAAATATTGTAAACCAGAAAAAACAACACCAACTTCTTATTTATTTCTAAAAATTACAGCAAGCAAACTAAAAAATCTATATGGTAAAATACAACAAGCAATAAAACAAACAGGAGATACACAATACTATCCTAATCTCATCTTCCTTCATTTATTGTCTCCTAAAATTAGTAAATCCCTGGCATAGAGTATAGAATGCATGATTGATCTGTAAAAAGAGTATTTATTAGGAATGTCTAAACGAGCTAGAGACAAAGGCAGGTGATACACAGGCTTCAAAGAGATGTTGGGCAGGACCCTGCAGCTGATTGTGAAATACGATGAAGTCTCCTGCTTTCCTAAGTCTCAGCATCTACAGACAGAGAGCTTTTCCCAGAAGGCAGTAGCTGCCACAAGCCGGCCTGACAATGCAGCAATGAACAAGTACTGCAATTTTCAAAACTCAGAGCACAGGTGGTGGTTCAAGTTCATTTGCAGAAATGGGCAATGAACACCTCTGCCACTGGCATGCTTTCTTTCTAGCTCGCAGGGCTGAATTCCTTACACAGTGCCTTCTAAGTTCATTTGTTCCTTAAGGGTTAAAGTATTAACTTCCTGAAATGTGTCATTGCTGTTGGTAAAGACAGCAGGGTCTTGTCAGCTGTTTTTAACATTCACAGATCTCTATCATAAAAATGTTTCCATAGTCTGAATGTTTTGTTGTTTGTTAAACAGTGACTCAGCTTCGACTGACCACTAACACTAGTTCCCATCCCTTTAAAATAAGCTCCTTCATGCTTCTGTGCTGATGATCCAAAAAATCTGCTGTCCTAAGAGTCTCCTCAGCACAACCACCACTATTGCCTATTATTTCCTCATTCCAGATCCAGACACTGCCCGTCTGCTGCCATTTATGTAAAACCTTTAGAGTAGCCACTGTCCTTTCATTCTGTGTATTTACACCCAATTGTGACCCTTACTAAGATCACTAACAAACAAAAATTTTTAAATGGCACATCCTCAAATAAGCAGAAGTGAAAACAATGGTAGCCTTGAATGACAGCAATGAATTTTGATGCTTAAAGCTGAATGACGAATTAATCTATCACACACATAATTGTACCAAGATTAGCTTTTAAAATAATGGTAAAACCAGAGAGAGAACACTTAAACAACCGAAGGATTGCTGTTAAAACAGATGCCCTGCTCTAATCTTCAGTACTTGAGTCAGAAAAAATATGGAAACCTGTCAATGATCCAAGAGTGTGGTCTGACCAGTCAGAAACCCAATTCCACATTGTTCATACCAATGTAAAAAAACAAACAAATCCTTTGCACTAAATTCTCCTTAAACTTGCCTACAAAAATGTCCATTAATAAATCCCTCTACTACATGATCCTAACCCTCTCAACACCTATTTTCTAGAGCTTAATAAAGCTAATTAGCTCTCTAAAGCTGATAAGCTTTTTCCTCATTCTCCGAAAATTCACCAAATAGGAATGCATACAGTGGACTGAGCATCTTTAAGGAAAAAAGAAAGTGTTAGCTTCCATAATTGACAAGAAAATCTACTACAAATTAATCTCAAGAGCAGCTGAACATAATGCTTGTACATTAATAAATGTATAAGCAGGTAAATATCTCGACCTGACAATGCTGGGACTGTCCAGGCCATGCAACAGTATCAGTCTTACATTTCAAATTTAACTGCTAGGTACTAAACTATGGAGAGAAAGATAGCTTCTTTTGTTTTGTTCTGCTTTGGTGGAAACCCTCCTACACAGACACACAAAAGAAGAAGTCAGCTTACAGGTAGGCCCTGAAGTAACAGCTGAAACTTGGACTTGAAAGTCCAACCTATCTTTTTCAAGACATACTTGCACATACAGTGATTTGCACAAAATTATTTCAGTTAGACCACGTATATAATGTGCTTTTATTTCTGCTGGGTCAGATCAGGGTGCACCAAGCACCTTGTATGACTCTAGGTATAGGTAATTTTACTGCTTTTATTTCCTCATTTAGCAGCCTGACATATCAAAATACTTTAAGGTCATACAATCAAAATAAAATAAACACTGATTGTGTGTTCACTTCTACAAGGAAAATTCTAGGTGAGAATTAATGAACACTCTCCAGCATGACAAGTGTCTATAATCATTAATCCTAGAGAAGCATTGCAACCTCTGTGAATCTCGGAAAAATATTACTGCTCCTCAAAAGAAAATAAACCAGGTACACAATACTGAGTTACCCTAGGCATGCTGCATCATCTGGGGATTCAGACAATGAAATTCCCTCTGTGTAATTCCATTATTTTGGTAATTATGCAATTAAATTTGAGAATTTTTCTGCACATGCGAAACTTTATTACAAGAGACTGAAGAGACAGCACTACTGAATCAAAACTGAGAATGATTTGCTGCAATTTCATACTTCAAGAAAAATTTCTAGCAATGTTATGGGAGCTGTCACATTTTGAATAAGTTTAAAATTCTGCAAGGTAAAAAGAAACTTACACACATTAAAAAAAACAAGCAATGCATTAAGAATAAAAAACCCACACCATATAAAGGTAGATAATAATTAATATATTCTTCATTAAGTCATCGATTTTTCCTCAGAGCAACAAGGGGGTCAATTCTGGTCCTTAGAAGCATACATACTGTGCAACAACCAAAATTGTTTGTGTTATACTGAACAAAACAATAACCAAAGGACTAAAAAAAAATAGGCATCGCAAGTGCAACAGGGACTTCAATTCCCATGTTTATAAAAAACAACACAGATTATTTTCTTCTGCATGGCTGTTTCAATTTTTCAGGAAGAGTGGGATCTTTACAGTCTGAACTAGAAGTAGCTTAATTTGCACCAACTATGAAAATGGTTAACCAAGCAATCAATAACCAAATGTAATGCATAAATAAAGAGTAACAATTTCCATATTTCAAAACATTTGCAGAAATATCTTGGCTTTTCAGAATAAGACAAAAGATACTGAATAACCTGATACTTCATAATTTTCCTTTGTTTTCCAGAATGACCTTTACCCCTGATTACAGCACTGATGGAAATATTTCTAACAGCTTTCATATTTGCACATAGAGGCTAAATCCATTTGCTATAGCAAACTATGTAGATCCTAAATTGAATAGTCAGTACTATATCAGAGACGTACATCAGCATATTGTATGATAAAGTGTCTCCGTTGTCCATCTGAAAACACAGAAAGGACATATTCACCAGGTTTCCCGTGGCTCTCTCGCACCAAGAAGTCTCCTTGCTGTTTTAACAGCTCCTGGGCTTCTATTCTTGGAATTGCACCATGATACCAGTCTTGCTCAGCCAATGGTTTCTCAGTGGTTGAGATTACATCAAAGAACTTGGGAAAAATATTGAAGAAAAATGTTACTATAATAGTACACTTTTAGAATTTACTTGTACATGAAAAGTATCACAAACAACAATAATTTCTGTTTTATGTATCTAAATTATGTATTTCTATTAACCAACAAGATCAAGGCTCTTACAGCTCTTACACTTGCACAAAAACATGTCGGTCACTTTCTTTTCTTTTTACCTGAAAAATCAATATATCAAAAGCAGAAGTTTAAGGAATCATCTATAAACCATGCAATATTTTTTATCTGGCTTGCTATTTTTTGTAAGCCATACTGACCAACTCTTTCTCACACATTCTGACATGCTATTAACAACTTAAAATTAATCATTTCTCTATGCAGACAGAAACTTCTCAGACACAAAACCATAACACATTGACTCATACAAAGCACTTGAATTGGATAAACTGTTTTCACAGAATTCATCAATTGCATCCCAAATCAATTAACAATTATGAGCCTTTTTTCCTAACACGTACCCTGTAGTGCAGAGTACACACTTGGGTGTAGTGTCCTTATGAGCTCTATCATAAGACACAAAGATTGTAAGGAATTGTTTTCACTACATGGAATTGTCTGCAAATGGAAGCTACTAGACATAAGACGAAGCTAATGAGTTTTAATGCATTATTTCACACATTAATTTTAACATGCCTACACTGTTTAACAAAATACTGAATAAAACTTTATATTTTGTCACTGACCACTTCAGACTTATTTGCTCCTACCTTTGGGTAGGAAGGCAAGCCCTCATTTAAGCTGTATGTAATTCAAAAGCTCATAGAAATTCTCACAGCCAGAGTGGTAAAGCTCTGAACAATGTAACACAGCACACACTGTGAGTAGAACAGGTATGTGGATGTTTCCCAGACTCCTGAAGTGCACCTGGGTAACAGCACAGAGATCTCTGTCTCAGTGAAGCACAATCAAACAGATGCAAGCAAAGCAATACCATTCTGAATTAAGCTCTGCTATTGCTCTGCCCTGCTAACACCTCAGGCTGGAGGCCATCTGTACATTTAAGGTTCTTCTCAGAAGATACTTAGAATACAATGCCTCACCTAGTCCAAAAACCACTAGAAATGATCTCAGACTCTGAGAGTGGAAATGAGCAGACCCAAGAATGGGAATCTACGCAGGAGTTCTTGTTTCCAAATATCTGCAATTCTTTAGTACTTGCATACATTTTTAGCTGTTAAAAATATCTTTGTTGGCTTCCAGTTACCTAAGTTATACTTCAAAGGACCAGTTTGGTCCTTTGTCAGGATCCTTAGTAAGGATCTTGACAGAAAACTGGAGAACATATTTAAGAACCTGACAGACCCTTGTGGTCTCAGGTATCAATAGACAGAGAGAGAATCATCATGGATGAAATTCTCACCAAGGAGAATTTCAGAGCTGAGATTTGAAACAAGTGCTATAGAAAGAGTTCAGAGATACGAAGCACTATGTAAGAAATAACTACAGCTTGAAGGCAAATTGCACAGAGTTTTTAGAGGCAAGAGCTGTACTCCAAGGTTATGCGTTTATCAGCACAATGAGTTGCTAAAAAGCAGAGATATTGATTGGCCAAGAAGACAGTCATATCTTTCAATTTCATCAGCAGTTAAAAAACATCCCAGGGGAAAACTGTTCACCGCTGTTAAATGACATTATGACATTTGCTTTCACAAATTTCTAAAAGAAAGAGAAAAGCTGTCAAAATGCTAGACAATGTTATTTACTTAAACATTTATTTCAAGTAAATTATTTATTTATTTATTTATTTATTTATTCAAAAATTCTGAGCTTGACTTGAAAGAAAACCTAGATCTCTGTTATGTTCAGAGCAGTAAACCCTTTAACAGGAGCAGATTCCTACTTGAGAGGGAATGCTCCTAAAGATAAAAGGGCAGTACAGGGTTACAAATCTACTTCATGGCCTTCATGAAGGAAAGTTTTAAAAAAACAACCTGACATGCAATTTATTTTATATCTTAAAAATGAAGCCACCAGGTTGTAACATCTGCTTATGCACAAACTGGGTGCAGGCTGAGGCACCATTCAGACAATCAGGATCAAATCCCAAAACAAAGCATCTTAAGAGCCTTTATGACAGAGAAAGAGTTTATGGAAGGAAAACAGAGCATTTTAGACATAGATAACAATGGTGTTGTCTATAACTCTCTCATAAATTTTCCCTCTCTTTGAAATTTGATTGAAATATTATTTATTACTTCAGAAAGAAAGAGTGGAAATTCCATGAAGTTTTCTTTGTTGATTGTCCTTCAATTTACCTTACCTTTACTTTTTATCATATCAAGGTGGTTTTTCTGATTAAGTAAGCGGCAATTATTTTTGTCTTGAGTGTTATTAAAATCACATTATTTTTATGAACAAGTCTTCTGATTCCAACATATTTTCTCTGTGATATAATATTGACCCTAACTGGCTATAGAATAAAACATGGCTGAAAGCCCAGAAAAAAGAGTACCAGTGCAGGATATATATCTACTTCAATATTGATTTCAATTCAGTTTACCACTATTAGTACTAATATTTCTACTGCATTTTATGGTTAGAATTAGATGACAGATTAGTCTTTGAGGAAAACAGAGGAGGAAAAAAACCCCTACCTGCACAAAATGAAATTCCCACCTCTTTTCTTTACACTCTACTTAAATATCAGCCAGCAAGTTAATATGACAAGTTTATATTCTAGACCATAATGTTTTACAATCTCATTTGGGAGATGGATCTCTTGCTCATTTGTATGTACACTTACAGAAGCACTCAATGATTCAATAGCCTAAAGGAAGAAATACTGCTTCTAGGATTTTTGTTGTTAATTTTGCTGGGAGGTAACAATAATTAACCAAACTGTGCAAAAAGAAAGGAACTCATACTGCAAATTTCAACTCTCTCTCTCCCCAGCTTTTTTTTTTTGCCTAACTTCAAGATTTCCATTGCCCTTTAAGATCTCCATTTATTGCCATATTTCACTCATGGATTATTGGGTGGGGCTGGGGAGGTGTGTGTTCTTATATATTTAAACACACTTTTTCTTCTACAAGGAGATGGCCTCATGTATTTCATCATGCTGTCCTCTTTCCTTACATTGAGCCCCTTTCTCTCTCTCCCTGCTTAACAACACATTAAAACATATGCTCTTCTCCAACAGTAAAATGAAGCAGTCCTCAGCTGCTTCCCTTATTTCAAGAAAAAAACTGAGCAAATAGCAGTGTGTTATTTCTAACTCAAAAAAACCTGTATATTATTCCTGCACTTGCACTAAGAATTAAATAAAAATAATAATGGGGATGATATTTTATTGCACTAATAGCATGGTCAATATTGTATTTTTGTATATATTCTGAATGTAAATGTTCAGTAATCCTTTATTTCCCATGTTTGAGCAAACAAAACATTTTCTCAAGCTATTTTTTCTCTCACAGTGTAAAAGAGTAGCACTGACACAAATAAGAATGTAAAGCAATAAATTTAAGTTGATAATTTGAGACAATACCCTATGGAATATTTTGTCTCTGGGTACCTGGCTCATTCCCACATGCTAATAGTACACCATCTGAAACAAGCAGTAATTCCACCTATTATCCTATAAACAGTAAAAAAAAATCCTATAAACAAAAGCAGATGTTTGTGTCAAGCTCAAATGTCTCATTTCAAAAAAAAAAATGCAGAAGGGCAGAAGCTGGCATTCATGATGCAATTTGTTCAGACTCTTCATTCAGATTATTCACAGCATTTCATTACCGGTACATGAAAGTTACCTCCACTGTGTTGTGTTTCTTCTCCTAATTTCATTAAACTTACATCCCTTGCTGTTACAGAAAATTGGCTTGTATTTTGTCCAAAAACTATCTGAATCCTTCACCCTGTTTCTTTCTCTTCAAACAACACTTTTTTTACTGTATTATCTTCTCATTCTGAGAGCACATATAGAATTTCAATGTCAACCCACAAAAACTCCTGCCTGCTTTTAGAATGGCACGGTTTCCCTATGACATTTTCCAGATGACATACAAAAAATTAGTCCTCTCAAATTTATACAAACAAAATTCAATTTATTTCACCAATTAAAAATACTGAACAGTGTTTATAATACAGCACCACATTCAAATCATTATATTGTTCCATTTCTAAAGTTTTAATATATTTAAAAATTAAATACTTAGAAATACTTTAAAAACTTTAAATGCGTCAAACCAGTAATTTGAAAACAGGTAGGTAAGATCAGTTTAGACTAGACTACATGAGAGGATCAGTACCAGTCCTTTTCCAAATCTGCTTTGACATCCTTTTTGTACTGGTCTATTCAAAAAATAATTTTTTTTAATGGATGTTAATATTACTTTATAATACACATTCAATAATAATTTTGAATATTTTGTTGATGGATAATAAGTTTTAA
>NW_005054467.1:530128-607680 GCF_000277835.1 Geospiza fortis
CAGGAAATAGCTGACCACATTTATTAGCTAAGTACTAATTCGTGAAGCAAATTTGAGCTGTATACATATGGTGAGCTTTTCTAACACACAAAAAAACACTAAACAAAATACAAAGCAAAAGTAAAAATTAGCTGAAATTTATATATTGTAACTGAAGTAATTTAAGTGTCATTTAAGAAACAGGTAATTAAGACTGCACTTGTTACTAGATTTTACTTTCTGACTCAAATGAACCAACACCAATCTTACTTCTTCCAAATATTTTCCAAGGTTTCACCAATCCTATCTATCACGTATCTACAGCCAGATTTACATCAGCTTCCATGGAATGAAATCAGAGTGTGGCATATAGACTACTTAAAATGACACTTTAAGCCAATTGACATTTTGACATTGACTTTCCCTGATTTAATCTAAGCATTTTAGTTCAAGATTTTTTTTTCAAGGTTTTTTTTATCTCAAGATTTTTTTTCTCTTCCAATTTTTCTCTGAAGCAGTTTCAGGTAAGTTTTTTCTGTGGTTTGTGAAAGCGTTTTGGTTTATTTTGAAGTCATAAGTTTTGTAATACATAGAAACAGAGATGAACACTGTCTCACCTACATAAAGAACAGAGTTCACAGAAATACACATTTTAATCAGTTTTTAATATTAAATGCTGTGTTTTTACCACAACTAGAACTTTAATAAAATGAAGATCATAATAATGTGGAGATTTGGTTTAACATCAAGGATATTTTAATATTTTAGCAAGGTTTTTCCTATTACTTTTCAAGTGCCATGCAACTTCCATGTTTTTCAGAGGAAAAGCCTTTCTACCCTAATTTTATCTCATGATTATATTTATTTTTCCATTCCTTCATCACTATGTACAGTTGTCCTCTGTACACAACATGTATATTCACACATATGTAATTGTTATCTCTTCCACCCCTTCTGAATACTATCTAGCTTAAATATGGTTTGCTGTGCCCTTTAATGGGTCCTTGGATGCAATCCTGCAGCACAAAGTAGAAAACCCATTGCTTCTGAAGTTTTCTCAAGAATGCTACTTTGAGCTTGTATTTTAGGTGACAAGATCACAATTAAAAGGCAATTTTAAACAATTTTTAAAACTTCACTCAACTTTCTTCCAGGGTTTTTTTTCCCTTTTGTTTGGTTTTTGAGTTGTGGGTTTTTTTTTAAGTTGGGAGGGTTATGGTGATCACATGTTCAAGAAAAAGGCAGAAGGTTTTCAAGTTTTCAAGTATGATCTGATGGATCCACAAGCAGAGTCTCAAGGATTCTAACTAATCTTGCAAGCTTCCATATGAAACAAACAGAAGGAAATACAAAAGTAAAACAAACAAGGACGTTTGTCCAGCAATTACAGAATTTTAACAAAAGCAAACTGTATCTCAGAGATACTCAACAACCATTTTTAGTGGGGTTTTAAGCAAGATTACTTCAAGTAACTTATATAGCACCAGCAGTAGTAGCAATAGTAACAATATGCTTAAACATCGGAGCTTTTTATAAAAAAATATGGGTAATACAATTACTGCAACAATGGTCAAAATTGGTAAAACGTGTACGGCCATCTAACCTAATACAGATTATTATCATACAGTGCACTTCAAGAAAATCAGCCTCATTGGGAAGAATACTCTGAATGATATAGCACCACTCTGGGAGCTGCAAAGAACATACAAACAATCACAACTGTGATTCTCCTGAAGTGTGGCAAGTTGTTCTGACATGCCATTATACCATGATATTATCCTGTATGTTGATCAGTCAAAACAGTGTTTTAATGTAATTTTTGTCCATTCAGATGAAAATGTATGATGTTTCAAGGAAAAAGAAATCTTATTTAAGCTGAAAAAACAACAGACTATATCACAGCGCTACAGTATTGGTACTACTTACCGATGATGAACCCAACATGGATTTTGGAGACCTTATAATTCCAGCTATGGAATGACGTATAGTGTCAAACCTTGACACTTTATCCTTCTTGTCCTAGGAGAAAGGCCATAATCTTTAGTGAAAAAAAGCAAATCCATGAGATCATTAATTTATTGGAGAATGGACAATATAGAATCCTGAATTTCACTTAAATAAAAGATAGGGGCTGAACGGCTATTGATACAAGCCAGGAAGAGTCAAAATCAGCAGGATTAAGCAGAGATCAATTTAACCACTTACAAATTCCATATTCACTAAAATATTCTGTGCAAATATTTGAACTATAAAGAAAACTGAAATTCTTTTATACTCCAAAAACAAGAGACATAAGTCTCAGTTCTCCTGAAATACCTGAAATTTTAAAGGGACAATGATTTGAAAATATGTAATAAAAACCCCCACATAGTAAAAAACCCTACATATGTGCATTATCCTTACTTAATAGATTTTTAGGTTTTTTTCCCTTTATTAACAGGTCCTTCTCTAACAACAGACTACCTGTAAATATTAGCACCCACTCGTGCAGGTAATAGGAGCTATTTCTCTTCTGGCATTATTGGAAACCGAAAGTGCCACTGTCACTTCTGACAAGCCACTGCCCAAATTTAAAATTCTGCAAGAAGAGGGTTCTGACTGGAACACTGAAACAGCCTTTAAGCATCTCTAGTTCAGCAGAAGTCAATATAAATTCCAAGGTCTCAAAAGCTGACTTAGTCCAAAGACTGTATTTTTCTTCATCTCTTACTATCAACTCTCAAACTAATAACAACCTTTTAAAAAAGTATTTTTAATATGGTTTATTACTTGTAAATCACCTTCAGAATCAGCAAAGATACTTCAATGAGTACTCACAAAGTAAATAAACTTGAAGCAGAAAAATCACACATTAATAACCTCATTCTAATTAGCTTTAGGTTAACTCAAAACTGTAAAAAACTGATAATGAAGACAGACTACAACTGTTTGCCAGTGTTACAAAGAAAAATTGCTTCCAAGTTTCCAATGTACACCTTTGAGAGTAGAAACCAAAGATCTCACAATGTAAGAAATGCAGCTTCAGTTTATTCCAAGATTTCCAAATAAGCAACAAATCTGCACACCAGATTTAGCAGCCTTTGAAAATTATTTCCAAATAGAGTTTATTTTACAAGATACAAGTTAAGCGCTCTCTTAGCAAAATAATGCTATTTATTTTTTAGCAGAAGTCTGCAATTTGCCTTAATTTGTACGCTATTGAATAAAAGAGTGCAAAAACCAGCCAAATTGTGAGAACTCTGATAGGGAGCGCATCTGTCACAGAAATACTCATTAACAGGGTGCCCACTTACCCATCAATAACCTTTTTATACATTTTATCAGACTCAAAATTGTCATATACTAAGTAATTTAATTTTAGTAAAACAGCTCTGTGCTGAAACCTGATTTTTATTCTTATGATGCTGCTGAATTAAACTGCTTACACCAAAAAAAAAGAAAAACCAAAAATACCCTAAAAAAAATCAACAAACCAACCAAAAAGAAAAAACCACAGAAAAACCCAATAGCAAAAAAAAACCCAAACAAAACCAAAAAACCTCATTAATAATTAAGACACAAAGTCTGCATTAGCTTGCATGCTGGTTGTGGAATGATCTACTCCACACATCTCCTCAGAAGTGAGCCATGAGATTTAACACCAATTATATGTATATTTCTTACATAACAGGAGAAAATAAGTTACCAAAAGATGTACAAACTCCACTTCCAGAACTCAAGAGCTCCCTTTCTAGTGGACACTAACAGCCTGCTTATCTAGCAACAACATCAAACTACAAGTAAGGTTCTACATTCACCAATTTCTCATTAACAAAAATATATTAACAACAGGGAGCTTTTTTGACTCAAAATATCAGGCTCAAGCCCTGGGACAACTTTGATAAGCGCCACTGAATGACATACAAAGACAAACTGCTGCATTAAATAGAGTATTGAAATGTGGATTTAAGGGATAAACTTTGGCTTTGTTCAAAATGTAGCACATTTCCTGTTCCAACTGTAGCACATTTATAAACAGTATTTAGCATTTCTACAGTTCTTTCCCCTGACATATTGAAACTAGTCTATATCTTACAGCAATGAAGATTCAGAATTTGCACAGCAGGCAAAACCAAACATATGACAAAACACAACTGTAGCCAGTACCGAGTTTATTTATTCCATTCCAAGTATTTTTAGGGCAACCTAGATAAAGCTAAAGAGCTACAACAGTGGTCTTCTGACTTTTTCTGCCATTGCCCAGCTGCAGTGTGCCTTAGAAGGAACTATTTGATCTTGCAGGAAACCTGTTTTTCACTCAGAATATTATATAAATCAGTATAAAGGGATTTTTTAATGCACATTAAGTATTTTTTTTTCTGAACTAGTGTAAAACTGCAACCCAGAACATCCCATCTACTTATTTTTAAATGTATTTATGTACATGTGTGTGTACTATCTTACTAGTTAAATCAGGATGTTATTTTAAGTTTGATTTACAAAATAAAAGCAAATACACATCACAGCTGTCTTTCAGTGATCTCTCCCCAGCCACATCAAATTTTGAACCTCTTAGTCAAGACACTCTCAATTCAACAAAGGATTTAGTAGTTGAAAGGATTATTTCAGGGTATTAGGTAATTTAAAATTTCTGAAGGGACCTAGTAGAGAGCAGAGGCACTATTCACTCAGAAAGTTCATTACAATTCCACACAGTGCTCATTCCAACAGACATCATGTCACCAAACAGAACAAACATGCCAAATATGAAGTCATGACAAAAGTTGCAAAGTTATAAGAGATGTGACTATCAGACTAATTAACCTGATCTAGACGCTGGAAAGGTATTAGGAATTCTGCTTCAGGGATGCTATAGAGAGCATTATGGAGTATTACACCTACTAGCATACAGAACACAGCCACTAAAGCATATTAGCTGATTCAGTTTCATTTCAGTTCAAACTAATTAGTTTCAGAAAAACAAGAAAATGGTAGCATGATTTCTCACTTTATTTTATACAACACCAATTTCACTAGAAAGCAAACTAACCTGTAGAGCATAATAATTTATGTAATAACTGAATTACTACAGAAAAAATTGTACTCTACCATTAAAAAGTTAGGTATGTATGCAAATACAAGCTGTCATTAGAAAACATTTTAACCCATTTCTTTTAAGTGTGTTTAAACACACCTGTGTCATGGGAACACATAATAAAAATTATGAAAAATGCATGACTGTTATTTCCCTTTTTAGGACTAGCCATGTTTCTAACGACTCTCCAGAACAAATTGATATTAACTATACCATAAACTAGACACAACCGAGGCGGGGGATATCATCAGGTTTATCAATGACAAGCTGTGGGATGAGATGCCATCCACTCACACCACTGAGATGCCCACAGCCTGGGGTAGGCAGGCAGGTCAGCAGGAGAACACCTGAAAGAACACCAGGGAATTTCAGCCACCCCAGACACAAAGTCAGCCTTGCTGGGAGCCCACTGAAATGCCTCTACACAGCCACAGATAGCAGGGGAGTAAACAGGAAGAACTGGAGATGCGCTCACACTTTCAAGGCTATAACCTCACTGGTATCACTGAAGCATGGTGGGGCAGCTCCTGTGGAGTGTCAGAATGGAAGGATGCAAGGCTGTTCAGTTTTCTTTCCTTCTTAAGAGGGGAAAAAATTACTTCAGCTTTTTTCAAGAGATGTCACAACAGAAGACAACCATTCTGACACTCTTCCATTCTTTCTCTTCTCACAAGTGACAGAAAGAAGAAATTAAGCATAAGAACCAAAAAACAAGAGCAGGATTCAGGTCAGTTGAAAACCATGAGTGAAGCACCTGCTATTTTACTTGAGGATTTCCTCAACTGCATCTTTATATACGCCCAGAATCTGGGCTTCTGTGTTTCCTATGTTCTCTTTGGGGGATCTTGTGCAGTGTGAGATCCTGCATGGTTTAGTGGATTTTTCACTACAATTTATCTTCCATGGTCATGCCCTTTAACTGATATGTTCCCGTGGACAAGTGTCTCATTTGCCAAGCACACAGTCTTGTCACTGAGCGCAATCACTGCAAATCTTAACAGTGTATGAGAAATAAAACAATATACCCAGCAGAGTGACACAATCAAAAAGGCAGACCAGATGAGTCATTGTCACATCAGTATTTTCAATGAACATAGGCAAGAAAAAGCAACAGGGAAAAAAGGTTTTGCTTAAATTGAACTGTGTGATGTAAAAGCCCAGAAGAGTTTTTTAGCTGTATAAATCCAGGACTAGGGCTGTATTTTAGATGTTACTATAAAAGAAAAATAGTCTATACTCTTTTTAGAAAAGCAATGAAGTAAGAGGCTAGAGAGAGATCTAAGAAAAAGATAAAACAGAATTAATGCTTCTGAGGGACAGGCAAATAGTAACACTACCAATCAAAAGGGGAAAATTATCAGCAAGAGACAAAGGACAATGTAGCATATATTGAATATGCCTAAAAAATTAGTCAGCCATACATGTACAGTGATATAAATAAGCCCATACTCTAATATTATTCCATTCAAAGAAAAAAAATGCCTCACGAGTCAGATGTGAACTGTCCACATGGATACAGAAGTTGAATGTGGGCTTGCAAATTAAATCACAGAACCTTCACAGAAAACTTAGAGGAAATGTGATGATGACTCTACAAGTCAAAGAGAAAATGCTCTCAGAAGAAAAGGGATTTCAATTAGAAGAAATTAATCAGTGATATCTAAAAGATGAGAATGATATCACTGTTTCTGTAATTTGGCTAGGGAACTGGTCCTCAGGTATTTTGATGAAAATTCAGTAGAATACAAGGGCTCTAAGATAAATTTAGACAGGGAAATTCCAACAGCTACTGCAAACGATGTTCAATGAACATACAGATGAAACAGGCATACAGACAGCATCTGCCAGATTAATTCATACAGTTTTTGTAAAGTGAATGCTAGCTTCCTTTCTTGTTTGAAGAAACACATTCCCTGATGAAGAAAGTGCAGAACAACATTCATCTCAAGGCTTTAAATTTAGACAATGGGCAGAACAAGGAATATTTTTGGGTTTTTTTGAAGTCTACAGAAGTATAGAGTGAGAATGAAGTTTTGTGATTTACTAGCAGAAACTCTTCAAAACAGAGAAAATAACTTTCTGAAAATGATCATCTGCATTAGTCACTTCAAAAGTGGACATTAGACGTTATTAAGGAGTGGCCCCAAAAGCATGTCACAAATTTATACTGTGACATTAACTATGGCCTGCCAATTGATCAGTGGATATACTACCCACAAAAAACTTTGTGTGTCTGTTTTACAGCTGTTTGCACTTACTGAAAGAGATGTAAATGCCAACATATTAAAATTTGAGCATACAGCAGAACATGGCCAATACCCGTAAAGCCTGTGACTTGGTTTCAGAAATAAGACTAATCTTGTTCCTCAAAACACTCTTCTCTGGCTTTTTAGGTTTTTTTTTTTTTTTGGTCCTGCTCATGACAGAACTAAGTATCTCAGAAAGACCACATGTAGAAAACCAGACAAAGAATCATGCCATCTTTACAAAAAACACAGAGTATTTTAATTATTAACATGGCACTCACACATGCAACCAGTTGCTAGTTGGATATAAGCTGATTGCTTGAGTTGAGCAGATCATCTCTTTGGAGCCCCTTCCCAAGAATTATAATATGCATTTTCTTAGTTTACTATAGTAGATATCTAGAACTGTGCAGAGCCATGTAGGTATAATACACTTATTAAAAATTTAAATATTCAAAGCTAATTAAAAATACGTTGTACACAGTGAAACCAATTAAACAACATAGGTATTCAAAAATCACTTTATGATAAGGTAGCATTTTCTGCTTTAAACACCTTCCAAAGCAGCAGAAATTATGCATAATTGATGTATAAATATTATAAAACACTGCACTGGATGCAAATTAATGTTATCTATCCTGCATTGCAGGGGGCAGCCTGAAAAACAAGACTTACTAGTGCGAAATTTGATAATTGTTATAATTTCTCAGACCAAAAGCATATCCTAGACTATGCCAGTGGAGTTATAACCTGTAAGAAAAGGAGAATGACAATTCTTCAGAGCATGTCTTTGTCCTCCAAGCACCTGTAGTATAAGATAAGCCTTACTGATTAAGATCTGATGTTTCTACATCCAACAGTCATGGAAGGATTTTCCTTCAATATTTTTTAGTTGTTTTCTGAATCTATGTAACTTATTACAATGCCTTACTGTAGCAACCAGTTGCACAAGTTAATTACACATTTTTGAAGAACATGTTTCTGTGCTTGTTTTGAATCATTTGACTAATGTGGTTATTTGATGAGCCCTACTTCTTGCTTCTGCAAAGACAGAGAAAATTCATTATTCCTTATTCACTTCCCCCATGTATCCCCACACCCAACACATCTTTATCACAATCCCCTTCATTGCACTTCTCAAGTCTGTAAAGCCCAATCTACTTATTCACTAATTCACAGAAGCTCCTCCACGTATATGAGCATTATCATTTTGTCTTTCTGAATTCTCCTACATCAGTTTTCTAATTAAGGGAGGTGAAAATATAATCGGTTACACAAAGCCAAACTCTTCTGTGGTACATAGCAAAAGGACAATTTGCATTAAGAAAAACACCAGTTAAGATACTGAAAAAAAACAAAAACCTCACCATGAGTACAGGGATCAAACACTGAAACAGGTTTCCCAGAGGGACTTCCATCACTGGAGCTGCTAGAACCTCAACATGCATAAGGCACTTTGGAGCCTGGTATAACATTAAAGA
Source organism: Geospiza fortis (assembly GCF_000277835.1). Taxonomy (NCBI): domain Eukaryota; kingdom Metazoa; phylum Chordata; class Aves; order Passeriformes; family Thraupidae; genus Geospiza; species Geospiza fortis. The sequence continues at coordinate 538,909 of NW_005054467.1, forward strand.
TGGCTCTGCTCTGAGCAAGAAGCAGGACCAGATGAACCCCCTGAGATCTTTTCCAAATTAAATTATTCTGCAGTTCTATGGCATTTGGAAAGCAGGTGCACATCAATTAATACAGCGATGTTATGTTTTCTGCTCTCTTCTTTCTTCTTTTCCTGAAAATTTCTGGCATGCTTTTTGATCACTTCTAGTGACCTCACATCTTCAGGAACATTTAGACCTTATTTTGAGTGGTAAATCAGAAATCATTAATGGTTTATGTGAAATCAGCCAGTATTACTACAGGCTGGTCTACAGGAATGTAGTAACACAATACAATGTCAATATTAAAAGTTTTTAAAAGGCTGTTAGAAATAATACGTCCAATTTGTAAAAAGTTCAGGAATTTATTTAACTTACTATCAAAAACATTTGTTTTCATTCACAATAAAGTTTTTTTCTCTTTTGATTGCTTTTATGTGTTTCGTTTCTTATATATCAGATTTTGAAGTTACAACAGTGGCTAGAAAGTAATTTAAATTTTTTTTCCAGGAAAACAGCAGCAAGAAAAAGTATTAAGCAAGAGACTGGTGAAATATTTGGAGACAAAAACCTGAAAAATCTTTGGCAGATTTTACCTAGGAAAGGTTCGGCTATCAGCAAACACTCTGTGTAAATAGATTAATTTTTAAAAAAGAATTATGAATACTACAATATGATTGACCCTTCACTTTCTTTTTTAAATCCCTATCTATCATAACAGAATGTACAGTTAAGTTGTCTGCTCTGTTTTCTGTTTTAATTAAGACTTTCAGAAGGCTAATTTTTCAAGCTACATATGAAATGTCAGGGAAATGTCACCTTCATCTTTTAAATAATTAGCAAATCTTCCAAACACATGAACATGTATTAAATGTCTTAACGAAAGTCAAGCACCTCTTAATGAGGGTTAGCAATAATGTTTCCAGAAACACAGTCCATTTTAACTCTTATGTACACGTAACAGCACTTTTATTTTTAAAAAGATGATACTTGGATTTCACCAAATTATCATCAAGAATGTCAACAGTTCTCTAGAGAGAAAGATCACTAAATGTACCTCAACACCTAAGCTGAGGCTCTGAGATCTTGTATAAAAACTGGTTTTGTGGAAGGAAAAAGTAGCCAGACAAGGGCTTTTGCAATGCAGATAGGCCCCTGAAATTAAGTATTCCTTCTCTGTTTAATGATTGTATCTCTACACCACTAAATCCCAAGACACCTGTATCCATTGATCATATAATGATGCCAAGTAAATTACACCTGATTTCAATAAAGGCATTTTAACAAACCAATTAAAACTTTTGAAAGCTTACGGACAAATTTAGAATAAATAAATACTTCTTCAAAAATAAGTTTAAATGCTATTACCTTATTTAACTTTGGAAACATATAACAGGTAAAATTAAGACCTCCATCCTTTAAAAACCTCAGGCTTGTATGTACATTTTCAGATATAAACTGTTTCTCTGATTTCAAGAGCAGTGTTATTAATCCACAATGCCATTATTAACTGAATGTACAAAAAATTATTATTTCTCAAAAAATCATTTTACTTGTTTCAAGTAATAAAAAACTATTACATTTCAGTCTGCATGGCTCTTATTATACACGAAAGGGAACTATCTTTTCATGGCATGGTCCTTCTCTTCCTTGGTTGCCATTGCCACATCACAGTAACAGATCTCCAGACATACTCACAAGTTCTCTCTTGCTATAGTTCTGTGCAAGCTCATTAAGTTGCAATGGGAGAACATAAAACAGACTGCACTGAGTACCCATAGTTGTACTGCAGTACCTAATGTTCACAAAAGCAAGAAAGCCAGCATCTTACATCTGCTGGCAGCTAATAATTCTAAAAACCAATGGCATGAAAAAAAACAGTGGCATGGTGAACTGGCTGCTGGTGAAGGTCAGCATCTGATAGGACAACATGCTCAACATTCAGGCTGTGCTGCTGCTTCAAGAAAACCAAGACCCACAAGTCAAGAAGTAGAGAATAAATGTGCATCCACAAACCATTTCAATGTCAAGATTCTTAGGAGAATTTTTCAATCAAAGAGACTAATTTTATTCTTTAGTACTGCATACATCCAGCTGGAATAGTTTCAGGGTTTTATGACCAGAATTCTCAGAAAAACAGAGAAATGCAGTAGTGCTTGATGCTGCCCCAGAGTTTTAATCAAGATCAACACTACAGTTGCCATTTGGAGTGGCCAAGTCTTCAACTTGCAATATATTTTTGAACTGGTTATATGCATCTATGCACAAAAAGACTGGTCTTGCCATCCTTCTTCCAAGTTAAAAAAGAAAAAACAAAACAAAACAAACCCTGAGCTAGAATGAAAATCCTTGCTAAGGTAATGGAAGAAATTGATTTTTTCTACATAAACACCTGTTTTGCAGCATTACTCCTACTTGGAAAACTGCATCTCTAATGAAGTAGACTGTGATAAAACAGCAACCAAGAAATCAGTACTCCTCCACTACAGATGGGAATTAGCATAGGAAATAAAATTTATGTCCTGATGCTTTCATATACTCATTTATTCACAAAACCAAGTATAAAGGTGGAGAGTTGTTTTGGCACTTGTTCAAAAATTACAGTATTCTGTAATGGCACTTCCTCAATAGAATGATGAAGTTTTAGGTGTACAGTAATTAGCTTCAGTTTTAAAAAAGTCAACATCAAGCTTTTCAAACCAGAAAATATTACTCAAGGACCAACAGAACTTTATTACAACTACTGGCCTAATAAAAAGAACTACAGTCATGACTTTGTGGGCTGGTAACAAAAAGCCACAAGTGAAGAACCTCTGGGCTACATTTCACAAGAGGCATGCAAAATTTTCCAGTGAAAGTGCCTGAAGAACTAAGCTATGCATACAGTTCTCAACACAATGAAGTCAGCAGACCAAGCAAATACAAACACAATGTCCAGGACATTTTTACACAAGGATCCAGACTGGTAAACATAAAGTCTTGCAAATAAATCTCCAAAATACCTCAACTCCTAATGTTCTCTGCAACAGTCTGCAGCTGAAGTAAGGAAGTGATGAAGATCACCCACAGCTACCACAAGCATGTTGACGAATTCCTGAAGAGCAGTGTGCATGCCAAAGAATGCCATCTGGAACTGGAAATTGTCTTTACTAGCCACGAACTTAAAATAACAGTAACAGGCTTGCCAGAAATCCATATATACTTACACATCCTGCAGACTGAGAAGCACAAGCCATTCTCCTTTCCTCATTACAACCTGTGTCAGTTATTTTAAAACTATAAAACCCTACAACAGGAAGCCAAGCCACATTTCAGCAGAGAACAAAACAAAAACAGTTCTCATTCTTTTATTCCAGATCTGCACAGGCAAAGCTTCTCCAGTGTCACTGAGTACAACGGCATCAGTATCTTCACAAAATGTGATCTCATAAAGTAAATCTGCATAGCAGTTTGTAGGTGGGGGACTATAAGTCAGCACAGAAGAGAATTACAGCTATGAGCTGCAAAGAGGTGATTTATTTCTGCCATTTCTGGAGGTTAGTTAGAAGACGCTCGAGTGAAGTACAGGGAATGGAGAACTAAGGCAACAGGTCAGTGAGAAGGACAGTTTGGGGAGTTTCTTCCTAGAGATTCTGAAAAAAAAATTCCTGACCTCAAGTCAAGCAAAGGTTCCATCCAAAACATGGTTTTCTAAGGAGGACTGCATCTCTTTAAGTTCAGCATTTTGTATCCAAAGACATGGGAAGACAACTGAATCAACTAACTGGATGCTGTACCAACTGCATAAAGGGAAAACTAAAGCTATGGGAGCAAGTACTCTGTGCATTAGCAAATGAAGCAGCTGATGCTGCTTCCAACTGTGCCAACAGGGGGTTATTCAGCCCAAAATATATCTAAATGCAGTATTTATAAACATGGCATGAACTGACTACGGCATTTGTTAGTGACTGCACTTACTACATCGGTCAATAATTTTAATTAGAATGCACTACTCACTAACAAGAGGAATGACAGTCTTTCCAGATCTCATTAAATATATTCAAACACTGATGGATTTGGTTGGTTTTCAGCCACATTTACACTCGGTAATACCTGCTAAAGATAAGCGCTTTACAAAGCCAGTGGTGGAGTCCAGATCTTAGGCATTTAAGTCAAGAAAGTCTGGTTCCTGGAAGGGATTAGATGTATTGGAGTAGCTGAAACCTGAACAACTGTAGGGGAAGCAGTGGACAAAAGTCAATGTGTAAAGAACAGAGAATAAGAATAGCATCACTATATTGCATGACCCTGAAATCCATAAATCCTCCTATGGTTCAAAAGACGTCAAAAACTAAACACCCAATAGCTGCAGGATCCCAGGCTGCAGGCAGGGACCTGCAGCCCAACTTCAGCAGAAGTCCATGCCAACCTACAGAAAACACTAAAACTAGGGGGGTGAAGTGGGGAAACCACCAAATTTTTCCCTAACTTCACAGGAAGTTCTTACAGGCAGCAGAGATATCCTGTCTGCCCAGCCAACGACCATGCCATTGCACCAGAGGGGCACTGTCTTTATGTTTGTCATCACACTGTTCTGACCGGTACAAAGTTACATTTCTTCACTTCTGCCCTCTACACACTGGCATCTACTAATCAAGTTTCCTCTTATAATTCATTAACTGGCTCGAGCTGACTCACTGACAGGCTCTAATGAAACCACATGGCAAATGCTGTGTCAGGCACCAAGAAATGGCATCATATGTTAAGTCATCAGGCAGGATGTGAAGCCCTTTTCTTCTCCCAATAAACAGTGTTACTAAATATGGACTGGTGATTGCAACCTGTTTGGAAAATCCCACTGTGAGAGGGCACATTTTGTTTATCACAACAAAACAAAGTTTCATGGAGTTGATCCTGAAGAGCTTCAGTCAAATGGGACATGACAGGTTCTTAGCCAGATCCACATTTACATTAGATGTGTTAAACAATAAAACTGAAACTTTCATAACTGGAAAGAGCTTGCAGTATGCCTAGATTCAAACCTGATCAGGCATTTCTGTCTGACAGCTGTCTGGCAGGGTTGTTAGAATGTGATGTTTACTTTTGGTCTTGACAGATACTTGTTTATGTACAAATCAGCCTGCATGTTAATAGATAAAATGATAGACCAACTTTGTGACAGCTTTAACACAAGTTTAGCACCATAATTGAGGTAGGCTTAATAAGTAATCTTTGTAGGGTGCCAAAACAACAAATATCTGCCAATTTTAACAACAGAACAACAAAAATGCAAACCCTCAGAACTGGCAGTGTTCAAATTCAACTCTGAGTGAAGCCTATGGTCCACTGAACTCATGCACAGATCACAACTACAAACCTAGACACAAACAAGATTACTTTGAAAATATAAATATCAATATAAACATGGAGGACAGAGTCAGTGTGTAAGTCTTAGTAATTGTATCAAATAAAAGATTTCAATCCTATTCAAGCTGAGGTTCATAAATTTTATCTAGCATGATGAACCAAAATAAACAAGGCAGCACTTTTTCTACAGAAATGCAAGACTTTGAGTTATTAGTTCAGTCAACAGAGTTTCTTTTTTTTATTTCAATCATTATTTATTAAAAAGCATCTGAACAACCAAGCAGTGTTCCCTCAAATTTCATAAGCTGTATTTATTTGGCATACCCAAGCTGCTTGTTGAATCAAAGACCAGTCTCCTCTGTGACAGAAGAAACTCCTTTTGTGCCCACACACCCCTGCCCTAAAAAATCAGTATTTTCTAGTTTATAGGTATAGTTATATATGATTCAATGCATCAACTTCTTAAAAGGTATGTTAAAGAAAGTAACTGATTAAATACTTCAGTCATGTTGGTTGAAAACCCTATTTTCCTCACTATTTTTATTACATATTATAAAGCTAAAAATTTCATTGTCACACAGTTCCTGAGACACCAAAATCAAATTGCACATACAACTATCCACAAAACCAGTGTTAATTTACATGTTATATATAAAAATCCCTATGGAGTCAACAGATTAAATGGACAAAAAGCAGCAGCAGTCTCAAGCAGACCAAAACACAGCCACAGCTTTGCATACTACTACAAAACAGCCTAAGAAGAAAATAGCTGCATTTTTGTCAAAAAACTACCTCATTTGCCCATATAAAAATTAGTCTAAAACAAATCATTCCTTCATTAATGGTCCTTATGTAGTTGTCACGTATTACTGTGGCCTGGAACTTGAATCATCACTAAATGAGCATAACCACATTGTAACAGAATCCTATTAGGTAGGAAGCGTTTATAATTCCACTTGCAGGTTTGGCTTTCCCCACCCCCTACAGAGAAAACATCATCTCCCCTTCATGCTCTAAGAGCCAATAAATTAACATAAGAAAACTGAATTTATATCAGCTGCACTGAACTTTGATTTTCCTTGAGGATGTGTGTTTCTCTTTCAGACTAACAAAATACAAACCTAAAAGGTTTTTAGTTTTTTTAAACCCAGAGTTACTTCTTTAACTTTTCTGGTTTTATAAACCAAAAGTTACTTTTTTTGTTTGTTTGTTTGTTTCATTGTTTCTAGCTCAGAAGTTACTTTTAAAATGTTTCATTTTTAGAACTCTCTAAATACATCTCCCCTCACTTAAAAGCCATACAAAAACATGCATCATTTTTCATTACAATTGCCTGTGGCCAGCTCAGTCACATCAGCTCCTTCTGTACTGCAACATTCACTGCATTACACTGAATTCAGTATAAAAATCACCATGCTCAACTGCTCTAAACAGCAATTAGCACAAAGGACAAAAATTTCAGCTTAACATGATACAGACACTATCAAGACTGTCAAGCATCTCATTTTAGTCCCCCAAACCCCAAACCAATATATTTGTGTTTCCATTTTATTTTCATTTTTATGGCAGTTGCTAAGTAAATGCTACAGGTTTCCAGAGTGAGGTAATTTCAGGTAGATATTGTGAAAGTCCTCATTGTTACAGAGTTCTAGCAAAACTAAGTAAATTTAATCTAAAGGGGAATGACAGAAGTTTGTATTATATATAAAGGCAAACATTAAGTGATTTTATTTCATCTTAGTATGCATAGCCAAGATCTAGGAAACAAAACAAGTCATTCTGAGGCACATCAGAAACAAAAAATTGCAGATATAGCTCAGGTATATTACTTGTATACTTTTCTTGGAAATTATATATATATATATTGTATATTTTTCTTATGATACCATTTAGGCTGTGATTTAGCATTCAATTTACCACAGCAGCAACATGTGTTGATGAAGTCAGTCTCGTGATGATGAGCCACACTCTCACAGAAATACTGTCCCATGAAATTACACTGACAACTGCTCTGTCTCCAGCCCTACATGAGTATGCTGTAGGTTTCTCAAATCCTATGTTTGGTCCTGTGTCCTGGACAGGCTTTGGACCCACACAATAGTCTTGTCCTCAGCACGGTCCCTGACCTCTTTTCATTTCACTCCTGATAGGATTCCTAGGCACATTCTGAGCCCAACTAAACACTCTGCTGCCTCTGGAGCTGCCAGTGTCTGGCTCTGCCACTCGATCCTGTATTTGGTTTCTTTCCTTTTTTCCCCTCTACTTTTACTAATCTATACTCTAGCTTCTAGACACCAATCAAATCTTGCTTTCTTCAGAAACTTGACAAAACCATCGGATTTAGGAAATCATTTTTCTTGCAGAAATATTTTGCTGTAACTTCCAGAAAAGAACCTGCTTTTGGTCTACAAAATCTTACAGTGCCCTAAAAGTAAAGACCTTCAATCATTTTCCAAGAATTACAAATGTCCACACATCTTGGCTGTGACTCCAAGCTTTCTTTCCTCTAGGATGAGTACATCAGTTTCAGAAACTCCTGGATATCTGCTATTTTCTTCATGAAAATGTCACTGACTTTCTCACGCTACCCTAACACAACAGCCAAAGAGAAATTAACTTTCTGATGACCTGTTTCTATACTTCCCTTACAAGAAATTGAGATAAGTATCCTAGAATTTTTTGACAAGATTACAGTGACTACCACTGTCTCACACAGAACTTTAATTTTCCCTACTATTAAAGACTATTTTGAACAAAGAACAACCTCCATGTCTCTTGGAAAGAGGGCTTCACCTGTTTGAATATTAATATCCAGTGTTCCTTATGGTCTACATTTCCAAGACAACTACATGGGACTGGCAGACTTGAGTCACAGCTTCATGTTACAGGCAGGATATCTTAAGCAATCTAAAATCAGGCATTAGTGCTGATGTTCAAGCACCAGGATCCCAAACTGGCCAGAAATGTTTTACATCTGACTGCTAGATGACAAAAGAAAAAAAAAAAGGATTATCTGAAATATGCTATTTCACTTACCTCACTGTTAAAAAGCACCAACAGTAAAACCCAAAAAAATAAAAAGGAGAACAAAAAAATGGCTCTATAACTTAAAGACAGTGGTCTGAAAACTGGATTGCCATTCTGGTTTCTCAAGTCTGTAGCAGGCAAGAACTTCCCCACATGGCAGAAAAAAACCAGAAGCTAAGCATAAAATCATACACTTCTATCTGGCAGAAAACTACCAGTGACACTAGATTAAAAACACAAATCCTAATTCTAATAATTAATTTACAGCAGATTTTAGGAGTTTTAGAAGCATAATAATTGCCTTTAAGGACAATGGTATTTTTAATCAGGCACTTAAAAAGGAAGAGAGAAAAGCAGAGAAGTGATTTAAAGCAGCCAAATTCTATCACATTGCTTCCTGTGCACTGCCTAGAGGCTATGAGAAGTGAGCAATCACACTAATTCAGTCCCATCACTATGAAAAAAATGCAAGAAGGCAATGATGTTGATTCTGGCAAAGAATTACTACTTTCCTCCCAGCAAACAGAGAAACATATGCTGGATACTCGTATGTGAATTCTGTTTGAAAGGAAACTTCTGTGTGAAGCTTTCTTAACCTACAGAGAAGATTCATAGTGAAATAACAAATTCCCAGTGGGTATGCAGTTCTGAACATTACTATGGTGAAGCCTTCCTCAAGGAAGAAATAAAAGGTCTTGAAATATTTTCGGCAGCTCAAGAGAGGTCTAGGTATCTCAAGTGCTTATAACTCTCCTTCATACAGAGAGAGTAAACTAATTCTGCACTTCAAATATTCTAAAGAGTTCTGCTTCTGCGAACGATCCACCTCCTTCAATTCCTCAAAAATTTTGCTTATACTTCTAATTTCACTTTTCCCCAAGACCAGGTTATTTCTCAACACATTTTTGATAGATAATATGCTAACCTTAAAAAATACTTAAGTTCTGAGCCTTAGTGTGCGAACTTAGTCCAGCCTTTTACTTCAGAAGTCTCTAGGCATGTTCAGTGGCAAGAGTCTTGACAGCTCCACTGACCTCTTTTCCTGTAAATTCTGGACAGTCAGTTGGACAAAGTATGACTGATTTTATCTGCCTACTGACTTATTATCTCCTTTTGTATTATTCTTCCCCTGATATATGTCCATCAGCAGTTGGGATTTAAAAAAGAATCTAGAACATATTCACTAAGAGAGAAAGATGAATAGAATTCATCTTCTCCACACTTCTTTAAAGCATCTGACATTTGGGGCACTTTTGATCCATGTCAAATTCTGGCTGTAAGCCAGAAACACAGGTCCAAGTCAGCAAGCTTGGAAAGTGGCCATAAAAAAACTGAACTTCAGCTGTCCAGGCAGCCACCAAATAAAACTGTTTATTTCCAGGTCTTTAATAAATAAATAGGCAAAAATTTCTACAGCATGACTCTACTGGCAGCGCTTCCTCAGCGGAGACTAAAATAAAAGAAAGGATAAGGATACCTCTGGCCCTGGGTCTATTGACAAGAAAGTTAAGATCTTGCAATAACATGGTGGAAGTGTACAAGATTTATAAATATATAAATCAAATTACTCTGAAGGGCTCCCCTACCATGCTCTAATACAATCTTAGTTTTATATAAATGTCATGAGCCTCAAATCAGTAGAGAATTACTTACACAGACAGATAAGGGAGATGTTTGGTGATTACAGAGCATAAGAATGTGTCTACCGAATCAGTAAGAAAAATGAAAAATTTATCTCTACTGTTACTTTCTGCAATTGCTGCAATGGCCTGTCTCAGAAGGCAATCACTTCCTTGCATCTGTTTCAAAATAAAGAACCTGCACAGTCTGACACAGCAGGGGAAAAGGAACCCCCAAGAGTGCGGCAGTTCTCTCAGCAGATTACATTTCAGGACCTTGAGATCCAACATCTAAAATGTATGCAATGAAGCATCTTTAAAGAAATCACAAACTCCTGCAAAGCCTCTTTCATATCTGTGTAACTAACAGTGAAAAAATCAAAACATACAAATTGATTAAATTTGTCAGTTACTATTTTAGTGAGAGTTATGAACACATTCTCTTCAAATACAAAGCTGCAGAACAAGACTCTGGCTATTGGTTTATTGATCATACTAATTAGAGGACCAAGTCTTGGATTCTAGAAAGCAAGGATGGAAAGATAAAACATTCACATTAGGTAGAATAATTTACAAACAAATAAAGTAGCACTTCAGCTCTGTTTCATGTATTTTGCTGGGTTTTTTTCCTTGCATAATGACTGAGATCTAATTTTTTAATTACCACAACCTTTACTAAAAGCTGGCATATCTTATTTTTAAAGCTAAGGATAACATCTCTGAAGCCTTTTAAAAAGAAATAACAAATAACAGAAGTGATTAGATATGAGGTGAATTTCTGTGGGTTTTTTTCATTATGCTAGAACAGATAAAACCATTTCCAATTGTGTACAGTTTTAAGCCTGGAACTCTACTGGCACAAGGCATTACAACATCCCAACGGCTGTACCACGGTGCTTCAGCTTGCTTTTGCCATGGGCATCTCTCCCGAGTTCATGCTAACAGCTTTGCCTTATTCAGTCATAACTAGTCTTCTGGCACTGAGCTCCACCTGCTGACAAGTCTCTCAAGTGTTGCAGAGCTTGCACACCAAGTCTCAGTTTTGTCAACCAGCTCCAGGAAAATGCTGCAGTATGCAAAATAAATCTACATGAAACACTTCTACAGTGAGAACAGTATGTAATTTCAAACACATATTCTTAAAAGTCATGAGTTTATGCCTTCATAATTTTTTTATCATGTATGGAAAAAAGAAAAGATATGTTAAAGTGGTACAGAGATTTCACTATATGATTGCTAAACAAAATAAATTACTATTTTATATTAACTGAATTGATTGCCTGGTTTAAGAACTCCCTGAAGACTCCCTATACAGCAATAATTTCCAAGGCAATACTGATGTTGTAAGTTTAAAGCTTTACCATGAAATGCAAATTATCATAATTGTATGTAATTACCTGAGTAAATGTTTAGCTGGTACTCCAATATTCAAAAATTAATTATGTTTTTATTTCTAATCTGATCATCAGACATATAAAAATTTTGTTGCTGTTGTTTTCTTCATTTGAATTACCATGGACTACTGCCATGCTTTGTTGATCACATCAACAGCAAAAATACACCTTATGTAACTCAAGACCAATGACAGGCCATACATCTACTGACTGAACACCTAAATGTGGAAAAGTTAGGTCAAGCAGCTTCCAGTTAAATTTTATGAAGTGACGTAACACCTTGGATACTACTGAATTTTTGTCAAAATATATCTATTTACATGGAATAACCAGCTTTTTTTTTTTAGAATCTTCATTCTTAAAGTACAGAAAAAAAAGTGAACTATAAATCTCCCATTAACACAGCGAATGGCATAAATGCATAACTCTAAGGGGCTAAAAAACAAGATTTTCAACTTATAATTATAATGCTGATGGCACGAGGTCGGTCTTGCATGGATAAGTCAGTAGAAAAGTATAATTGCTAGTAACAATAAAATGTTTCATTTTTCCATATACAATGATAAAACTGCTAAATGCAATGTTCAGAAATTTTTGTTTCACTCCATGTTATATCCTGATTGAAAAAAAGAGAATGATTTAGCAATTTCCTTTTTTCCTTAAATGAGTACATGGCTACCAATACACAGCAAATATACTTCAAAGAATATATTGACTAAAGCAAACCATATGGAAGACACTATCAGAATACAAAACTCCCTCCTTTTAATAGAGGCAAAAAAGAACAAGGAAACTAAGTAAAAACACTCACATAACATTATACTGTTTATAAAAACATATCTAAAAGCATTTCAGAATTTCACTCTGTTAGTATTCTATTATACAGTTACCTAATATAAGAGAAGGGAAACAAAACAATTTGCAAACTATTTCATCATGAAATTGGCTCTATTTATATGATATAAATACTTAGGAGATATGAAACAAAATTGCTTTGCATATCCCTCTTTTATATTTTAAATTACAAAACAAAAAAAATACTTGCGACTTGAGGACATGAAAATTTGCTTCATATGGATGCTAACAACACAAGCCAACTATGATTTTCTAATTCTTAGGGAAAAAAATTGCAAAACAAGTGTTTACAATTAATTTCTGAAGAGTAATAAATAACTATATTCAAGTGTATCAGAGTAACATTTAGATGAACTGCTCTCAGAAAAAGAGAAAACGTAATTAATTTATAGCTGAAGAAACAGTCATCCTCTTGAATGAAACCAGGATGAGCAATCAGCAGCAAGAACATTTAGTTTCTGATATTTTACAGTCCTATATTTTTAAGGAGTTTTACTAAAAAAAAAAAATTAATCCCAATTTAAAAATCACCACTATGTTTATTTACAGAAACAACCCATCAGAGCATTATTTTTCCATCTTGAGATATAGTCAAGACTGACAGATCAGGGTGATGCCAAACATAAGCACAGACTGAGGGAAAGAAGAACACATCAAGAGCAGCCCTGCAGAGAAGGACTCCTGGGTGCTGGTAGACAAAAATGAGCTGACACCATCCACTTGAAGCCCAAAGGGTCAGCCACATCCTGGGCTACACTCAAAGCACTATGAGCAGCAGGATGATGGAGGCGACTATTTTCCTCTACTCTGCCCCTGTGAGATTCCATCTTGAAAACTGCACCCAGGTCTAGGGTCTTCAGGACAAGAAAGAGATGGAACAACCCCAGAGGAAAGTCACTAAACTGATCATAGCGCTGGAGCACCACTCCTATGACAACAGGCTGAGAAAGGAGTTGTTCAGCCTGGAGATGGAAAAGAAGATCTCCAGGAAGATCTCACTGAAGCCCTTAAGTACTTGAAAGAAGCTCACAAGAAAGATGGAGGGTGACTCTTCATGCTGGCGGACAGTGATATAAGGGGAACCAGTCTTAGGCTAAAAGAGGAGAAGTTCCAGCACCTGAGCAGAGTCTTACTCTGTTGGGAACACAGCTCTGGCACAAGCTGTGGGAGAGGAGACACCCCCACTATTGACAGTGACCCCCCATCACCACCTTAATCCTCTCTGCTCCATTGCAGGGTGACAGCAGCAGCCCTTTCTTGTGCAGAGAAGACAGACCTGACTACTTCTGGCTCACTGGAGCAACCAGCTGGGGAAGAGGCTGTGTGAGAGAAAAATGCCCCAGAGTCTGCACTACCTCTCAGCACTTCTACTGTGTAGCTCAGGTGTAAGGACTTATCCAACATCACAGGCATCAAATCATTTAACAATCACCTCAAATCCCTTCTCAGAAAGCAAGGACAATAACAACACCATCAGGCATGCTTAGGTCCTGTCTTTTTTCAAGTCTAAAAGCTGGCACAATTCCTTACGGAGGTGCGGGAGCTCCTTCAGGTCCGAAGGGAAAAAATAGCATGAGCAGCAGAATGAACAGGATCCAGTGCAGGCTGCAGTAGATCACAACCATCTCCTTTCTGAGGCAACATGTGCGGATCCCAAGGCAGCCTCAGTACCAATGGCCTGTGTGTAAATGCTGTGTCCTGTACATGTAAACGCTGAACTTGACTTAGCTGTGCAAATAAATATGCCTGCTTTCACAGTTAACCCTGTTTTCAGTCCCATTCAGTCCCCTGTACAAGACAAGGACTTCCACATCTGGCACCCAAAAAATAAGAGTGCACGTCCAAGAGTGGCTTAGCCCTTCTGGCAAGCTTTGCCTTGAAGAAGCAAGGAAAGTGGTAATTCTGCACAATTTATTCTTCAGATGGATCTTAACATATCACACTTCATGACAGGTCCTCTCTGCAAGGCAGCTTGAATAATCTGCATTATTTTCACAAAAGGTGAAGGCACTCCTAGCTCTCCGATAACATAGGCCAGATGGAACTGTATAAACTAGAGCAAGTTACTTAAAGTACACAATCCATGTTAAAAATTAATGTTAACATTATCTCTGGCACACAAATGCACACCTGATTTATTTTCTCAAGTTGCCTTAACAGTAAATTTTACCTACTGGTTTAAAAAATAAAACAACAAAAACCAACATTATCCGCTATTTCAGCCTACACAACATCACCTTAGTGTGTTAAATATTTCTGCCTCCTTTTGTACCAACTTCCTGATTCTGTTTTACCTTCTCCCTGAGAAGCTGCCCTGACTGCCTCTCATCATTAGGTCCCTTTCTAATTGCTCTCATGGCTTTTCTCTGCAACCTTGCATTGAATTAAAGTGCCAAGATTTTGTGAAGTGGTGGATCTTGCTGTAGTGGAAAGTGTTGACAGGGGTTGGAACTAGGCAATCTCGGAAGTCCATTCCAACCCAAACCATCCTATGGCTCTATGTTCCCCCTTCCCCTGCCCTCCTGAAGAGGCCACTGTGCCCTGAGCACAGAACCAGCCACCCTGTGCCATCTGCCCAGGGGCACTGCAGGCCCATCAGTGGCTGCACTGAAGGTGATGAGCCCTCTCACCTTGAAGGTGACACTGGAGGTGACCCAGTGCTGGCAGCGATGGAGCCGCTGTGTCTCTGTCCTGTTGGCCCTTTGCAGGCCTGTGCTCAGCACACAGGATTATTTTCTCCCAAACACTGAAACAGAGGTTTAGACACCAGAAAGCAGATTTCAGCAACCTTGAGCTGAAGGGAAAGAGTACCACTCTTATGACTAGACTCACCATCTCAACTAATACTAGCAGACACTAATCACTAACACTACTACAGGATATGGTATTAAGTAACTAACAAGACAGCCTGCACCAAAAAGACTCCAAGACTCCTATTCTTTTGCAATCATTATCCTGATCCTTCTTTTCTCTTCATCTTTTTGTACTTTTTTAAACTCCTTCTAGGTCATGACAAGCATACAAACTTCGTAAAATAATGTTTTGTACCAGTGTAAATGAGAACCATCTCATAGTGCCTTGTAAATATTAAACAGCAGTGGAAGCAAGAGAATGTTGACAATCAAGTATAATTGTAGAATGGGAATCAAACGGTTCCACAAATAGACAGAGGAAGAAAAACAGCTCTCCCCTCAGAAACAACTATTTAATTATCATTTCACAGAGCTACTGCCCCACGGGCCAGAAAGAATGTCAGGCTAAACCTCAAAGAAAAAAAGTCACAAATATCTCCAACATGTCAAAACTAATCCACAAAGGCAAAAACTGTTTGTCCTTTTAGTAAACAGGTGCTGTTTGTTTGCTTTTTTATTTGGCCTACAAACTCTGCACACAGATGCACACAACTGAGAAAAGGAAGTCACACAAAATATTAGTAAAGTAAGGTACTTATTTAAACTATAAGAGGTCTCATCAGACAAAAAATTTTCCTTTTCATTGTTAAAAGCATGTCAACTTTTAAAAATAAGTTGTAAAGAAACCAACGCTCATTTCTGTTTGAGAAAAGAGTAATTACAGTACATAAAATTAATTTCTCAATTACATAACATGTGCAGCAATTCCAAGAGCTTTTGCTGTTAATTTTCTACCTACAACTGTAAATTTATTTCTTCAACACAGCCAAGGAAATTACCAGTAGCTACTCAGTCACTTATACTAAATCTATGTAAGGGTTAAGACTTTTCTTCATTAAACAGTGTAATGAAAATCTAAGCATCAAGAGTAGAGAAGATGAATCCAAGTCCCCACACACAGATCGTTATGAGTTACTGCCACTTAAAAAGAAAAAATATCATGCAACTGAACTTCTTGTCCAAACAAGTCCCCAGAAATGCAAAGTGAAGCCCATTCACTTTAAATCACCTCAGTGAGTAGCTTGATACTCCAATCCCAGGTCTGAAGTACAAAGGCAGGGCTACACAATTCAATAAAACAGATGTAAAACCTACCATAGAAGTCACTGATCTGGCATCTTCTTCATAATTCACTACAGGTGGTGGCTCTTTCCCATCATTCTCTTGAACCTTTTGTTCCAGTAGTTCTTTCTGGGCTGCAAATTTTGCCTCAGAGCATCTTAACTGCTGGACTGTTTGCTTAAGTTCTTCAAGCGCTTGCTTTTGGCTCAGCAAGAGTACAATACTGCAAAGAAAAATAAAAATTTAACAATGTACATGCTTCAATATGGTCTATTTGCTTCATAAAATCTGGGGAGAAGAAAGCATGACAACTCCTCAACACTATTTATTCAAAGGTGAAGCAATTCTAGAAAATTTTCAGAGCAACAAGATAATAAAAGCAAACACTCATTCTCTTCTGTCTATCACAAAAAATAATGTTTAATAAATATAGGTGGAACTCCTGTTTTCATCCACTTTTGACTGAATTGATAAACACTGGGGTTCCCCTCCTCCCTTAGAGAATGAGAAAATTTTAGATAATTATTTGAAGTGATGAGAAATTCACTCCAATCAGTGTTGTTGTCGCAGTAATAATTTGCAATATTAAATTCCCCTCACATCCACTATAAATTCATATGGCATCACATAAGAGGTATCTGTTTTTTCCTCTGCACTGTAAGTATTTCTGGACTGGGTTATAACTGTCTTATGAAGCTAAATAAATGTATCTTTATGAGGAGCTAAAAGCAACTTTTCATCTTCTGCTTATTTTTATAGCTCTTCTCTGAATACTATACTCATGAATACTTGAGACAGTTGTGATTAAATCATATTGAAGGACACACATGTAGAGTATCTGCAGTTACCCAGATGACTCTATCATCCCAAAGAACTACCAAAATCAAAGACTGACAGAAGCTGCCTAAGAGACAGTATCATTCACAGTATAATACAGACACCCTTATAAGCACTCAACCAATGCCCAGTGACCTGTGGTCTACAGAAGATGCAGAGTTCTCACAGTCTACAAGAACAGATGAAGGAGGTAAATGGACCAGAACTATGAAGAATGAGGACAATATGAAGAAAAATCACAGTATTGTGTTACTCTGTATCTTCAGGATAATCCCTTGAAGACAAGCCCTCCTGCAAGCCCTACCCTTGAAGAAAAAAAGAAAGGCAAATGTTGTTCATGCAGGGATTGATCCTTCACAAAGTGATGCTCAGCCAAATGAATACTCAAATGGGTTTCAAATTAACAGGGGACCCACCTGTCATAAAATCCTCTTTGGCAGGAAAAGATACAAATTGTATTGATACAGGTGGGTATTATATCAAGTCAGTAATAAGCAAAACTCCTCACTATCAGCAAAATGACTGTTCATCCAAAAATGGTAAGCGTGAGGCATGCAGACACAATTCTCAAATCTGAAACTGAAATTTGGCATGGACTTGTACATATTTAAAAGCATCAGAGAAGCAAATGAACAACTATTCTGAAGTTATCCTGAAGATAATGTGTTTTCATCTGGTCTCCTTTGTGAGAGAAAAAGGACATCACCATGAGAAAATAACCATGAGAATAAGGTTTCAACCATCAGCAAGGCTTTGGGTGAATACACACTGGCTGGGGTAACATCCCCAAACACAGAATGGTTTCAACTGATCAGGACACAGCAATAATACAACATACCCTGAAAAGTCACTCACAAGCTAGTCTCTTTCTGAACTGTGGCAAAATGGATTACAATCTGATTTGGTTTCCCAAATCCAACTTTCAGTGCTTGCCACTCCAGTCATGCATGAGGAATTAGAATCTATAAACTAATTTGCCCGTGGCTTGCATGAGTGCAAACTGCAAAGTTCTTATTGCGAGTAACAGCTACAAGCAACTTCACAGAATGACATCTTTTATGAAGGATCCCCACAGATCACAGCAACATTTGAGAAAGTGGTAAAAAGGTGTACTAAACCAAAACCTAAATACTCAATATGCTACCATGTTTTAAGGGCAGATGGTATGCTTGACATATACATATATAAATAAAATACAATTAAAACATTTTCTGTGTTGGAGGTGATATCATCATTTGAAGATGGAAAGGGATATTAGTGCAGGGATAGTAGTACCAAGACATTGCCACAAGGTATGACCTTATGCAGTCATTATTAAAACCAATGCTACAGTTGGACAAGATATTCTGGGGACAGTTAACATCCTGAAACATCCTGAACAATTGCACTGCAGCTAAAAGGTGAAAAGGGAGTTTGTTGGAGGCAGGCATGATCAATGACAAATCAGAACAAGGATGATTTCAGGGAAGCCTTTACTGTACAGCTAGACATCTAAGCCAGATTCCCTGCCTTTTAATAAAAGAAACAAGTACTGGTGCAATTTGAACCGAAATCATCTTCTCAACACCACAAACATCTGCTAAAGGATCAGTCAGAGAAGCCTTCACACAGTAAGAAACACAGTGAGGGTCTAAACTGTTTTCAGGGAGTGATAACTGGTAACAAAACAATACTGAGGGGAAAAAACCCAAACACTCCATTAAACTCAGCTAGTTCAAATACAGTTTATCCTTTAAGTAGCATACAGCAAAGAAGACAGGTCAAGAACCAAAAATTGGAAAACACACTGTGAGTGCATGTGAACTTCACCACAGAAAGGACACAAAATATCTATTTGAAACACTGACAACAGATACATAAAGTTTTGGACAAGAATTAAATACTATACAATATTTCATGTGACAAGGTTCCATCAACAAAGAGCATCAAGACTTTTTCAGTAAATGAAGGATTACCTAAAGAAATTGCACTCCAATTTACTACTGGTACGGTAAATGAGTATTTATTACCAAATTAGTAAGATTAAGACTGATTGCAACAAGAATCAGAAAAATATCACTACAGACAAAAGGTTTCTCTATCTGTTATACCAGCACCAGTTTAGAAGAGTATGTGAATATTTTTTCTAAGCAAAGGTAGAAGAACTAAATACCTAAAGATGTTGCCCAAGAATGATTCTTTATAATAATGTTTTATTTATGGTGCACTAAAACACTCACTAATCTCTCACCTTTGGCATTTACTAAGAAGTACTACAGGGTAGGAGATTTACATACTTTACATTTACACTTCTGTAAAGGAAATGTAAAGAAGAATGAACTTAACCTGACAAGCTGCAAACATATTACTGCATAAGAAAGTCTTGCACAAGACTCTGAAAGCCTTTCACAGAATTACACCTCCACAAGGAATTCTGCCAAACAGAGAGGCAACTGAACTTACTCATCTTCTTTGAGCAAGCTGAATTGAATTAATGAAAGGTCCAGCTCTTGAGCCAAAAGTTCTTGCCAAACCATGGCAACTATATTAAACTTATGGAGCTCCACAGTTCTTCAGTGAGTTGGGGTCTGCAGTGGGCAAGGTTTATTTCAGAGACAAGAAACTAACTTACCGTTGTTTTCCACAGTAATTGCTAAACACAAAAGCAGAACAAGATTAGTGAAGGTTATTTCTTACTTAAGTTTTAGGAATTGCATTATAGACATTTTTCCCCCTCAAACTATTGTATTTTGAAATTTAAATTTCAACTTACTCAGATTTCTTTTCACATGTCTTAGATGACTCTTCTATTTTTTTCTCTAGTTCCAAAACAAGTTCCTCTTTGCTCAGAAGGGTTTGCTGCGTTTGCATCAGTTCTTCTATTACTGTTTTTAACCTGTAAACAGATTTCAGAAACCCAGCCTGTGAATGCATAAACTGAATATATTTGGGAACATTGTAATCCTTTTCCTGAAGATGTAAAAGAGCATTATTTTTTAGATTATGTTGCTCAGTGCTTAGTGATAGTTCTTTTTTTGTGTGGCTGGACCTTTACATTGCTAATCTGTATTGTTAGAGATTCTGTGTGAGCCTCTGTATACACACAAGGTTACAGAATGATCTCCTGTCTGCAGGTTCTCCTACCAAGAAAATATTTTTTCCAGAATATGTGATGAGTACCATGAATTATTGCTTTCCTAATATATTGCTAATTTATAGAGGCTTAAAGAAAGACAAAAGCCTTCTGACTCATAAAACATGTGTTAAATAAATACACAGAATCAGTAGCTGGGTTGTATTTACTTCTAGAAATAGCAAAAGTACAAATGATCACTTTCTGTGGTAATAGTGACTGTATCTTTCTTTACAATTATCCTTTTCAGATTACAATCTCTGCTAACGGTTAATTCAAAGTAAAGTACAAAACCGCTCAATACTAACAGAGAAGGAGTATTACACTTTAAAATTATTACTAACACTTCTTAATTATATTGGTAAATACTCCAATAACAAAAAAAAAGTTCAATGAATGTACAACAACATTTGCATTCTAAACAATGCATGTAATGGCTTACATAATGACAACTTCTAAAATGTGTCTCAATCAAGACTGTTAAATCAGAACAATCTCTTAAAAATAAATAAGCATATACATCTTGTTTCCTTTTTGTCATTTATCTATACATCTTTAACTATCTTACTTTATTTGCCCTGTATTTTCAAGCCCAATTTCCATAAAATTACTGAAGTAAAAAAAGCGGAACACAAGCAAAATATATGTAGCAATTACCATTGCACAGATCTACTGCCCAAAACCATTCCAGACCAGGGAGTGGAACACCCAACTCTCTAAATATCTAGGAGGCACATTCCACAAGTCCATATATACTAAACTGAGTTATTTGATTCTAAACACTGAATCAGTCCTCTCCTCCCAATGTATTTTACACAATGTTGATTATATATGATCTGTACCCAGTTGTGCACTTTATTCTAGGAGACTAGAACCACTAAAAAAAGCCATGGAGTGAATGACGAAAATTTATTTCCCAGAAGACAAACCTTCCACATGTGTTTATTTTCAGATAAGATAAATACTTAAAACATTTCCCTCAAAATAACATGATTACAGCTCTGCTTTCCATATACATTTTTATCAGTTTTAGGCAATCAAAATCTCTATGCTGAACTTCCCTATGTTTCCTTATACTGGGTCTCCAACTTATTACCAACCAACTTTTTTATTTTAATACTCTGCTAAAGAAAGTAATTAAAAATTTTAACTGCTTTTTGAACAACTTTCTAAAAAAATGTTTAATCAACATTTTATTTGCTTAACAACTGATTTACAGGAAGCAGATGTTTTATCTACTGATCCAGCATCAACAGTCACGAAATTAAAACCAAATTGATAAGGCTTCATCAGTAGAAGGAATGAGTATATACATGCAGATACAACATCTTAATTATTTCATCATTTCAAAAATATTAGATCTTATATTTTATATTGCAGCATCAGATTAAAACATTCAGTTGATGTCATTCTTCCTGAAACTCCTGAGATACTTCAGAGAGATTTTTATTTATCTTAGAGAGAAGATAAAGTAGTAGGTACACCAAAACTACTTGCCTCCTTGCACTTCATATCTATTCTTTGTTTAAAAAATAACTTTCATTCAAACCCGCTACAGCTGACAACACTGCATCTGTCTTGTATCATCTTGGCCCTTGTTTGCCAAAGGAATTTTCTCGTGGTATCGTATTTGCCTTCTGGATACAATCAGTTTACAAAAGAGTTTCTATGACTTAACAGTTAATCACTCTAACACTTGAAAAATCACACAAAACCCGTACCTAGAAAGCTTCCTTTCCTGTTTCTTGAGTTTTAAGCTCTGTTCTGGTGCAACTATCAATTAAAACAAATGCTTGATCTTATATATGTAGTGGGGAAAAAATAATCCAAAGCTTTATTTATGTAGAGAATGGAGCATGGTCTAAAATGACCACTACCACTTAGAAATGAAATCTTGGCAATACTGTTTATGATTCCCTGAAAACACTGACTTGATGACCTGCACAGGTCAGTAAATCAAACTGAATGCTTCTCTAGGATTTGTTAAAACCAAAGCAGAGTAAGAACACAGGAAACCTTGGAAGGCCTCCCTCTAAACTGGGTATCTGGATCACCTGTGAAATTCTAGGCAGGCATCTCAAAACCAATATAGCAACCTTGAAAACATTCAAACAAAGACAACCAGATGGATAAAGGATTAGTAAGCTTTGTGAAAGGACAGATTAAAGCTAAAAGATCGCTCTGAAAAAAAAGATCACAGAACAGAAGCTGAACAGAAATTTACATTATCATAGGCAGAAAGGAACAGATTGTTCCTCTTCTCTTCCAAAACAAAAGCTTAAGAGCCATAAAATGAAAAAAGATAAGAGCAGGTTCACAAGATAGGAAGTTAATTTCTGAAATTCCTTGACCAAAAATTCAATGCACAACAGATACTTTTACACACTGAATCTGACTGAAAAAGATCACAGAAGTAAAGTACTTCCAAGGATATTATAAACTACCACCACGGCCATTAAAGACATTTATCTCAAAATATTTCAGAGGTGAAAATTATGGGAAGCTGAGGAAATAGCATTATATGATCATCCTGGTTTTGTTCTCTCAAGATTTTTTGCCTGTTGTCTAACATGAGAATGAAGAAAGTTGAGTGTCTGTCTGTGGTCTGACCTATGAGGGTTTAACTGTTTTTCTCAGAACTCTAAATCTATACCAGAAAGTGAACACCTTAATGACAGCAACACTTAAAAGGGCTACCTGATTTGTGTTCCAGAAATAATGCCACACCATAACATTTCTCCAATTTGCAAAACCATTTCAAGTGGATGAATGGTTTGCAAGAGAATACTATGAAAATTGTACTGGAACAAAATAATATATATATATGTAGGTAAATATATAGACATACATTTATAACAAAATCAAATATTTCATCAGAAATGTTTATTAGAAAAGCAAGATTTCATCTCTTTTATTTAGATATGCTGCTGTCATATTTCTAAACAGTTGGATACAAAAGGCAAGCCAAAGGCAGAATGTTTAAAAACTTTTAATATTCCATTTAAAAGGGAGGGTCAGTATCTATATATTTCTTGCTACTGTGCTGAAGTACACCAAGATGTACAACATCTCAGAGTTTAGGCAGGAATAATCTCAATATAGTAATGATGCAGAATATATTAAAAAGAGAAGGATGTTTAAAGGAATTGGGGGGGTTTAATTATCATGGGATCTTTTCATAAGATAAAGCTGCTTCATGACTAAGTAGGCAGATACTTCATATTAAAAAATATTTCAGTACTTATCAAGGGAATAGATTTACAGAAAGTAATCAAATCATATAGAAAAAAAAGAGAGGATGATTAACAGTCTTAAAAAGGAATTAATAAAATCCTGAGTTTCTGTCATGTTGAGAAAAAATGGGGATGAAAGTAACCTGCAGAAGACACTGCTATATGTTTACATTTGAAAATACTTCACACTAATTTTGGTTTTCAGAAAAGCCTACAAAAAATAAGGATCATAGTTTGATTAAGGAAGTAAAATTAAAGAAAAGAAAACTAAATGCAAAAATTCCCACAATATGTCATTGATGTCTTATTTGCATCAGTTTTACTTTCTAAAGGGAAAATATTTCAAATAAGTCTCATGTGAACTGAAATACAGTAGACACAGCAAAAATATCAACCAATGAAATTCTGAATTTCCCATTTCTAATGCATGATTAACAGTTGCAATCTCACAGATGACCACGCAGGACCATTTTATGTCAGAAGTTGAGGCCAATAATACACAAACATAATACTCTCAGCAGTCAATTCATTCCCCATAACAAATGATCAAAGGTAAACTTGGTAAAAGTGATGAAAATATTTAACTAGGCAATATATTAACAAAACACAGAGAGGTGGTTCATCACCCTGAATAGCTAAAAACTGTGAAACACTATACAACAGCTACATCTGTGTTACTAAGTTAATGTATTCTAAAGGTTACAATAATGAATAACAATCTCCTTTTTAAAACAAAAGCAAACACTTAAAAAACAAGATAAATAAATTTACTCATGAAAATTTTCTACACGGTGCTTTAAATCACTGACCACAAAACTCTACTCAGTGGTTTCATCAAAATATTTTGCTGTTTTTCCTAGGGTAGTGAATGTGGAAACACTTTTGGGAAAATGGCAGCACCTTCCCAAGGAGGACTCATCATAGATGTAGGGCATTTTATTAACTGGCACAGAGAACTGCATACTTTGAAAATAAGGACAAGTTTTTGAGGAGACTAAGGAGAAGGATTTTGTGCAAAGAACAGTACAACCAGCATGGGAAACAGTCTGCAGCCTGAAAACACTACACATAGAAATTGGACCTTAAAAATGGAGACAGCCATGCAAGGATCTAAGTGAGCATAGATATAACACAGAACAGCATTTCCAAAGGATGAAAGATTTGTGTAGACTTACATAACTTGCAAACTTTCTGCTGTTAAATTATTCCACATGATCTCATTAGCTTGAAGGTTTTCATTTTCTTCTAGTAAAGACGTATCAAACTCTATTTCTTGTTCAACAACTTCTGATGACCTAATTTAATAAATAATTGTTATAATTTAAAAATCAACATGTATCTTTGAGTGAATCATCGAGCAAATCATTAGGGTTTGATGTATTTCATTAACTAGATTATAGCTAAATTATATCTGAAATATAAGGATAGATAGCAACTGGATACATATTCTTTTTCCTGTAAAAATACATAATTCTAAAATCTTATGAGATAAAACACACTACAGTTCTTTGAATGAAGCTCACAGCAAAATCAAGATTCTCAAAGACTACCAATGTGGACAGGTGCCTGTTATCTGCTTCCATCACAAACCTGCAGATAATGACCATGAATTCACACATAACAATAACAAAAAGAACATGAAAGAAGTCTTAGAGCTATTTCTTCATACAGTAAAACAGAGTAATCGTTCAGTAAATGGGAAATATAATTTTTAATACATGCAGAGCATGCGTTATCTGCATGCTCTGAAGTCTCAACCTGCAATAACTGCAGAACACAAACATATCTAGAGTTCTAGAGTTGACTTTAAACTAGAACAAGTTTAGCCCAGAATGCAAATTGCATCCAAATAAACAGCAAACAGGCTCACATTGAGTCTAGACTGTAATGTGTAGTCTGCTGTCAGTATCAAAGTCCTGGCTATTCTCATGTAACTGGAAATTTGTTTTCCTAGAACCAGCCAAACAGACTGCTCAGCCAGCTTTCTGCATGTGAAAAGTAAAACAATTTTCAAATGAGGATGAAGTTTTACAAGAAACAAGGTAAAAGGAATCAGACAGAAACAAATTCCTCTGAGCACTTAAGCAGTTGCAGTTTAATGCACGGTTTTCTCAAGAAGAAACATGAGATAAAAATGCTTACCTGTGAGTATCTATGAAGTCATTATACTCAGAGTTAGGGTCTATCTGTTCCACCGAGGTCTGGATCTCTTTATGGACATTCACAATCTCTTCTGTTACAAGACTGGTGATCTCGCTATACTCATCCAAGATCCCTTTCCTAGAAAGGAAAAAAAATTCTAGTGTATAATATGGCACTGAAGGCATAGATGGCATTGAAGATGCTTCAAATTTTCAATTTGCTGCTTTGACAAGGTCTTGTTCCAGCTGGCTAAAAAGGGAAAAGTATGACAATATATTATACAAAGAAACAATGCATCACCTGAGGACTTTCCTCTACAGGCTTAGGGTGGCTAAAGTCTCTTTAGACCATACTCCTTCTGTTGATTTCAGTGCACCAACACACAGCATAGCTAAACTAAAAAATGGAGAGATTACAAGGAAAGGGAATGTATATAGCTCAATGATGATGCTCTTCTTCACACAGTACATGCCACGCTTGTTATAACCTACACTGAAAGTGAGTAACAACCACTCACGTTAAAATTTAAAGGTTTTTTAAACTTCAACAAACACAACAAAGGACTGAATCAGGAAAAAGGGCAGCACTGGGAGCACTGCCAACTGCCAGAGGCTCATCCTTAAAATGCCTGCTCCACCTTCTATATCCCTGTATAGTCCCATCAGCCAACCCTGGCCCCTCCCAAAGCCAGTCTGTCAACTCTTCTTCACCATATATTGGTGGAGACTGCTTTCTTGTAACTTGACTGGAGGTCAGGTGTTGTCATGCTGTGCCCCCTAGCAACAAGCTTTTCCATTCCCAAAGGCACCATACGAGGGACATAAGTACACACCCTCCCTCCACATGACCCTGACAACCAAGGCTGTCCAACGACAACAATACAAAGGGGAGGAAAAGGGGACTACGGGGAGAACAGAGCGTGTCAAACCAACTACAATAACATAACTATACATCAACAAAACTTCTCCTAACATACACACAAATTAATCTCTTAATTGTGAGAGCCAATCATCACATTACCCATTCATAACACTGAAGATTTTCATATTTCATGGCAAAATATATTCTGGCATAGGGCAAAATGATTTACAGAAGTGTGTGCATTTCCTTTCAACACTGGCTTTCCATCTTGTTCTAGCGTTTTTTATATATACTATTCATCATTCAGACAAAAATAGGCATAAATCACAAGTAAGCATATATTTACAAGAGGAGAGAAAATTAACCACGAAGTTGCTGTGAGAAAGTACAAGCCACACAACCCTGTCTTCATCTGCTTCCAAGAGTGGGAAAAACCAAGTGGAAAAGGAATGGCAAAGGAAGAGGTGGTATTGTGACACTACTCTTAATAGCATCCAGTGACACATACTCAGAACACCCTGCTATTCTCCTTAACTTTTAGTTTTCCTTCATAATGTACCTTCATAATTATTTCCTATTTCATTTTTATCTCTGATAAATTTGCTAGCTTGCCAGGATCTGAAGCATGGTGGCCACTCAAAAAACACTGATGAATTTTGGCTAGCCAAACATGCAGAGGAAAAAGTGCAAATGCATTTTTTTCTGGATAAGATCTCAAGTTGTGTTTACTCTGTAAAAAAAGAATAGTGTGATAGGATTTTTTCAGTGCACTAATTCTGAGCAGAAAACAGGCAAGAGAAGGCATTAAATCTTGTCTTTTCTGAGAATATCATGTGTGAAAAAGTTCCAGAAAATACTTCATGGAGTGTGATGAAAAGATAGGTAAACATCAACAATAGCAATGCCATATCTTAGAGAACCTATATCAATTACAATGACAAAAAAGAGGAAAAATATCATCAGCAATATTAATCTATACTTTTTCAGGTCTAAAAACTAATTCACCTGCAAAATTAGGGTTATTGAGGAAGTTTTGTTTCACAGAGGTTGTCACACTACGCTCTACACCTGAAATCAGCATCTCTATACATGCACCAAAAAAAAGTTATTATAATAGAATCATTTTCCAATACATTCAGAACTCACAAAAAAGTCTATGTAGTGAAAAAAGTATTTTTTACAGTTTTTTACTCCAGGAAGAGTAAAGATAAATTTCATTAAGCTCTTGTTCCATCATAAATTTCCTCAGTTAATTATTATAGCTTGTGATTCTAAAACAACCACCTGAATTAGACACACACATTCAACTGTAGCCTTTTGCTGTGATCTTACATATAAAATTAAAAGGACCATACAGGGAGTATTACAAAGCTTTACTTCAATACCAGCACCTGAAGCAAAAAAATTAAAATGTTACTGCACAGGGAAGCTAATGATGCCTGCACCATATAAAGTGTGGAATCCCCAACTCTCCCTCAGTTCCTGTGCCCTGAAATCAACACGAATTCTGACTTCAGAATAGGTAAGAAAATGAACTAATAAAGAGTGTTTCACATCTAAATTAAGAACTTACAAAAAAAGCTAACCACCCCTTTTTTTAAGCTAAGACAAGGAGGCAGCATGGTGGTTACAAACCAGAACGGAGGGCTAAAAGTCCTCAGTAGCTGTTCTCAGATATCATCACTTTGCATGTACTATGTATTGATGTAAGAATGATCTTTTAGGAAAG
This sequence comes from Geospiza fortis, assembly GCF_000277835.1. Lineage (NCBI taxonomy): Eukaryota > Metazoa > Chordata > Aves > Passeriformes > Thraupidae > Geospiza > Geospiza fortis. The sequence goes on from NW_005054467.1 coordinate 567,056, forward strand.
AGGTCATAGTATTTTTAAAGGGAGACTCCTTACAGAGAGATCAAGTTTACATAATCCTGTTAATCCTCCCACCCATACCATTAACTATGCATCTGATTGTGGCTCCTCCACAATCACTTTCAAGACAGTTGGGCAGTTTAAACCAAATTTTTTGCTGATGGAATTTCATAATAATGACTACTAGAGAGGCAACAAACTTGCTATAGTCTATAAACTGAAGGAAGAATCATGAGGTCAAATTTAAACACCGCAGTCCATCTGTAAGAATTTATAAGAAGATGGTGTCTTGTTGATAGGCTTAAGCGAGCACTCACAACTACCACCTGCATCATTTGGATAGACTTTTTTCAACTGTTATCCCCTGATATATAAGTAATTAATCACATTTTCTTATTTTCAACTATTCTTATAGATTAATTAGAATATTACACATAGAAATTTTACAAGTTAGAAATATTTAAGAATACATCTTACAGGGCTTTAATCATTTCTTCTTGCATCTTCTGAAGGGAATCAAGTAACAGAGGAAGTGTAGTATCATAATATTGGTGCTGATGTAATTGTGCTCCTTTCAGGGCCAACACATACTGGTTATGCAACATATGAAGTTTCATAGTGGCTTTTTCACACCGATCTTTGGCTTTCTCTGTCTCCTTTCCTGAGAGAAAACAAAACAAAAATTGTGATTTAAAAAGTATACAGGCCTACAGATGACATACCTGGTAAATTTATGTCAGGTTTGCCCCTTTTTCTGCAGTAATTTTCAAGGTACTTCTCTGAGGAAGGTAAAATCCAACCACTTCCAGATAATTAGTATGATCAAATGTCTAGGTTTTCTAGTTACTAAACTTCATAAGAAAAAGGTTATTTTCTTTGAACAGAAATGTAAGAATTTCTTATCTAAAAGTGTACAAAAACCACAAGTATAAAAATAATACAATATCAACAAGAAAGCAATCTCAGATGCATTACTATCTCAAAGCTTTTATTTACAAAATCATATCTTTAGAAGAGAAAGCGATGTCCTCCTACACTAGATGCACTAAAAATATATTATTTTTCTGTATTCAAGCATTCCTATTGCTACCTATAATCCTAATAAAGCAATGATGCAGTCAGTCTACATATAAGCAGCTGAACCCTCACACTGTTACTCCTGCTCAAAATGGGCAGCCTCTCTCCTACATCTTAACATTTCCCTATCACATTGATATCCTGATCAGGATTGGCTCTACAGCCTCAGCTTTGTACCACTGACACTGGAATTCCTCAAGTTCAAGCTGACAGGACCAGTTGAGAGTCGAATTGCAGAGCTACAAGGTACTTCATGAGGTCACCTATTCCATTCTTTGCCACAGTAAGTGCACAGCTACGTGAAGTATGCTATCAACACTTTTTCCACCACAAATCCAAAACACAGTCCTGCAACAGCTACTGTGAAGAAAATAACCATAACCACAACACACACATAAGCTTTTAATCACATCCTTGCTGTCTTCTTGATATTTACCAAGTACCTCATTACTTTTTCAGGAACTAAGACCATTTTAAATTAATCTCATATCTGCAAATATCAAGCGCAGAGTCACAAGTACCTGCACAGATAAACATATGCTACCTAAAGCAATCTCATTCAGACCACTGCATTTCTTAGAAACTTAAAATAATTTATGTAAGTAAAAACACGTCTACTACCCATCACAAAGCAGTTGAGAAAAAAGAAAATGTAAGCATTCATAGCTAAGTGGCAAAACAGCTGCTTGAAAGCAGACCTTGAAGAGCTGTGTCATATAAGGAATACACAAGGGACTGTGAACTCAAATAAATCAAAACTGAGCAACATTAAAGGCAGGCACACTAAAAAAAAGTTGAGGGAAAACCAGTAACAAATGCCCTTTCATATACAATGGAGTCAGCAACCTTGTCAGAAAAAGTAAACAACAGTCACCATATAAAAGGAGCTGGTACAAGAAAAGATTTTTTTTTTCCTTCTGTGATCACTACCTCAGACCTTCAGAGATTTCCAGGATGAAATACTACTTCGTGAAAGAGTCAAAGAACCCCTTTTTTCTAAGCTGTCAGAAAAAGAGGTTGTTGAGAATAAATGAAATGAGAACAAATTATGAGGACTGGATGGTGCTTAGCTTAACTTCAAAGGTACTTGAGAAAGTTTTAGCTAAAATGTTATGATTCGTTTATACAGGAGGAAGTAGGCACTCAATGGAGAGTCCCAGGAATATCAGCTGGACTCTGATAGATGAGGTGATGATGATGATGATGAAGATGCTGTCTGAAAGTAGCAAACAGGGAAACCAAATGTGAGGAACTGGAATAAAAGCTGTCATAGTTTGACACTGGCCAAACACCAGGCACTCACAAAAGCTGCTCACCCACCCTCCCCCGCCACAGCTGGGCAGAGAGAAAATAATTTAATGAAGGGTTCATGAGTTACGGAAGGGGAGAAAACACTCCAAGGGCAAAACAGGTTTAACTTAAAGGTACAAGGTCAATTTATTACTAACAAAATCAGGGGAGGATAATGAGAAGTCAAATAAACACTTAAATACAACTCTGTCCCCCCTACCTCTCCCTCCTTCCCTCAAACAGTGCAGGGAGACAGGGTGTGGGGGTTTTGGTCAGTCCATCACCCAAGGTTTTCTTCCGCTCCTCCAGGAGAGGAATCCTTCCCCTGTGAGGCCATGGGGTCCCTTCCATGGGAGACAGCTCTCCATGAACTTCTCCAGTGTGGGTCCATTGTCACAAACAACAGCCATACTGCAGCTGCTGCAGCATGAACTGCCACCATGGGCAGACACTCCTCTCAAACTGCTGTGCCATGGATCACTCCAGGGGGTGCATTCCTCCAAGGACAGGCTGCTCCAGCCTGGAAGCAAGGGCCCTCTCCCCACTGGGTCTCCCACTGGATCACAGCCTCCTCCAGGCATCCATCCGCTCCAGCATGGGCACCTCCCCATGGGCTGCAGGTGGATCTCTGCGTTCCCTGTGCACCCATGGGCTGCAGGGCACAGCTGCTTCACCATGGTCTTCATCACAGCCTGCAGAGGAATCTCAGCTCCAGTGCCTGGAGCACTTCCTCCCCCTCCTTCTCCACTGGCCTCAGTGTCTCCATGCTGTTTTCCCTCCTCCACTTCTCTGGGTAGGAAAAAAAACTGTGTTCCCTTTGTTTTGATTTTCCTCTTAGATAGGTCATCACAGTGGTGTACCAAACTCTCTAACTGGAGAGCAGCATGTCCATCTTCAGAGTCATCAGGGATTGACTCTGCTGGACATGGTGGAAGCTTCTGGAAGCTTCTCAGAAGCCTCCTCTGTGGCCCCTCCACTACCAAAAACCAGGCCATGCAAAACCAACACAAAAAGCTTCAGAGGTACTGATTAAAACAACAGTAAATTATAGAGTGAATATTTAGAGAGGTGCACATGGGTAAAGAACTATTCCAGTTCAGTAATCCAAATGCACACAGAAATGAGATCTTGGGGTCAGTACAGCAAGATTGATGGAAGCATAAACTCAGTGTTCAGCAGCTGCTGAACACAATGTTAATTTAGCAAAGGAGTAGACTGGGTTGTTATGCTACTGATTAAATCCACTTAAAAGTATGCAATCTGTTGACCTCAACGAGAATATATCTGACATGCAAAAGGTTTAGAAAAAGGCATTACCATCAGAAAGGTGGGAAACAAGACAAACACAGGAAGAGTTGCTACAGTGAGGGGTCCTGAAGCACTAGGACTCTGAGGAGGAACACGTAAGAACAGACACAGTTAAAAGATCTGCACAACCTCTTTCAATGTAAAAACCGTACATTTTATGGCATTATATGGAAAGAGTAAAAAAAAGACCTTCTTCAGTGAGCACACAGCTAACCTATGTATTCTTCTGGTAAAAGTTATCATAAGCAAAAAAAAAAAAAGAAATTTACATGGTTTAAAGTGAAGGGACAAGTGTATGCAAAAAAAAAAAAAAAAAAAAAGGAAAAAAAAATCCTGAAGAGTTACTAAGAACTAGGACAGCACTTCTGACTCGGAACTCCCTAGATAACAAATTACCATGAAGCCAAAGCACATTTCTATCAGTTTGTACTCTCCTACGGCTCTCTAGACACTTGCTACTTCACACCACTGTCAGCTACATTTCAAACAGAGATTAATAAAAATCACTTTAAAAGGATATTATGTCTTTCATTTAATTGAAAACAATCCAACTGCTGACCTAATTTTGTACATTGAAGGTACAGATTTCTTACATTACAATTTATCTGAGTTACTCTGTACAACAAAGACAAAGCACATCTCCAGAGCTGTCATCAGAGAAGAATTTTTTCGTGTAGGTATGAATGAAACAATCCACTTTAAAAATTTCTGTAGAACTGTTTTGGAGAGATAACATTCACAAGGCTATCTTAAACTTTAGCCAGACATAGCAGGTTTTGTCTTCGGCAAACCATCTAAACTTATGTTTCATATGGAGACTAATTCCCTCCCCCCAGAAAAGCCCACAGTATTTATTTCTAAATAAAATGTAGACAATTTATAAGGAGGAAAACAATCCAACACATCAGAATAACATCCCAGAAGTTAAATACCCCCAAATATGCATGTCTGACATCAGCACAATAACATAACAGGATGGTAAAATCCTATTTTCCTATCTGCCTTAGGAACTAAATTCCTCCTGTATATACATTATTCCTGACCAGAAAACCTCAACTAATTTCAGAGTATCATACAGAAGTATCATACACACTTATTTCTAAATACAGTAGGCTACAGAGTCAATCTGGTCATCTTCAGAGTAAAACATAAACACCATAAGATCTTTCTGGAGAAGGAAAGGTATGTGGAGCATGGGGAAATACTGGAAGGTGACCGAAGAGAGTTTGGAAGGGAAGGGAAAAAGTCATCTACAGGTCATGTACAGTACAGGATGAAGACTGGATGAAAAAGGAGAGGACAAAGCTGTTGGAAGCCAAGGCTGAAATGTTTTGCTTGCCAGTCCACAGTGAGATATGCTGTTCAGGGAAGCCAGAATATCAGGCAAGGTGGCAGCAAAGGCAAAAATGCTGCATTAGTTCTTGGGTTATTCTGTGTTTGGCTATTCCCAGTCATGCCCTAGATCAAATATTCTAAAATTATCTCCATATGCCATAGTTTAAGAGCTCCAAGTAGTCTATGCATGAGTTTAAAATACCTTCCTTATCAGTTTTCAGCTTATGAAATATTAGCACATCTGAAATTGTACCATGTACCATCAGTATGGGCTTGTGACCTGTGAACTGCAACAAACCACCTTCAACAGCTAAACTAAACTGAAAATTTAAACCAAAATTATCAAATCCCCATAACTGGCAATTTAGTAATACTATATCTCCTTCAGAAACCTCATTAGCATCTAAACTATCTGATTTTCCCATCTGTTTTAAGGCCTAAACACCTTTGCTACATATTATTCCTCCAAAGTACACCTCAACTAATTGTGACATAAATCAAATTATCATACTCACTCAACTTTAAAATAGAGCCTTGGATCTATATTTAATTCAGGGAACACAGTTACAGTATTATTTTCATATTGTAATTTACTTTTTAAAGCAGCAAAATGCAGTGAAGCAGCATACGCAGTCGTTCTCCATGTCAATTAGCACAGAGCAAAACATCCAATTTTCTTTATCTCTACAACGAATTTCATAAATAGATATAATTATAATTCTACTGCCATCAGCTGTTGACAAAACTGTTTAATGTTAATAGAAACTGACGGGTATACAATATGTCACAGCATAAACTGTACTGTGAAGCTTGCAAAATTCAATTATGAAAGTTTTATATTTACAAAGAAAAGGCTGGCATTCTTTCTCACTCATTCTGTAGTCTAGTATTTCAATTTCTAATAGAAACTTATTTAAGATTTTACTGCATACAGTACAACACAGTCATCCAGGAAAAGAATGTTTTAGTCTATTTTCAATTAAAAGGCAGATTTGCCAATCCGAAGTTCTTGCAATCATAATTATTAGACTCTTGTGGCCTAACAATCAGCTAAAATAGAAGAAAAATACTGGATGGGACAGTAAACTGAGAAAAATTTCAGCTCATAATGTTCACTTCATCTTTTTTTAAATCGGCATCAATGTACAGTGCAAATGCCTCAGGGAAGCTGACCTTAAGGAAATAAACACTGCAGATAGAGAAAGTTTTCACACATATTTTGGCTTTACAAGAAATAATTATGCCAGTGAGCTCAGGTTTTTCCCCTTTTTCCCAGGTTTTCCAACTCCTTCCAGGCAGACCTTCATTCTGAAGTGATGACAAAGTTTTCATAAAAGACACAACAGAGATCATTATAAAGGCTTAGCTCACAACAGAAAACTAAATTTCTAGATTTATAGCTTCTGGTACTGAAACGTGAGCTTCAGCACACAGTGAACACCATCCCATGTAGACACACCAATGACACAATATTACACAAGGCCAGTTTTTGACAATTAATTTAATTTATTTTCAAAAGGAGCCAATGACACATCTGATGTCACAATATATGATTACATCCCTCCAACAGAAACACAGTGAGAAACTTTAAATATGCTAAAATTTTGGAAACAGAAAAACAAAATGAAAAACAGGACAAGGTGACTATCTGCATGAATAACAAGAAGGAAGAAAGTCTTTAAACGTAAATAAAACTGTGGCTAACAATCCACAGAAACTGAGGATTAAAAACATATGCCAGGAGCATAACCATCTCTTGTAGTTCAGGGACTTCAAAAAGTAAATCCAACCAAATTTCTGGGTATAAGTAAGTACAGGAAGAGCAGCAAAGGCAATGTCATAAGCAATGTGGGCAGCAATGACGCTGCCAGGGGAAACCTGGACAGTACCAAAAGTGACTACAGAGTTCTAGGGGCAGACATGAAAAGCACAAGGGATGAGGCTGTGTCCTCCTTAATCCTGCCAGTGAAGAGAAAAGGTGCAAGGAGAGCACTGACAATCCCGGCTGGTAAGTAGCTGCAGAACCAGTGTCAGCCACATGGGTCTGTATCCTACAACCATGGGACCCTTTTTGCAGACCACCATCTGCTTGAAAGATAGGAAGCCCCTTCCTAAGCAGGGTAAAAGTATTTTTGTCAGTAAGATGACTGACCTGATTAGGAGGGCTTCAAACTGGTAACTACACAGGATGGAGAGGGTGACCCACAGTCCTGAGGAAGGAGACTGCTAAGGAAAGGGTACAGTAAGATTGGAAGGGATCAATCACAAAGAAAACAGAACAGGGAGTGCAGGTGGGCAAGAAGGTCTCTGCAAAGCACCAATGTGAGTAGTCCCACAAATCCTTTCCAGGACCTCAACATGCTGGCATGACATACCTGTGTATTCCTGCATGTAGTGCAAACGTGGTGAGTTGGGTGTCTGTGTGCAGCTATAGGACCAGGACGTTGTCAGGATCATGGAGGCAGAACCAGAGCTATGCAATGCAGAGTTCAGACTCCTGGGGAAAAGCAGTCCAGGAAGCCAAGGAGAGAGCTGTTCTTTACATGAGAGAGTAGCTGGAGTGCATGGAGCACTGCCTCAAGATGGATGAGGGGTGACAAAGAAGGAGCGATCTTGTGGGTTAGGATTAAGGAGAGAACAGGTGAGGTCCCACAGAACACTAAGCAGCTTGGCTCCAGAGTTGCTGCAATTTTCTGGATTAAAATCTCACTAAGTATCACGGTATTTGATTTCAGAAAATTTTTAATTGGAAAAAGAGGAGCAAATCAGAGTTTTTCCTATTTTTCTTTTTTCTTTTTTTTTTTTTAAGGAAGTGTCCCCTGAATAAGTATGGAAATCTTGAGCATGTAATAATTTTTAAGACAGGAAAAACTTTTCTTCTTCAGTTTGATTTAGAAACTTTTATTTTTGTAAATACCAGCACTAAACTATAAAGCTGTCAATATAGAGTGACCTACAATGCATTTCCCATTGTTTATGACTGCAGGTTTTCAATAATTTTCCAGAACTGCATTTCTTTCCATCTACACATTTTTCCAGCATTTTCAACAACACAGATAATTTCTGAGTATTTTGCTGTCTTTACATTTGTTTATCAATACCGAAAGTCCAAAACAGTCACTTCCTTATTTATTTCAACTTTGGAGACATACCTTTTCACAGAGCATTATTTAATAGTGCCTGGAAAAGAACACTCCATTACATTATTTGCTTACATTATAGTAATGAACACACTGAACACATTCTTTACACTCATGAATGAGATGGCCATAGTTTTCAAATAGCTCTTTTTCTAGAAACATATTTTTTAATACAGTAAAATATTTTTACATTACAGAATCATAAAATTTGATTCAGCTGCTCCATAGACTGAAACTGGAGTGGGACAGGGTCTTTATCTCAATTGAATTTTAGTATGGACTAAGCACTTAAATTACAGCAAGTAATTTAAAAGCCTAGATATGATGGGGAAAAAAAAGACTACTTTTATACATCAAACCAACCTAACTATGTATACTTATGTAAATTTATTCTCAATACAGTACATTACACAACTTACAGTTAGTTCTTGAGAAAAAAATAATTGCACCCTGCTTTTGGAGGCAACCTTCTAACTTCTCCAGTTCTATTCCCTCGTAGTTTGTTCAATTTCCCAGATTTTTATTGTGCAATAGGAAAGACACAGGTTGTAGAACTTGCCCTGTAATTGATTGCTCTGTATTACCCACTTAACTGATTTCAGGACCTTCCTGATCCAAATTAATTAAATTCCATATTTCATACTATAATACTAAAAACATCTAAATACCAGAGGTGATTATGACAATCACTTCCTTACACAGTAGTTCTTACTGATCCAAAAAAAACCCTCCAGTGACAAGACTTTTGAATCATTTGGACTCCCATACTGAGCCTGGCTTCACTTCCCTAAAGCTAGGCTAGGATATTCCAATTGGAAGGGGCCTACAAGAATTACAAAGTTAAACTGCCTAATCAATTCAGGGCTAGCAAAAAACCAAAGCATGTTTTGGAGGGCATTGTCCAAATGTCTGCTAAACACTGACAGCCTTGGGGCATCACCCACCTCTCTGGGAAGCCTGTTCCAATGTTCAAACACTCTCTCAATGAATTAATGTTTCTAAATGTCAAGGCAGAACATCCCTTGGCACGGCTGTGAGCCCTTCCCATGGTCCTGTCACTGGATCCCAGAGAACAGAGATCAGCACCTCCCTCCCTCTCCACTTCCCCTCCCCAGGAAGCTGCAGAGAGCAGTGAGGTCACTCCTCAGCCTCCTTTTTTCCACAAAGGACAAACCCCAACTCCTCAGCTGCCCCTCACTGGACAGCCCTTCCAGCCCTTCCACCAGCCCCACTGCCCTCGTCCGGGTGCATCCCAGTGCCTGCACACCCTTCCTCAAGTGTGAGGCCCAGAACTGCTCTCAGTGCTCCAGGTGAGGCCTTGCAAACACTAAATACAGAAGACCACCCCCTCTGCTGACTCTCTGGTTGTTCTGTGTTTGATGCACCCCAGATGACATCTGTCACACTGCTGACAGATGTGGAGCGGGCCATTCACCAGCACAACAGGTCCCCTTCTGAAGGGCTGCTCTCCAGCCACTCCTCTCCCAATTTAGACTTTTAAATATTCCTATCTACAAAGCAATTTTTATGCAAACTGCTGCCATTAAACTAGGACAGCTTTGACTGTTAGTTCTGTCTCTGGAAACATGCTCAGAAGTTTAGTGGGTGACCAGCCTTATCATCATTCTGCAAAACAAGCTATGCAAACACAGTGGTCTCAACACAGGTTTTACAACACCAAAATCACAAAGACAGACAGAAATAAGATAGGATCTTCACCTGCAATCTCAAAGGTCTTTTCCCTTTTATGTCTTGCAAGATTGTTACATTAATGTGTTTCTTCAACAAGTAAAATCACTTACTCCTTCCTCCACTCAACCAGTTTCTTAGAAGAGGATAGGTTTCTCCCAATTATTACTTGACAAATTAATGATTGAAAATAATAAATAGTTTTGCAACGGGAAAAAAAACCCAAAACTATTTGTGTATATTTAAAGAGTTCAAATTTACAGAATACCACATCTAAATTTCTGAGTAAAGAATCAGTTCACCAAAGCTATCAGCGTAATCTTAAGTAAGTAACATAGCATAAAAATAGCAAAAATGAATGTTCTGTCTTTTGAACTGCTGTCAGATACTGTCAGGGCAAGCTGTTAAGCACATCTAGCCAATTCTCCACCCTGTGCCTGCTGGTCTGTGAGGAGAGCACATCCTGGTGCTGCATGTCTGTGTTAGAGGAAACAGTATGTCCAAGCTGGTCTCACACTCCATAAGAAGCCACCACAAGAAGTCTTTGCACTCCCTGGGGCTTCCTGCTCTAGAAGCTTTATTTTACACGGAAAAAACAACCCTACGCCTTCCAAGCAAAAGCACTGGTAGTAAATATGTGTTGAAACACTTGCAGCAGAGCATTAATTTTAAATCTATGCAGGTTGCTGGCCTCTGTGAGTAAGACAGACCAGTTCAGCCAGTGCTACTTGTTTTGTCTTAACAATATGAGAGTTTCAGTCAAAGCTAAGCTTAAAAAAAAGTCTTACTAGGAGTTTCCCTCATTGCAGCAACAACTCCAGGCAACACATAGCACCAGGAAATGCAGCTGTATAATAACAATTTCAAAGGCATCTGAGAATGAATGCACCAACCACCTAATAAGTATTTTCTGACCACTTGGCTATTACAAAGAATAGTGGGACAATAATTTGATTTAATGAAAGCTTTCTAACAGCTCCCTTATTTATCATGGATGTGAGCTTATGCTGCTGTGAAACTTCAGTATGTGCCACAGAAGTCACATCAATTCTGAAGTATTAAATCACCTGAGTTGCAGGGTAAACATTCTTACAGCCGAAGCAATGTGGTATAATGTGGTAGGTGTACACTTAATATTTCTAGGCTCCTCTAAATCACAATGTTGTCAGGGAACACAAGCCTAGAGAAATCTAGTGAAATATTCTTTATGCTGCTGTAGCAGCATAAAATGAATTATGATATTAAATACTTAGAATCCATGTTTTTTTCCTTTACTATTTATTTCAGACCCACTGTGTCATGTAAGAGCACTGCAAAATATTTTCTACATTCAATAAGTACTGAACCAGGAATAAGACTATAATAAACACCTGTAATTAATGTATTTACACAAAAACTGTAATTTTTCTAATGAGTATGTTGTATTAAAATTCAGTATGAACCTCCCAAAGCTACACTGGCTCTGTTCCAACTTGCTATATTTACTGATATATGAGCAACCCTTTTACACTTCAACATCTAACACCAAAATTAGCTACAAAAACAGATGCTAAATTTTATTGATGCACTTCAACTTTTTAAAAACCTGTAATGAACTGAGTAAATTATTGTTTCATGTTATCATTATTTCCTTATTTCTATAGCAGTAAGTAATGCTTAATCAAAAGGTTCAAGGATGAAAATATTTGAAACCCCCACAGACACACTAAACTATACTTAGAGATGCACAATCCTGCAGAAACAAAAATAATCGTGCAAACAGCGAACTTAAGTGGAAGCAGTTACTGGTTCAACCAAATGAGATTCAAAATGTAATGAAATATCACACTTGACATTTACAGTTGTCCTAAAGTCTCTATTTTGTATTCTTAATACATTATTCATTAAATTATTTCAGAAGATTTGTGACTTCTTTGGTGAAACCACGGTTTTTCCATCTGGCACAAATTTTGGCTTGATGTGTTTTTCTACAGCAGCAACATCAACATACCACATTCTAATCACCTTGTTACTCAGCATCACTGATTAGCACAGCCCTGTAAATGCAGACTCATATATACTCTGAGACTGTTACTCTGGTCTGCTGTTGGAAGATGTTCACACTGTTTTTTGTCAGTATCACACATATAGAATGTTTCATAGGGCTGTCCATTTCATTATAGAAAAATAATATAACAAGCTCTTGTCTTATATTTGTTCCAAAGACCCCTGCATGCCCTATGACCCCGATGCCCCAGTTCTGCACAGGAACATGCTCTGCATTCCCACTACACATACTTTGGGGAGTTTTTTTAACAAAGCTTTCTAATCCAGAAGAGACTACAGCATCCAATCTGTCCATAGAGTCCCAAAACCCGAAGCACGCCTCATTAAAGAGGCACTGGACTAGTTCAGCTTGCTGACTTCATCCTCTCTCTGCCTGTTGTCTCTTACCATACATTAAAAAACATAAGAATGAATGTCTGGGGGAAAAAAGGGCAGAAAATTATCATGGAAATGACTAACATCAACCAGACTGCCTGACACCTGGAGCCTCCATGCAAAAGAAAAACCAACCAGACTGCATTTGTGATTCCTGTGGTAATCACTGGTCCAGAAAAGAGCAGCTATGCATGACTTACTGGGGTAAGGGCTAGAACAAACAAAATAAATCACTCATTTCTGATTGAACCATTAGGCAGAGACTAAGGCAGTGCAACCCAGCCCAAGGTGGAAGCGGCAGCCAAGTCTCAGTGGTGCTCCCTCTGCAACACAACTGTCCCACTGCTTCCCCTGGGGCACAAGCAGAAGCAGTGCTAGCAGAGGGTTCCCCAGAACAGCTCCTGGGACACAATCTCAGACACTTTCACCTTCCTCCAAATCTGCACAGCACAAAGTCCTCCATAATGAAGCTCCTGCATTCCTTCAGAAACCAATTCCCTTTTCCCAACTAAAAAACCATCCAAAAATTCCCACCACATGCTTTACCCATTGCCCAAACACTAACAAAACCTGTAACTAACCAGTACCATTATTCAGTCCTTAACACTTACTAATCTTTCCAATGGTCCTCCTAGTGTGCTCACCAAACAATGAAAACACCTGTGACCCTGCATCAGGGTGCCATTGATTCAAAGGGACTACCCACTTCATGGTGAAAAGTATCACACACAGAAATTCAAGTTTACTTGAGACTACTTCCTGATTCCAGAAAATCATAACATCACTTGGAAAGTGATGTTATGTACAAACTTTGTACTGTACAAACTTTGCCAGCCTTTACCCTTATCAGTTAATATCCTCTACTATGTGTGTTTAGCCCAGAGTTTAATATCACTTTTAACAACTCAACTAGAAACCTAGGAAGCAATTGTCTTCACAAGCTGAAGAACCAATTGTACCTTTCACTATTAGCTCTAATAAACCTACTCTCTCACCAGAAAGCAGCTTTGCTATTCTAAAACAAAGCAGAAAAAGTTACTACATTTCAAAATCACTACTCTTGCAAAACAGAGACATTTGTCAGACTACTTTGTGTGATTTTCATTCTTTTCCTGGGGACCAGCTCACGCAGGTGCTGCACAAATTTGCACATAACCCCCAGGGTAAAGCTAAAATTCTATGTCTTAAGAGGCAGTTTTCCCCTTTGGCTCCAGAGAGGCAAGGCCAGTCACTGTCTTACAGACTTGCACAGTCCTTACAGAGGAACAGACTCTGTTTAAAACAACATTTTACATAAATGAACCTGGATGGGCTATTTTAACACATTACTTGCAAGAGCTGATGTCAAAAGATTTTCATTTTTTTAACAAGATGATTTTCAGCTCATTTTCAATACTTGTTTATGCCCTCCCACTGTTCTGGTAAGCACTGTTTCTTCTCTTGTTTTCAATAATTCTTGAAATCCTGAAAGACTGAAACAGTTTGTACATTAACAAAAGTAACAAATCTTAATAGCACATAATGTGAATCAGCTTAGCTTACTGAATAGAGAATATCCTGGAATAATGAAGCATTGTAATTTTAAGACTTCCCTAACTTTTCACTTCACCAGCAAACCAGTTTGACAACATACAAGTTCAGAAATACCATGACTTAGAATAATTCAAGCAGCCCAGCTGACCTGCAGCTGATAAACTGTAGTAGCCCATCAAATGCACAAGTATTTATAAACAGGAACAGGGCCTGGGATGCAGCAGGAAAGAAGCAATTCTGCAATTTTTGAGAGAAAAATATTTTTATGTGCATCATTGTTTATCAAAGCAAGATTTTAGCAGAAATTAAATTAAGTATGAATTATGATAAGACAAACATGAGATAAAAGCCTGAAAGAGAAGGTCAAAGAAAACCATAGGAGATAAGTGTCTTAAAAATAATTTATGTTTGCTGTCTATCTGAAGAAATATTAATTCAGTTAATCAAAACCACATCAAAACATCATAGCTGCTGACAGACAAAACACTCTTTTATTCCAGTGGGAAAGTATGGTGCTTCAGTAATAGAGAATGACCAAATTAGTAACAGGAAGAGAGGCTAAAACAGGCTAAAAATAACATACTAAGATCCGAACATCCTATTATATTTTCCATGATACATACAACATATTCCAATGCTAAGCAGTTGCTTGAGAATAAACCAAGTAATCAAATTAAGTTACATACAGAAAACATAGAACTGGATGAAACTGACATCAAAGTATGCATTTTTATTTTTAAGTGTTTATGAACTTCAGTAAAAGAAAAAGAACAGTAAAAGTTCAACAGTGCTAAGCGTAACTTATCTCCTGCTGTTTTGTCCAAATTTGAGACAAATTTGGAAAGAAAAATCTCTCCTCACTAAGAGCTACTATAATTATACTACAACAGAACCAAGAAGATTAACTGTCATTTAGACACTCATACAAAACCTGAAGATGGATCTTGGAATTGCACTTACATACTGCCAGTCAATTTTCACTAAAGGAAGAAAAGAAAATCTAAGAAGGACACATAAGAACTACTATTAGCACAATATTTCAATACATAATAGAACAAAGGCTCTCTTTTATCTCATCATTCAAGCACAATTCAAGAGGAATCAAAATCCATGCAGATTGAGCACATCACTCCCTAAAAAAAAATCTCTGTGTGCAAATGACTTATTTTCCTCTTTTAGATGAAGTTGATGTGTTACACTGACAAGAACTGATACTGATGCCACTGTAGCAACAATAATAATTCACAGGCAAGTAGGCTGCAGCTACAACGCAGGTGAGACCAGAGTCCATCTGAGCAATGTCAGATTTCAAAAACATCCACTGAAGGAACACTACAAGAACTTAAAAGAATAACCATTTATATTTTATTAATTTTTAAAAGGTTATACCAAACATACATTATGACAATCAGCCTGGCTTACTTAAGATACTAAATTATCTTTTATATTGTAATCAAGCAGCTCAAAATAAAAAAATTACCTTATTTCATTGTCAGAGTTTTAGCAGACTTGAAAAAAGCATTAATAAATATACAAAATGAAGTAAATCTTACCTTTAGCCACAGCTTCTTTATACTTTTCTTTGGCAGAATTTACTTCTTTTATTAGTTGCCGGTAGCTAGATTTAAGTTTCTCTAGTTCTGTCTTTGTGACCTTTAAAAAAAAGTGAAACATTAAAAGCATTAAAAATACTTATTCTTGACACACTAAAAAAAATAGCATTAGTAAAACAGAATTAACAGAATTTATTATCCAAAATAAGGATGCTACACTTTCCACTGGATTGAGAAAATCTTAATAGGATATTGCATGGTGCAAATTACATGGTGTACATAACATGGTGCAAAATCAAAATCAATAAAAGTATGGAATTAAGTAAGAGGCCTAAGACACAAATCCCCATTCACATCAATGTAATTAAAAAATATTTAGAAAATCCAGCTAATCATCAACATTATTCTATTCCAATTACAAGGCAAAAAAAATCAAAAAGATGCTTAACAAATCATACTGGCTTAGAATGTCCTATGCATAGGAAGGATTTTCTTTTGCACCTAATAAGAAACAAAATTTTTAGACATTACAATTCCTACAATTGACTAAGGAACAGTAACTTGGCATGAAATAATCTATCAATGGCAACATTTAAACCCTTAAAAGGAAAACCAAACCAATAACCAAAAAACCCAAACAAAAACCCAACTACAGAAGCAACTAACCAAATAAAAAACGTCTACCATGAAACTGAGCACTGAACATGACATTTTTGATCACAAAATTAAAGTTTTCTCTTCTACCGCCAGCATTCATTCAGTGTGTGACAAAATTAATGCACTGTTCAGAAATAATCCCAAATAATGAACTTGCAAACAAAACCAGCCATCACAATACCTAATCACCTACCATATATTGTAAGAAAAACAAAAAATTCCAACCAAAACCAAAAATCCAACAGAATAACAGACATCAATTGGAAAATCATGGAATAGAAATTATTAACTACTTTTAATGAAGGGCTCCTCTCAGTGAATGTGTAGAAAAAGAAGTTCATTTTACTGAAAAACTGTTCCTCTTGCAGCTGGCAGGAAGAAGGCTGAAGTTCACAATTTTCCCTTTTTTCATGATGCAAGGCCCAGATAACACTACTTTCATCAACATCTGAAAACTTAATGAAATTCCTTGAAGATCCAACAAAGGGCTCTCTACAGCTTCTATTTTTGGGCCAACTGTGCAATATTTAATTTGAAGGCAGAAGCTTTTCTTCACATCAATCACATATACTCATCTCATATTTCTACAATCTGTTAATTATATATATCTGCTGTTATTATACACCAATAGAGGCAATATAGGAGAAATAACTTTATGACAATTTGTATTTAAAGACATCATCACAAATGGAGAAAAAGATGCAATTAGGAAGTAATTAAGACCTTAATAATAAGAACAGCTTCTCTTACAGAAAACTGAAAAATAAAACAGGGCACTAGCATTAGGAAACCTTTATAATAACTACATTATGATTCTTAATCTAGATTGTGTTTTTCCAACAGATAAAACCAACACCAAGAGCATGTCTGTTCCCAAAGAATACTTAAGGAATTAAGACAGTCAAGGATTACTTTAAACTCCATTTTTATTTCAAAAGGTCTTACCCACCTAATTAGCACAGTACTCTACTTTTTTCCCTTCAAATTTCATGAAGAAAGAAAATTATTCAACATCTTAATGGAAAATGGAATAAATCTACAAGATACAAGTCCATTACATTTGTGCAAAAGCCATGTTATTTACAATTCTTAAGAATCTGCCCCAGAAGATTCCTCATTGTAGAGGTGTCTAGAATAAGAAAGGACGACATACATCCATTTCAACTAAACACATTTTTATGCCATCTTATCCTAAAAATAGGAGCTATACAGACACTGATGTTCACAAACTTTGCATACTGCATTGAGATATAACTGGCATTTTACCTCTGTGCATAACATAATCAGAAATAATACCACAGAACATCAGAAGTCTTTTGAATTTCAGGGAATCATTACTGAAGTGCTCCAGGTACACAAAACCTTGAACAGCGTCAGCTAACAACAGGAGAATGCTATTCGAATACTTCTTTGCAAATTCAGGAAGGGGAAAAAAAGAAAACAACCCCAAAAAAACTCTAACCAAACAACAATGCAAGCTTAATCAGCAGGATGCAAAATACTTTCATGGCTATGCAACCCATAATAAAATAAAGTTAATATGGTTTGTAATAATCATTTGGCAAGTGCTCAGTATGCATTATGGTTTTTTTGGAAAAGTCTTATTTTGAAAAACAATTTTATAAGAGGCTCTATTAGAGTTTGGCCTATTAACAGAAAACAAAACATTGCATAGTCTCTTTTCAAAGTACACCTGAGCTTACAGCACTCTTATTCCATTCAGCCTTTCTTTCTTATCTTTCTTTTTCTCTTTCAGCAATTCTTCATAACTTCTATTATTTCTAACACATGCTACCAGTTTTTCCTCTTCTTCCATTCTGACTTTTTTGAGGTGCACCAGTTCATAAGTAGCAGTAAGTGGTTATTTGGCATGAAGTTTTATCAGATAATGACAGCCTACTGACCATGCATCAAAAAAGACATCCTCATACTCCCTTCCTGAGGAAGATGCCAAGATTCTAGCACACTATGGAAGCAATCTTATTAGAGCCAATGTATTTTACTTAAAATAGTCTTAGTGTAAATACAGAATAGCTCCAAATTCTTCTCAGAACTGGCCCAAGAATCTTTTACTCATCAATCTGTTACAGTGTTACTGCTTTACTCAGATGTTACATTTTAATTACACTACTTCAAATCGCAAATTCTCTGCTGGAAGCAAGATGAAAACAGTGCTTTTCCTTCTCTCAGTAGACCTTTCAGACTATTGCTCTGATTTTTGACATCTGTAGCTAAATTTCCCCCAGAGCATCTGAAACTGTGATTTCTGTCAGCTTTACTGACAAGATACACCACTTTGAACACAAGCAGGATAACAGACATGTCATGGAAAACACTCTGAAGAGTTTTACCTGCAGTCTCAATGTTTAGTTTACACCTGCTTTATATTTTAGAATAGGGACTAGAACCCTGACCCCTCCCAAAAGAGTCTGGTCTGCCAAGAGTACTCAAGAACAGTTTACAGCGCCCTGGTCCCATGAATGTCTGAAGTGGAATTAGAACAGGAAAAGAGATGGAATAGAGAAGTGTCACACAAGAATTCATTATCCTCTACTAGAATAACATTTCCAGTTCCATCTGTCCACAGAAATTCATATGGAAGAAACCTTTCCATCTTTGCCTTATCAGCTAGCAGGAAAGAAAATCTATGTAGAAAATGATTAAAATTTTAAACTAAGCATTCTACATATCACCCACTACACTTTTACCACAGCATGAACAAAACCCAAAAAACCCACTCTTAATTTAATATTTTTAAATATAGAGAATTATAATCAACTTATCAAGCACAGATGAATAAAATACCTTGTACATCTCTGCTTCAATTTGTTGATGAACACCTACGAAACTCTTCTTAACTTGCTGCTTATCTTTGATCATCATTGTAAGCCTATGCAAGGGCCCAGAATTAAGATCCTCTGCATGTGTCTTCATTATTTTGCTCAGCTGTTCTGTTTGCTGTACCACAAGCAACCAAGACTATAAAAAAGTCAGAAGAGAAAAGCACTTATTTATTTCAGCTCACAATAACCACACAGTTAATAATAACTGTGGGAAAAGATGCATCATGTTTAAAAAAATTCAGTAAAGCAATTAATTTTAGGCTTACCCAAATGCATTTGAGATCCTCCTGCAACAGCAAAATCATGCCTCAATCTCACTCATAAAATCATAAAAAAACACCAGAGAGAAAAATACAGTATTGAATATTCACCCTTCAGCACTGTCCCAGTATTTCTGTACACCAAAGAAAGCACTGCAGCCTTATTTTTTTTAAATATACCCCCAACATCCCTGAGAACCTTGTTCCAACATCCTTTGTCCTCCAGTTTCCCCCCACAGCTGCTCTGCCCAAGCTGACTTCCACCTTTGTCTGAATACCTGACAGCAATATGTATTTGAGGGGTGGTGGTTTAAGAGGACACCATTACATCAGCTGCTTCACACAGCAGCATCAGTCAGACCACCAGTATCAAAGCACAGACATAACACCCATCTGTCACTGTAACCCAGCATCCTTCTGTACCCTTGCTTTAATAGCTTCCTTGGACATTCTGTCAGTTTTCAGGACAGCTTAATGTGCTGTGAGTGGCTTTGAATACAGATACACATCTACAGACATCAGAGACACAAATGTGAAATTAAACTTCAGTTCAAATAAAACCTTGGTTACCCTCAAGATTGCTGTCACACACTGGATTCCTTAAAGGTAACTCCCTAACAATGAATGCTGTGCTATAGCTAAGATTTCAGAGTGGCTACATGCCACAGAGTTACAAGGTTTTGAAGACACCTAGCATATGAGTTCTATTGGCATTTATCTTGGCTCTTAATCTGAGATAAAAACTTTAGAAAATAATTTGTTTCTTAGCTTTGAGGTTTCTTTATATCCTGTATACAAACCTATATACCTAATATTTCCATCTCTACATGACAATGCTGCAACAGAAACTGGATTATACAGAACAGAACATAAGACAATTGATGCCCCTATATACTGGGCTATCTTTAAGATTTCTTCCAGCTTGTAAATATCCCACAGATTGGCACAGAGATATCTGGACTGCTTAAAGTGTGGTGTTATAAAATGTCAAGGCCTAAAGCTTTCCTGCTGTGGCTGGAGACCATTTAAGAAGCCATACTGCAAAGCTGCATAGGATAAAACAGCACTGAACACTTGTGAAAAGAGCAGGCCTTCCTGGTTACATAAGAGTTCATAAAAGTGCTCTCAGAGGTGAAAATGTAGTTAGAATCACCCATTTTCCGTAAGGCTGATTTGTTACTGATGAAACAACTACTGTCTGAATCCTGAAAAATCACACCAAAAGCATTTTTCAACAGTACAGGTATTCTAAGGAAATGCTTAGTTTATAAGTCACTAAATGAGCTTAAATAGGCCAGAAACATAGCAATTACTTCCCTTTCTATTAAAAAGAAAATCATGTATTTCCCTGTTCTTCACATCACTGTTTCTATCAGGAAAAGGGGAAAGCGATCTTTCCATAGGGAAATATCAGTAAAGCAGGGTTTCTGTGCTTTATATTATTGTATTTTATTATTTTAAATTAGGAGAAGATGACATGAAAATGCTTCAAAATAACAGAGATTTACATGGGACAAAAAAGCTGGGTGGGAACAGCAGAAAAGGTAAAGAGCATTTCCTTCCACAAAAAAATGACCACAGCTCAACAAATGCAGTAAAATACATTATTGTTTGGTTTAACACTATTTTTCAGACATATACACACACAAAAGAGCAGTCTGGAAGCTGTTAAAAACACCCCTTTTCTAGCATTACCAGTTGCTGCTACCATGCCCTCCAGCAAGTTTGTTGTCTCCACATGAAAAAAACCAGAAGACCGATTTTCCCAAACACCATTTCTTTCTAAGTGCTCACTCTTACTGTACACTTAGAGATCAAATCAAAACAAAACAAACCACAACAACAAAACCAACAAAACAAAATCCATTAAAAATTAAAAAGCTTGCTATTGGGTTTTAATGCCACAAAATGCCAAATAATACCATAATAAAAAACCAGGTATTTTATATCTTAAAAGATGTAAGAAACTAGACTCATTCCCCATATTTCCATCATTCATTGGTTCTGTAAAATGTCAGGAAGAGAGAAAAAATATCACAAAAGATTAAAATAAATTAGAATGAGATTATTAAATAATCAATAATTCAGGCTTTTTAACTGCCAAACCAGTAACATAATGTGTCACTACACAACTGCAAAATCCAAGGTGTCAGTGAAATTATAAGGCAAGCCCATGTAAAAGATCTGCCAGTCCATATGAATATTTTTGCTGTTAAAATGTGGAAAACAGAGAAAACATAGAAATCAGGGATGTGACAGTGAAAAATTACACCTCCTTAAGAGAAAAAAAAGGGAATGAAAAAGATGCTGAAGGACAACTTGAGCACCTTCATTCAAAACAAGATTTCAAAATGTGACATGCACACCTCTTTTCAAGGCAAAAAGAAGATGGCTTAAGTCAGATCTCCAGATTTTTTCTATTCATCTGCTCACAAGAAGTGCCATGTTATTAACAGGATCTGTCCTAGACTGAGATACCTATGTGAAGGTTAATGGTTGTTTAAACCTTATAATGCTAAATACCCTGTGCCAATGAAAAAAAAGGGCAGTATTTCAATTTACAGGGCAAGAATTATTGTGAGGGAGGGAAGCAACAACAGAACGTGTTATATATAAACACTGCAGTTTACATAACAGTGCTGAAGCAGCCCAGCTATAGCAGCCTTCAAGTCACACACAGCCACCTTAACCCTGTATACATCCATCCTGCCGCACAAGGAGCACTCCTGTTTCTAATGCTACACCACAGCCACTGTCCAAGCAGCCATCCAATAAGCCCATGACATAAAAACTGCTTTGTCTGAAATTTAACCTGACCCAGAAAGGGTGTTTTCTGCAGAGAGAAAATGAGGATTCATGCCAGACTGAACGGACTGTGTAACCTCTGCTACAGAACAAGAGCCAAGAACTGAATAAGCCATCAAAACAGATTAGTCTTCTCTTGTCAGTAGAGAATCCAGGTCTGGAGTAAAACTTTCAAACAGGTTTAGATAAGGGAAGTTTGCTTCATTATTACATTTACTTGGAGTTGCTCTAAATCTAAAAGCCAGTAATTTGGAGAATAGCCTTACCTTTTAAAAAAGTCAACACAGTTCTTTTAAACAGAATACAAAATAACCTCACAATTATGAGAAACATCCTGAATTAATGTTTTGTTCTTACAACACATGCTGCAGTGTGAGTAACAGCTGGAATGCTAGGCTTTGCCTTGGTTTCCTGGCATTTTTCTATTTCTGTCACAAATTCTATATAGCATAAACAATAGCTCCTATCTTAAAAGAAAAGCTTACTATAGCGTACTTGATTTCCAAAGCACTAAACAAAGAAGAAGGCTCAACCCATTTATGTAAAATACTGAGTTTCAAGAATCAGCATAGATTCTCATTCAGTTAATTTTTTCAAAGCAAGACTAGAGCTCAACTTATGCATATTTCACTGAGAAACTAAAATAATCAGTTTTAAATACTTTGCCAACATTAACTCTCAAGAAACTGAATGGATAGGAATCCATCTCAAACCAAAAAAACAAAAGTAAACCCAAAATCCAAGGATATTCCGAATTCAAACTTCAGACTTACCTTGGACACATTGCTGATATAATCCAACTGACAAGCGCTCTCTTTATCCACTTGGTTACAGAGATTCTGTAAAGTGGATGCATATTCTTTATCACTTTTTACTCTCATTACCATAAATTTCTTCACTGTTTCCAGCAGTCGTAGTTCCCAGTCTTGGAGTTTTAATAAAGCATCATGAGAATACTTCAGGTCACCTCCAAACCCCATTTTTTAAGGCACTATATACCAGATAGGGGAAAATACAGGCTCTTCACCACATCTGAAAGGGAGAACAAGACTGATGAGACAATTATCAAAAGAAAAAACTTCTGGTGAGACAAAGAGCAATTACTGATGCCTGAACCCTAAAATTACCTAATCATAAGATTAACCACATACATTAACTTCCTCAGTATAAACTGAAAGGAGGCTCAGAGCACTTTTTTAACAACAAACTCTGACTGGAAAATATTTCAGCCTTAGAATTCCAGTTTACATTTCTGCAAAATCGTTCCTTCCTAACTTAAAGTACAGTATGAAAGAAAATATAACAGCATCTAAGACAAACACTTAAGACCAATCTACATATTTAACCAAATAAGCACAGCTAACAGTATCTCCAGACAAGCTGTCAGCTGCACTTTTCTACTCCTGGTGACCTGAAACATTTGTTTCCCACGTTTACTCTCCTATGAGCACAGAAAAATCCACACAAAACACCAGTTCTCAGGCACTGGGTCTGTGGGAAGTTGGTGACTATTTAGAACCTAGTTTGCTCCTAAACCCTGCGTTAACAGGCCATTAACCCTGCAGATTCAACCTCCCAAAAACCAGAAAATATCCCAAAGTACGTTTCTCATCCAACCATACACTGTTCCCCTGGGTCAGAGTTCTTTAGTTCACACCATTTTACCCTAGGACAGTCCAGTCTTATTGTACCACACTGACATCAAGTCAGAGTAGCAGAACCAATTGCTAGAGTTAGCTCTGAAACACCTGCATCTGATGCTGATAAACACACAGCTACATTGTGAAAGAGCTGAAACCACACAAAGAAGTAATTCCTACACACTCTTGCAAAAGGTTTTGTAATGCAGGCTGAACCCTCTTTTCTGTGTACACACCACCTGTTCCTATACTAATCAGCTTCAACTAGGTAAGATAAACTCATATAAACTGCAACCCTTATCTCTGGACTGCAGTGCAGCCACAGCCAGTACGCTGCCTATTCACTAATTCCTGCACTACAGCAAAGTCTTGATTCTTTTTAACACAGAAATACTAATTTCTTCACAGACTTTACACATTACTACTTAAATTAGCAGCTTTCTACAAACATTAACAAATTTATCTTCCTAGCAGTCCATTGAGGGAAGTAGGACTAATATTCTTATTTTGCATTAAGAACTGATACGCATAAACTAATGTCAACACTGTGGCAGCTCATACCAATATGCACAAGGCTTAAAGACAGACTTTTCAGAGTGCCTAGCATTTTTAGGATGTTAGGTATTCAGAATAAATAAATATGTTACTGGCTTCAGTTACTGCACGAAATTTCTGAAGATTTTGCAAATCAGAACCTCAAGCAACCTCTGAAATAAGCCTCATGTACTATGTGTTTATTCTTAGAACACAAGCCATGTTACAAAACAAAACAAAGATCCAATAAAGAAAACTAGAACAGTGACACATTACTATGTATCTACACAATACAGACAAGTCAAAGCTGTATGAGTAACCTTAAACCTGTAAGCTTTCATAAACTCTAATTTGAAGCTGTATATTTTAGTCAGAATACTTCTTGATGGCTAGGAATTCAGTCATACACAGCAACAGTAAATAGTTTATGTTGGTTGTATTTATGAACTATGTCATTATTAGTAGCATTATGAAAATACCTCCACAGTTAAAATTGAGGAACACTCTTGCAGAACCACAAACATTTTAGCAACATGAACTAAAGAAAAAAAACCTTAAAGTCCCTGTTTATTAACATGACTAAAGCTGCAGTAGCGAATTTTCAATGTCCTTTACACCTAAACCCATTTTTATGACTTTTCATCTTTCTCCTACCTCATTTTAGCACATTACCAAACTCTCCTAGCACAATAGCTGTGAGAAAATACAGTATCCTTGTTTTCTTACATCCAGATTTAGAAGAGATGGGAACTGAGTCTCACAGTGAAGTTCGGCTTTGTATTATGAGTAAACTAATGGCTTGCTTGCTTTTACCCCAGCCTCTGTTTGTTACTGAGAGGCAGTATGGCAAGGGAAGGAGGAAATATTCTCAGCATGTGATATTTCAGTCTGCTTCTAGTGACTTACAAAGGAGATACGGGATTACAAAAATCAATAGAACAAAAGACACAACAATATCTCACTCCAGCCTGCTAAGTTCCTCTACACAAAGCAGTAAATAACTTTTTTCCAATTCCACTATTAGATGCCTGGATACATAGGGAAAAATTGTACACATACTGGACTCCCATCTTTGTTTTAAATTATTCCTTTCTCTGTGACAGAAGCAGCACAGCAAAAAATTGTTTTGCAAAAGTGGTAAAATTCTGATTTGCTAAAACTAACAAGCACAAAGACTGAGAACTGATGACTCCCAAATGGGTAAGCCAGCTGCCATGTGACTTCCATGTAAATTGAGAAAACGTTCAACCAAGACATCCAGCCAAATTCAAGTGCTTCATTTGGAGGCAAAGAAATTATGAAGAAGTATTCAAGACCTAAGCCACTTGACTAAGCTTAAATTTTGATAAACTAAAAACTAATTCTGTTGCTTTAAACCACTTCTGATTTTTTTATGTTTTTTAATATTTTTAAACAACAGAAAACAGTACAGATGACACAGACATTAATTTGAAGTCAGAACTGTAAGATTTACCTAACACATGAATATTCAAATCTGATTTTCAAATACTCTTAAAAAACACAAGCAAATTTTCAAGCAGTGTTCAAAAATACAGTATCTAGCACCAAGACAGACAGGTATTTTTCCAAGTTTGATATCTCCCTCGTTAGTGACCACAGATGAGATGACAGCTGCCCTACAGGGCCAGAGCAATACAGCAGAATATTTCAGTCAGAGGGGACCTACAGGGATCACTCAGGCACAGTAATGCATTTAGATTAGCCCTGTGTCTCCCACCATTGCACCAGATGACATTTAAGAACAGCAGACTAGCTGGGCTGCTATTCATGGTGTGATTCTCCTTGTGCTTCCCCACGTTCACAGCTACTGGATTATGGGATACTAATATTCCCATATTTTTTGGCTTTGCCACACAACATTAAATAACTCACACTGAAAGACAAAGATTCCCAGACAGATTTTGTAATCACAGACCACTGGCAAAAAAATCAGCAAAACCAGCAAAATATGAATGCAGAAAAGATTTAATGTGGAACTGGTATGAGATATGGGGAGTTTGAGACACAAGCATACTTGCTTCTCTAATGTTCAAGAGATGAAGATACAGTGTGAGAGCTATTCTGGGGTAAAAAAAATCTCAAAAAAACATGGGAGAGTATTTTATCTTAAAGGAAAAACCAGAGATGGCATGAGGTTTTAAAACAAGCTAGACAGAGAAGTGATAATAACAAACATGATATGCTAAATTCATACAGAAATAAAAACCTTCAGGAATTGCTTTACTCTTACTGTGAAGAGATTTCTTCTGCTTTTGGCAGATATCCATGAGGTTTATCTCTTTTTCCATATGTGAACAAAGCTTGCACAATTTGACAAGCCAGTGAAGTTTCAAACAGAATTGTACCATGTCTTGTAAAAGCAATAAAATACCAGTACCACCAAATAAGACAAATGAGCTTGAGCTATTTTTTTATATTTTGAAATATAAGATATATATATAATATCTTAAAAGATCTATAATATCCTATATTATCTATTATAGACATAGGTACAGATGGCTAAAAAAATTACTGTACCTGTAAATTAGTCAAAAAATATTTGTTAAACTCAGGAGTAAAATGCATTTCACAATCAATTTCAAGAAAGTAGGACTTACTTTCTTTACAGTGTTACATTCAAAACAACAAACTAATCATTCACAGGGAGTACACATTGAATGTACTTTTAATAATATAGCATGAATGAGCAACCAGATCTTAAACTGTTCTAAATTTAAGCAGAGTTACCGAAGACAATTTAAAATTTCTCTCAACCATCAACACAGTGGTCCAGTCAGATTCCAAACAAATCAATGTTAAATTTTTTCAGCCTAACAGTAAGAAACTTCAAGGAAGTTGCTAGTCACATAATCCTTCAATATTGTAACACTCCCCTCAGGAAATAAAACCAGCATTCCAGCTATTCATGCTGTTGGATTCCAGCAGCAACTCTGAAGAAAGTAGTTTCCATAACCGATGTACATTTAATTTAAAGATTGCAATCTGTCTGTGACACATTAAAGTGGCCATGCTGTGTCAGACCAAAGGTCCTGCGTCTGACACTGCCTGAAATCAAACGAGCAAGGAAGAACAGAGCAGGTACAATGCAACATTTTCACTTGTAACAACTGGTGTCTTCCGCTACATATTGCGATCACTTATATCCAAGGTTGTGACTTTATAAACTTAAAACAATGATGCATCTACATGCATCAGTTGGAACTTGTGGTTTCACAGTACCAGCCACAAGGCAGGCAACTAAAAAACCACAAACCCAGAAAGCACACCTGGCCCCCAGCTAAATTCAGAATTGGAAAGCACATCACAGATCTGGATTCTCCCACTCTTCATATGCTGACCATGAATTTAGATTATTCCTAAATCTGCATGGGCTCCAAATCATAGAGAATACAGCATGTCTTTTATTCTGCAAACACTTTCTACAAATATTAAAAATATTTCAAAATCAGAAAAGAAAGAGGATTTGGATTCAGGAGACAAATTGTTAAAATCAAGGCTTCTATACCGAACTAAAAGCATTTTTACAATAGATCATCAATTTGTTAGACAGCCTTTCTCAATTTCTCAATGTGAGGCTTACAATAGTTATATTCCATTAAAATAATGAAATAAATCATTCTTAGTGTTCCATCCACACCTTAAACAAAAATTAGGCAGTCAAACAACTGGCATTTCTGTTAGTGTAGGATCCATTTCTGGAATGCACGAGACCATGAAACACAAAACACATGCATTATCTACCCTTTGTTTACACTAATCTCATATTCATAAGATCATCTTTGTATGCATAGATATGATGCATACAACATAAACTAGTAAAACTAACCCTTCTGCAGAGCTTTTGTCAACAATAAACATCTGAAGGGGTAATAAAAGTTTGCCTGATTATTTCAAAGCTGATTTGAAATATTGCTCCATTCAAAGCAAAGCAGGCACCTAATTTTCAGGAAAGCTCTTCTGCAAAGCATAACTTAGCCCACATACCTTAAAAGTTTTCCTTCAGAAATGTCCTTTAGTACAGTTTTCCTATGTCAGCAGCTACTTCCTCTGATTTGCACCTACTGAAATACACTTTTTTTTCTTTTCTGGGGACTCTGTGAAAGAAAAACATATCAAACTTCTTTTAACTATCTCACCGTTTTCAAATACATTGCAAAACTCAAACTTAGGTAAGTTGCCCTGCATTTTCAGATTACCAGAGGCTACCTTTTTTTTTTTAAAAACAGACAGTTCAACTAAAAGAAAAGAGCAGATTTCTCAAATGACTGCTAGCAGTAGTATGCTATCAGTTAATACACATAATTTTGAGTGAAGAAATAATTTTGCCTCTACACATGTAAGAGAAGATTTTTCTTTAAGTTCTTGGAATTTCTTATGACAAGTGTACTGTAGCTGAAAAATCAAGACAATTTTATTTATTTATGAATCTTGCCCTCGGTGAAACAAAACCAGAATCCTGTTAAGGAAAACGAAAGCACAGAAGGCCCAAGTCTGTTATATGAAAGACCAAGTTAGTAGTGGTAATTTCATAGGAGTGGAAGAAAACAAGGGACAACAAGAGAAAGGAACCGCTCAAAACACATAAGTTTCTATCTGGCTCTAACTACTCTAACATCTAGAAGAGTAGGAGGTCAGGAAGTTAGGATGACTAGCAGGACCAAAACTTCAAACTATAAATCAGGACCACAATTTAGGTGAAGCAAACTGACACAGAAGGGTTTTGAGGGTTTACAGTACGGAAAAAATATATTGGGTTTAAAGAATGGTAAAGAACAAGCTCTGCACACAACTTACAAGTGTAAGGTATACTGTATAATCTCTATGTGTGGACCCACGATAAGCATTCACTCACAATCTCACACCACAATGTCCAGCTTCAAATGAGACATTCCGTTAGAGTTCAGCAATGCCCTCACAGGAAAAAACACATAAAGCAAAACTGAAAGAAAGACATGTGTGTAGGGGTGAAGAAAGCAAAACTATTTTCAAATTGTCCATTATTTAAAACAAAGCACTGCTCACAGACACATTCATAAAACCTCACGAAGGGACAATCTTAGTTCACATTCAAGCAGGCATTATTTAGTATTCCCTTCTGGTTACTTAGTGATGTTTGAGAAACAAAGAACTGCCTAATAAAAATACAAAACTTCTATTCTCCATGACCAAAAATAGAAAAGACTAAGTGATGCTAAGATTCAGGCACTGAAAAGGAACAGCAGCTATGCAAGCAGATACGAAAGGGGAAAAAAAAACCACAGGAGGTTACAAGCATTATAAAATTCATCACATTTCTAAGAAACAGTTATAAAATAATTTGTTCCAAATTTGCAAAGCCCAAGGGTAAATCTCCACTAGCAAAAAAAGTACAAGCAAAAGCAAAAAATTAGAGTAAACCTGGCTCATCTTACTAACATAAATACAAACTCGGTGGAAGAAACACCAGACTGTCACTGGACAGGAACATGAACTGTAATCCCCATCCAAATGGGACTCGTGAAAGCGGAGCAAACATCACCACCAGCACCTGGGCACATTCAAGTTTCATGCAGATGTTAAGAACTGCATGTGGTAAAATGAAGCCCATAAAAAATTCCATTTATCAAATGAAACAACAGATTGGAGCCACTTCAACATAAAAAAGTTCTGCTCCCTGAACACAAACAACAACACACCTTTATTTCTCTTTTTAAAGAACTAAGCTATCACGTATTTTGGAGTGCAGAATTTTGTTTGTCAATAAGAAAACCAAATGCAAACCCAACCTTTCTTTAGAATTCCTGTTGCTATTAACTTTTTACCTATGTGCATTTTTTCACCTGTACACAGGTCATTAGTAGAACTTAAAGCTGGTAATGCAAGTCCAATACAGGTCTAATTGACAGGCACAGACTAGCTAGTACATGGAAGCAAGATAAAAGCTTTCCAGTGAATTGCACAGCCATCTGCCAGAAGGCAATAAAATCTCACCAAATTTCCACTGTTACTTCTGAGCTCAAACATAGCAGAATCTGATAGTTACAAACATCTTGCTGCCTCAATGCAATAATTCACCAGCTAATGAAGGTATAAAAGACAAATTTATAAGTAGATAAAGACAGAACAGAAAACTTAGATGATCTGTTGTTTTCTGAAATTACTAACAAGACAGTTAAGGCCAATCCCCAAATCAGGTCCTCTTCAGATTTAGGATATATAAAGCATTTTCTAAAAATGAAGCATCCAAGAGGCAATTAAAAATATCAAATCAACAGTAAGAATTCACCAGTCCAACACTATTGAGCCAAAGCATTGAAATTTCCAAAATATTAATTCTGCAAAAACTTAGGCTTAAGGTGAGCCAAGCAAAGAAGTATCAAGAGAGGAAAATAAATCAAATTTTCTTCAGATGGGACAAGGCAATCAGAAGCACAACACAGTCTGACTCTGATACTGCACAAGGTGGTTAAAACCATGCCTAAGAATCTGTAGACTGGAATAATTCAAAAGAAAAAAAGAACAATGCAGCTTTTACAGAGCAAAATCATGTTTCACAACTTGAAGAGTTCTATGAAGGCATCAAGGATCCTGTGGGAAAAGGTGTTGGAAGTAGGAAGTTTCTGCTGATGTCTCTGATAGTAAGCTACTAGAGAACTGAAGACTTTGCAGGGTAAGATTAAAAGACAAAGCCTGACAGGGGAAAGAGCTCAGAAGCCTCTCCATAATCTGTGCCAGGACTTGGACTGCTCTTCAGAATGGTTACCTGCCTGTACATCATAACAGAAGCATCTGTGCTTTATACCAAATTATTCTGATTCATCAAAACCAACAGATCATTACAAAACTTGCAAAACCTCAGAACACTGAGCAGCAAGCACAGAAAACAGCAGATGAAGTCACATGTCAATAAATGCAACATAATACACTGGTAGGAGTTATTTAATAACAGTACCAGAAAAAAATGTAGTAGTCTCTGAACACACAGCTTCAAAAACATTTGTTCAGTGCTTTCAAGCAGACAGGTTAGAAACCATCCAGAATATTAAACTATTTTTTAATGAAGGGAAGGGAAAACATAACATAGCCTTATGCTGCTGATATGTTAGTGGTATCTCTGCATGTTAAAGTTCTTCTAGCTAAAGAAAAACTTACAGCACAAAAGAATATATAGATAATATTGATCATAGCGTGGAGCAGCTTACACACAAAGAGAATTTTTAGCTCACAAAAAAAGGTAAGAATGACAGGTGTAAGATCAAAGTACACCAAAAGAAAAATCATTATAGCACAAAGTGATATACTATGTCAAATGCCTGAAGTGTTTTCCAGAAGAACTTGAGAACATCAAATGAAATTTTTAAAAAGTTGCTCTTATGTCATTCTTTGCCCAGAAAATAATTAAATTAGATAATTCTATGCCTAAAGACATTTCCGAGACCATGAAACAAAGAAGTACAAATTTATTATAAAAATTCATTTTAAAAAACAGATCTGTAGAACAGCAAGAGTTCCATCTTAAGATGTCTCTAAACTGTAAAAGCAGAACAGGAACTATTACTCTATATTTATGCCAACAGCCCCTTCTTATCTGACAGTAGCGAGTACTGAGCTACACGGATTTTACTTGGTCATGTACTAACATCCTCAAACAGTGCACTCTCACTCTCCCATTCCTGCACCTGCAGGAAGACCACATTTTTTCTTAGCAGTTCCTGCAGCTGTGATGTTATTAAAAATAAATGCAAGTAAGAAGCAGTGAGCTTCATCAAAGAATAGGATTTACACTTAGCAGCAGTCAAAAAAAAAAAATCAAAACAGATAGAAGCCCAAAAAGATAGACCCCAGATTCTTTACCTAGAATCACAAGACACAATTCTAATTTTTTTCATTCTTTTCTTTTGAACCACTTTCTAAACCACTGCTGTCCTCTAAACACCCTGCAACTGGTCTCCATCTCACATAAGAAGTCAGAAGCTGAAACAGCAGGACCAAATGTAGGACCAACCAACCCTGACAAGAACAAGAAATTAGTTCAAATTACTTTCAAGCTCCTTGCCCATGTGCTTACCCTCTTTCTAACAACCTGATAACATATCCTTATTTGTTCATTATCCAAAAATTCATGTTCTTTTTCCACATAACTTCATCTTCCACCACCATACATCCATTCTGTCCAGCCTACAGACAGCCAGTGAGCTTTCATACTCACTGACCCCTGCTTTGTTCCAGATGACATCTCCAATTTTCCAAGACTATTAGAAACAGTAATCTCACTCTCCTCCCCATCTTCAGCTGTTCGCTACTTCCCATGGCCTGGTAACTTGTTCATCATGTTTCTTTATCATCTCAGGCCTTCTGTGAAAGAATGGGCAAAGGGTAGAGCTGACATCTGGTAGCAAACCATGCGGTAAGTGCTTTTTAGGTGCAGTTACTTAACCAGCTTTGTTTCCACCCGGCAGAAGTTTCTACCTTACAGTCACAGCTAAATAGCAAGACTGAATCTCATCAGGCAGACAAACAAGAAGGTGAAGGCAGATACAGGTTAAGAAGAAAAGAGCTAGTCCAGCTGACAGAAGTCACATCCTGTCACTAATGCTCCAAGACTCTTCTCTTGTCTTGTTGACTCTGAAAAAGTGACAGAATCAGCCACACACCCTTCTTTTGCTTTCAAAGCTAAACACGCCTAGTTTCCCATCACTTTTCATGTGTTTACAAGAAAGAAAAAGCTTTCCTTCCTCTATTTTTCCAAGAATTACTTTCCCTAAATTCAGCTCCAGGACTCAAGGAAAGGCAGAGAAAAGCACGGCCTCAATAGAGAGTTCCTGACTGACAAATTTTTACTGACCTCTCAACTCTGCAGTGTTGCAACATGTAAGGCCACACTAGATCCTAAAAGAAAAATGGATTGAGCAGGATAAGGCTGCTAAAAGTGACTATCACAGGGCAGGTAGTGTGCATCTCCAGCCCGGTTAACCAATTCTACCAGCTAAAGAGAAAGACTGTTCCAGAATTACAAATAAATAAATAATGTTAAAATGTCCAAAAATTGGCCACAATTTGAAAACAGAATAAAAAATACATCAGTGACTCAAGCTCACTTAAAGTGTGTATTATACAGTGTATGAAAGAAACCTCTGAGCAAAAGAAAAGAGAAGCTAAAGAAAATTAAACTATTGCATTTTCAAGGGACTTCTTGTCTTAGACAACTAGTGAAGGTAGAAACAACTTCTAGAAAAAGTCAACACTGAAATTAAAAAGTACCTGTAGTAACCATCTCAACTGAAGAGTTATTCTAAGCATGTTACCTTACATCTTCGCTGATTTCTCTTAGATATTTAGATTTCAATTAGCAACTAAGTTCTTTAGTCTGAAGGTAGGAAGCAGTCTCCTGTATTTGAAAAAATACCCCAAACCTCTGAAAGTGGCATTTCACATCTTGATATCCATCAGTCTTGAGATGAATACATAGCAAGTCAGAAGTAACACACACATAAAACCCACATGCAAATCCGGAGTCCCAAGGCTGCCTATGTAAGGGGAACAAGATTGAAGAATACTCCTACTGGGGGTCACTCATCATCACAAAGCTACACCTAAGACTTCTCCTGAAGACTTCAGGTCCCAAAATTCACTGGCTGCTGCCATTGCACATTTCAACTTAGAAATCCAAAGTACTACCAAGAAGCTTCTCCCAGTAGCACTGTCTTAGCTCTCAAGATTTAAGAACAGCCATAGAAAAAGATAAATCCTCAGGATGTGAAGTACTTTATAAAGTCTAGAGACATTTAATTTCTTCCTATGGCCCAATATCAGCCAGAATGTCTCACTTCAGACAAAACAATTAGGCAAGACATCTGCCATTAGTCTGTAATAAATGGCAATGTGGTCTCCTCAAGAGAAACATAATCGAGTTCCAAGTATTTATTGCTCTTTGGAAAGAAACTGAAAGAGCAATCTGGATGTTTCTTCCTCTTTCCTCCTTCATTAAATTAATTACATCCTTCTGGTTCATTAAACCCTCTACTTAGTTAACTCACTGTTCATTCAGTCTTCTCGGGGTCACTTATTTCCTCGGCATCATTGTACCACATTTAATGTAGTTTGATTACACAGTATTTTGGATAGAAAATATTAGCCATGAGGACCATAGGTCCATGAGATGGTTCTCTCTCTTCCTAACTACTGATATTCCAGGCTGTTGCACTGCAGGAGATACAACCTATTGTGTGGTTCAGTGAAAGGTGTTGCCTCAAGCCTTTGTTTGCTGTTCCTGAACTGACTATTCCTTCCCATCTCCATGTCGTGATAGCTCTCTGTGTTAAATGGGATACAGTTACTCTCAACAGAAATGCAGATGACTGAAAGATGCATTTGTTGAACCTTCTTACATGCCTTAAGTGTGTAAGAAATTTTATTACATACATTCTAGAAATATATACCAAAATGTAAAACTACCTATTCTTTTCTTAGTTCCAGTCAGTTCAGTTTGGGTATCATTAGCCATCCTAGGTATAGAGAACACTCCTTTTGAAGAATATTACTCTCATTTGAAGATGTATGAGCTTTAATTAATGGATGCTATTACAAACAGGTAAAAGTGGTAGAGGTTTAATCTTCCAGATGTCTGGACAAGTGATCCTGAAGTGCACGTGCACGACTGGATTCTGCACATGGAAATTTATTTGCATACACAAGATTCAGCCTATCTGATCTTTACTGCACTAGATTATTATTTCATATCCAGCCTTTCCTTCTGCCGTTCAAAAGTGCTCTTTCCAGAGATTATACCAGGCAGCCAATATTTCAGTTAAAAGGACAATATCCTTCATAACATAGTATCATTCGGAAACAAGTTAGAGATGACAATATTGTTGTACTGTAGACAAGGGTTATTTAGCTCCCTCAGAATTCTTGTCTTACAGTACTCTGAGATACCCAAAGGGAATTTGACTGCATCTCTAAACCTGAAATCCCAATTTAATCAGACAAAAATTCTGTAGAGAGATCCAAACCACACTATTGTAATGGCCAAATGTTGACAACCAGCTCTGCTTAATCAGAGCTTTGGAAATTACAGCTCCCCCCCACCAAAAGCAGACTGACCACACCCACACGGCTAACCCCTACATCCCCACTTAGGCCCCCCAAGCCTGGATGGGGTGACTGGTGATTAAATACCAGAGCACAAGAAATCACTGTGTCACAGCCCACTGGGCTGATTTTTTGCACAGGGTATGCACTGCATGCTTCCCGGAAACATGAAGCCTTGGGACACAAGGCATGTAAGGACAGGATACCTCCTGAAGACTCTTCTGCAAAGGGCACAAATCTCCTGGAATGAGTTTCCATTGTGTCTGAAGCAGGGCCTGGAGTAAACTCCCATCAGTTGGCTTCCTTTCAGAGGATACCACCCGGCTCCAGGGAAGGACAGCTAGAAGCCATGCAGCATGGAAAACTCAGAGACCATGGAGGAACACAACAACTGACTCGAACTGAGATTTTGACCTCAGTAAGAATGACATATAATTACCTTCTCTCATTAAAAAAAATCATTTAGATAAATTAGATTATCTGGATGCCAATTAAATTTATTAAAATAGTAGCTTCAAATTTACTTAACACATTCGCTGATGAGAGATTTTGCGCTCCAATTTCAATATTCACCTAATCCAAAAGGCAAAACTGGTATTATATAGCTTTCCTCTATCTTTGTTACAGACCCTTTAGAACTGTTTGCTTTTTCAGATGCACACTTCAACTGACAACATTTTTCTGTATTTGGCATTTTCTTTTATCTGATGAACTTCAGTTTGTCAACCATATCATGAAAATTTCAGAAAAGTTGGGAGGTAACACAGCATTCACAGCATTGACATACAATAAATATACCTAAAATAAACAAGGATGTGTTCTTCTGATTCCATGTTTTCTATTTCTTAACCAGTAAAAAGCTGCTGTAAAGTTGTATGATTTCTCTTAACATTGCAATTCTCACATTTTTGAACTTAACCACTTTGTCTGACTGTAACCCTTATCTGTACTTCCTGAAACTTAGAAAACAAATGCTGTGGCTTATTATTTTACACTCCTGAACATTTGAAAGCAGAAGCCACAACTAGGAAGTCAGATGCTATCTGAAAGACACATGAAATACAGAAAGGAAGCTTTAGCATAATTCTAAAAAGCTGTACTTGAGCAGACAAAATAGTAATACGCTGCAGTGGTCATAATTTAACAAATTTATACAATGTAACAGCAGATAAAACAAGCTTTATGTATTCAAAAATCAGGATTTATCCTATGATGCTACTCCTACTTGTTTATATGTTTACCAAAGGTGAATTTTGTGATTTACAAGTGCAGCAGCTAACAACGCCCACCAGCTCAGCCATTATTAATAGGTTATTTGCCTGAGTATTAAAGCACCAAATATTCAATAAAATAATTCCTGTCTTATTAAATAACCATTAAATCTACGTCCTTTCCAGCTCTCTATTACAAGAGAGAAAACAACTTATAACTCCCACTCTCAGTTCAAACAGCAAACATTAAAAATGAGATGACAGATGATACAAGCTACAATATGCTGTCAATGTATGGAGCAAGATTTTCCAAATTTTCTAAAGCAAAAAGTTAGGCATAAACAGAACTGACAAAAAGCAGCAAAGCTGACAAACCAAGTATGAAATTAAGAGACTCACAAAATGAGGATGCAAACCCACATTCCACCCTCTTTGGAATATGCACTATGTGATTGTGTAATTACTTTCATAGAGCTTTTCTCCAGAAATGCCCAACCCATTTATTAGAGAGGATGGAGTGCTCGGAGTATGATTCAGCACTCTGTCAGAGGGGCTCATCTTCACAACTCTTATCAGGCTCATTGATATAATTGTGCGTCTCCCATTTACTAAACAGGCAATTTCAAGGAACAAATGGCTCATGATTAATCCACTTTAACACTGCTCTGGATTTAACTTCTGCTTCTGGCAAAGAGTGCTTATGTAATACGCAACAATTCACAAACTTTTCACAGGTTGCCACTACTTACAAGATAACTAGTTTTTCATTAAGTCTTAATTATGGTATTTAGTTTTACGCTTAAGCGTAATTTCTGAATGTCTCAGCTCCTCATGTTGAAATAAATCACTTACAGAATCACAGTATGAAAAAAAAAAGTTGTGAGACTCTTTAAGATTAAGTAATGACAATTGCAAGACAGCTGTCTTCAGACCAAGACTTGAATGCCATATTGAAAAATGCCAAATACATGAGGACCATTAAGAACTTATTAAGTATTTTCTTACTAGCTCATACTAAGAGAGGGTTGCAAGTGGACCACAGTATTTTGCAGGCAGTATTGTACAGCATACCTAAAGAACAGATTAACAGTACACACATGAATGTTCTATTTCCCCCTCAACAGCTGACAGCATGCATTTGTTGTAATAGAGAGCTACATGGCAGAAAGCTCTCACAGTATGCAATTAGTGCTGTTACTCCACATTCACCCTGTCAACAACCTGAAGGAATTATCTGGTCCAAGCAGTAACTGTGCCCTCAGCAGAAAATAAGAGCAGCCACACCACAAATCCTAACAAAATACCCTTTTTCCTCAAGGTGCAAACCCACAACATCAACAACGTTCTAAAGAGCCAACTAGTACACTCCAAAGATCGGTAATTCTGTGAAACCCACACATGGGGACAGAAATCAGACACTCAACTGCAGTAAAGTTATGAGTACAGAGAGTTGTCTCTACAAATTGCTAAGGCACACATCTGAGTTTTGTAAGCAGGTTAGTCAGAAACCCAGATAAGAAGAAGAAAGTTTGAAATTATATGTGGTTAAAGCATCTGGCATTTTCTCTCAAGTGTAGAAAGCAGCAATGCAAGGGAAGCTGGTTACTATAGAGCAAACAGAAATCTGAAATCCAAAGTAGAATGATGTCATGAGCTATAGTTCACTCACTCAGATTAAAAACAGCATTAAGCCCTAAATTATTGGGAATTTATTTTTATTATCATCAGGGAAAAACACAGGAATTTAAAAATTTCCTTTATTTCAGACTCCTTACACCAAACTGAACTCTGCACTTACACTTGAAAGAGAAAATAGAGAAGAATTACTGTAATGGTCACAAATATGATTTCATGCTACAAGCTGACAGCAATCAAAGCCTTCCATCCAGTGAGGCTGTCCCACAAGAAAAAAATTATAATCCCAAACACAAAAATAAACACCATTTTAGAAGGACTCTTGTTGGTTTTTAAGAATCCTTACCAAAACTTCCTATGTACTGTATCAGACCATACACTCTTAAAATAAGAGGTGACTATCTTCTCTCAAACCCTGGAAACAGAGCTATGAATTTCACTGATTCACTACTCCAAAAGAGTTTCAAAAAAAAACCTTCGTAAAGAAATGTTACATTTACCTGACACAAATAATAAACAGCATAGACTTCCTGCATATTTTCATGCTCCAAATTTTAAATCCTTTAACTCCCTAATAAAATGGTGAACACTCAACAATTTCAAGACTATCTCTGTCGTAGAATAAAGCTCTCCACTAGGTTTTTGAAACCCATTTTCACAAGGCAAGTACAGCACCAATATAATTAGGGCAAGACTAAGTGGACAGTTTTATCTTAGAACAAGAGCATATATACAGTTTACTTCCTGCTGGAATGCACTTAGTCTTTCCTCCCTTACTGCTTTGCTTCTCCTCCCCGCCAGAAAAAAAAAAATCTCTTTTCCTAGAGCTACTTCCCACACACTGCAAAAAAAAAACTCCTCCTTGCAAACTGATGACCTCATGCTCCTGGCCCATCTCCTTCTATGGAGCAATTCTGGACTTGCTGCCAGCTCTCTCCGCCTTCAGCCTGACATGGCAAACATATCTTCCTTCACACTGCTGCTCCCAGCTTAGGGAACACCGAGGACAGGCGGCAAGTGGGAGGTCAGACCAGGCAGGGAGAGGGGATTTCCCATGGACAAAGAACAGGCCACCAGATGCCTGCCCCACTTTTGTACCACCAAAGCACCTCTGCTCTCCAGTGCAGGAAGAATGACACTGAACTCTGAACATTTTAAGTGTGGAAATGCATTCCATGTTACTTAACTGCAGTGCACCTCCTGTAGCCAAACCTTTCTTCCCTTTTAGGCTCTTAGTTAAATACCTCTAATCTAGTGAAGCAAATGTCACTCCCACTGTCTTAAAAAAAGGCCCATCTCACCTTCGCATCACTGAAGTTCTCTGATATTGAAATTGGCCCGACGTCCTGTGTACACACTGATACATTCTTTTATCTTTTTTGCTAGTTAATCTTTAAGCTCTATCAAACAACTCCAGAGGAACTGAAAATTTCTATTCTCTATACTCTGTCCATCGCCTTCTCTAGCCTGTCTCGCTTTCAAGTATCAGAATTATTTCTACATGATCACTTTATACAGTGGCAATCCACACACCAATTGACAAAGGACTCAGCTGTGACATGAAGTTACAGTTGCAGAAGATCAGGAAATCTGATGGATAACTTTTGCTCAGCTAGCAAGTGACATTGTACATAGGAGACCTAATTTTCTCCCTCAAAGAAATATCCCCAAAGCCCAAGTTTACTAGGGTTAACATTCCACACACGTGTATTTTAAAGTTCTAACTGTACTGACAATATTTGTCAACACATTACAAGGAATTTATAAGATGAGGGAGCATACATTGGTCTCACCAACAATAATCATTACTCTAACTCAACCTACAATGTGTCCATCATTTGCAATTTGCTTTGACTGTGAGCAGATTATGTGTGAATGTCCCATCTCCCTGAGATTCTCAAAGACTACCACTTACATAAAATAAACTGTAGAGGCAATCTCCTTGTTAGGTATTGTTAACAAGTAAAATTAACTTATTTTAATGAACTTATTTTAATACCCAATAGGTTTTTTTGGTCCAGTTTCACGCATCACCCAACTTTTTTCACACTGCCACTTCTTGAAGGAATCTGCAGTACAACAGAGCAGACCACCAAAGCCACTCTGAGCAGGTCTGCTGCAAAGCAGGGAAAAGTTATTTCACCTACATGAAAAGCAGTGATGCCCTCCTGCAAAGAGAAAATGAGCTGGCTTGTTTTAAAGGTCTTACAAAACCCCTGGTGCTCACACAGATGTGTCATTTTAGGGGTGTGTATGCTCACGTGAAGTCCAACCAAACAGAAACATACTCCAACATGAAAAGGGATGTTTAATGCCCTTCTGTGCAATCCACTCGAACACCAAATATAATCATTCAGTACACGTGCAAATCCCAAAACCTCAAACACACAAAGCATTAGAATGCACACGAAGAGCGCCAGGGCAGCGACACTGACCAGGCCTCACCGGGCGGGCTCCAGCACTAAGGCAGAAGCTCCCGCAGGCGGCCGCTGCGCCGTACAGAACTGTCAGGCGGCACCAAGGAGGAAGAGAACTCAAAACCCCAAACCGCCTCCCCGGGGCTGCTGCATTTATTGGGAAGCAGGGATGGTCACACATCGTAGCTC
>NW_005054467.1:608521-621563 GCF_000277835.1 Geospiza fortis
CGCTGGGGGACACCCTGGGGGACAACGCTGGGGGACACCCTTAGGGACAGCGCTGGGGGACAGCCCATGGGACATCCCTGAGGGACAGCGCTGGGGGACAGCAGTGAAAAAAGAAAGGGGGTGGAAAAGAGAATTGGGTGTGGAAGGAAAAACCAAAGGGGGAGAAATATAAGGGGCAAAATTTAAGAAGGGGGAGGGGGGGAAGAAAGGGAAAAAGAGAAAAGGGGGGAGAAAAAGAAAACAAATTAGAAAAGAAGGGTGGGTAATGGAAGAAAAAAAGAAGGCAAAAGGAAGAGGGAAAATGGCAGGGAAAAAAGAAAGGAAAAATGTGGCAGGAAAAAGAAGGGAATAAAAGAAAAAAGGGGGAAAAGAATAACTAGAAGGAAAAATGGAGGGCAAAAAAGAACAGAAAGAAAAAGAGAGGAGGGGAAAAAAAGTGAAAAAAAGGAAAACAAAAAAGAGGGAGAAAAAAAATTCCCCTTGATAGGTTTCAGGAAAACCTATTAATATTAAAGCTTTTTATATTGTCTTTTATAATAGATTAAGCTCAAAGCAAATGAAAAAATAAATTTGATGAAGTAGCAATAACAATATCTGATTGCATGATTTATTTCAGAGATACTGAAGAGCCCCTTAACAGTTTAGATTAAACTTACAAAGAAATATCTTTTTTTTTTCTTTTTTTTTTTTTTTTCTGAGAGGTTGGTAGTGGTTGGTATTCAGGACCCTAAAAACCGAGATGTGCACAGAGCGCTCATATTCCAGTTCATGGCTTCTTTTTAGACCCAAGAGTTTAAAGAGCACTAATGAAACTTTGGTGTGTGCAGTTCTCTACCTCTGTTTAAGCCATTCACACATTTTCTTCCCAAACAGCTTATAAAAATATTTTCCTTTATTTACCTGTTTATCAAATAAGAAAAAATTACATTCCTTTGTACATCGTCTCTATGCACCTTGAGGCAAATTGAGGCCTATATGCAATATTAAACAAATTTGCATGGTACTGAAGGGGAAAAAAAGCTATGTAGAAAATGGGGGTTTAAGATGTAATTTACATTTCTAGATTTCCAACTGCATTAGATCTGGGATAAATATCTTATATGCTAATACTGAATTTGCTGTAAGAAGTCATCAGTTACAGTGTTTTATGACAAATGCTGGTGCAAACAGCATGAGCCAGTCTTGGTTCAGCTATATTCAAACACAGACTATTTTATTGGGCAGGTATCTTATCAGTCTCATGTGCCTGCAGAAGATGTTGCATGATTTTTGTCTGCAGTTCAGTAGTTTACCTGGCCTTCAGGCCCTTCAGCTTTGTGAAAACTGGTAGGCAATGGTACAAGGGTAGAAAAACGTTTCCTCATTAGTTTTCTGATTAGAAATTTTTAAACTTTATTGAAGAATCTACTTGATTTTTGATGAAGAGAGGATTCTGTGTGCTTTTTTATGTAACAGGGTTGGCTTTTTTTCCCCTGAAGCTTTCATATATTTTTAAAATAAAGATGAAAAAGAGATGTTCCTATACCATAGTCACTGCAGTGTAGTGTAGACATATGCAAAATATTTTGAAAATCAAGTTGTTAATTTTATATAGAAAGTGCAGTTATTAATTGAATACAAAAAGTTTTAGAAGTTTATCACCACTTGCAATTAAAATCCAAATTAGCAAGTTGATTTCTAAAAGGATACTCCCTATCCCAGTGTTCCAGTTCTGCACACATTCCTTCACTCAGCCCAGTACATATTTGCTTTGCCCTTTTCTCCCAAGCCTGACCCAGGGCCCACTGCCTAAGTACAAAATTGGAGAGGCTGCTTCCTGCAAGTATCCAGAAGAGACGAAAAGGATCAGGGAAATGGACGTGTTCTTGCCTCAACAAATTCTGTCTGTACTTTCTTCCAACCTCTCTCCTTTGCTCCTGTAACAGGATGCTCTGCCTAAGTGGGGGTAAAACAGCTCAAACTTGATCCTATTTGAAAAAATCATCAGTAGTGGATGGGGAAGGGGCCTCATACTGTGTTTAGTGTTGAAGAATCAGCCTGGTTCATCAGTCCCAAAGTGAAACATTCTGAGGATGTGACGAACATTTCCTGACATGAACTGGCGCTGGTGAGGATGTGCCAGGTGAAGTTTCTGTCAGAGGCACTGTCAGGTCACAGTGCTGATAACCTGCATCTGCTAAGGTGATGCTGCAAGCCCAGAGACACCTGACTGTGAATCACCTTGTACCACAAAAGCCCAGCCCTTCCTTTTAATTGCAGGGATTCTAACACACCATTTCTCAGAGCGACTGTGGATATTCCACCCTTGAATGGGGATGCCCCTCAAGGCTACTCCTCAAGGCTGAACAGAAGAAATTTTCCCTCTGTTGTTGGTGTGGGTAACATCAATCTCTGCTTAGTAATTGTTTTGCTGGCTTTAATATTACTCCTTCAGTATTCAATAAATGGTGCATTGTACTAGTAGTTATAACTATGTTCACTGTGTAGTAACAAATTCTGATTAAGACCCCTTAGTCTAGGCATTTTTATCATCAATTAAAATGAATAATTCTTCTATATTGTCTTGCAATCCTTAACTCTGCAGGATAAAGCTGAACTACGGTTCAATTATGCCTATAAAAATCTCTGGACATAAACTCTTGACCAAGTCTGGGACTGGGTGTGAATCCAGCCACACCTTGTTCCCTCTCTGAGGAGAACATTACAAAGCTAGAACCTTTTTGAACAGCATGATGCAGCAGGAGGGTTTCCCTCATAAACCTTGTTGAAACTTTCCATTCTGCCCTTAGCAGCTCCTAATGTTAAACTCCTTCACATTATATCTTCATGCTAGACCAGAGGTGATCAGCATCAGTACTTAAAACCTGCTGTTTTGGATGATTGTGGCATTGAAGCGTTATTTCAGACCTTACTGCAAAACTGCCTCCCAAGAAACTCAGCAGAACCTGGATGCCTGCCGGGTTCCATGGTGCAGGTCCTCAACAGCTACCAGGCAGATTACTTCGTGGCCCAACCACCTAAAACAATAGCAGCTGTCTGGTAAAAATACCTGAAGAAATTAGTTCAGTATCCTGGGTCATTCTTCACCTCTCACATTACTCATTTTCTGTAAGCTCATGCTTCAGTTTGTTCTGGCTTTCCAACTGCCAGAGAATTGCCAGTCTGTCATAATCTATCCACACGCCCTTGTGATCCTAGAAATACCAGAGATTTGCTTCTTAAATAGTAAAACTTTTGTCCTATTCAGATGAGCTATAAGTTTCAAGAATTCTCTTCCCTTTGTTCTTCTGTTTGCTGCGACTCCGCTGGTACACTGCAAGTCTGTAATTGTCAGCATATTTTCTTTTCTACCTTTTATCTAGTTTCTTTGTTTATGGCTCATTGCCTAAAATTCCTGGATGTGACATGCAAGTTCTATACTGCTGATACTGATGTTGAAAAACCTCAAAGTTATTCTTAGGAGACATACTGTAGCATTATATTCCTTCAAGAATAATGACTGTAAGCTAAATTACATGCCTGGAAGGGAAATATAAATGTAGGAAATAGAGAGATGGAAAGTTCCTCATTATCACTCCGTCATAGTGCTGAAGTAAAATGGGAGTCATTGCAAAATTCAAGATTAAATAAAGCTCCTGGATATACTAAAGAATTCTATTATATACAAGTCAGCAATACAGAAAGATTAATATAGATATATACTCAGAAGTAAAGACTTTTAAGAGATTTCTGTGAAAGATAAAATAATAAATTTTCAAAGAAAATGCAACAAAAACGTTAGCTCAGGCTTTTAACCTGCAGTGTGTTTCCTTGATCCCCAACAAAGGCATATTAATTCCTTCCTGTTGAATTAGATTTGCTGCAGTACCTTAATCAGTTAGGCATGAATGAGTGTCTTTTTCTGAACTATTGAATGCCTTTGAAAAAAATTGCAGTTTACCATTTTACTCATTCTTTTCTTATTTTCTGTCACTATCATTGTAAGGAAATACCAAGAAACCTTTAAATAACTATACCAAGTGTGTACTAAAGCACCAGAGCTTTCATGTCAGAAAGAGAATTATGTTGCTACTGCTCTTACAAAAATTATTCTGGTTTTTCTATTGCATATCCAGATAATAACATCATAAAACTGAGGCATGTTAAAGCAATGAAGCAAAAAGCATGTGAATATGGAGCTAAGCAAACAGCTGAACTCTCTTTTTACCTCTGCCATAGGTATTCTGCTTATGCAAAGCACTGCCTGCCTCAGTATTTCTATCTGTAAATGACAACATCAATACTTTCCTTGCAGGATG
Source organism: Geospiza fortis (assembly GCF_000277835.1). NCBI lineage: Eukaryota > Metazoa > Chordata > Aves > Passeriformes > Thraupidae > Geospiza > Geospiza fortis. The sequence goes on from NW_005054467.1 coordinate 612,820, forward strand.
TTAGAAGGTGTAGATCGTTAATATTTACAAAGCGTCTTCAAATTTTTGTGTGGAAAAGGTGAAAAAAATGCAAATAATAGTAAGCAGAGTAAGGATATTATAGTTATTCTAGCATTGATTATAGAAGTCATTTTCATATTCTTTTTAGAGATTTTCATTATGACTTGCTATTTTTCTCCTCTCTACCCTTCTTTTTCTCCCACCCCCATTTTGTACTTCATATTTTGAATTTCAATGTCTGTTGCTATGACAACACCATGATCTGACTAGTGCTGCCTTCAGACCCTTTTCAAATCTATGCTGTGCTATTTAAAAGTACACATTTTGTGTTTATGGGGCCTGGAGGTTTCCTTAGAATAACCTGACAAGATTTTCCCAGCTCTAAGCTATAGTGCAGATACATATTGCTAAATCCTACTACTTGCCAATGCTTTTCCATCCCAATTCACATTAATTTGACTATTTTCTTTTCTATGGTGGCTAAATAAATGATGGTGGAATTAAGAGAAGTAAGCATACTTTTACTTTTATTTATTTCCATAAATATTTACATATATAAACATATATGTGTATATACATATACAAATAAGCAGGCTCAATGCGCACATACACAATTTGTTTTCCATGTCTGTAAACTGTAATCTCCCACAGGACTTCTCAGAGAAGTCAAAGGAACCACCAAGTTCAGTTTAATTTTATAGTGAATTAAAATTCAGAAGACAAAAGGAAAGATTCCCAGTGGTGTGAGGGAATTCAATGTTTTTTTTTCTTGAAAGCTGCTACTGATCCTTGCTAATGCCTGAGTACAAAGAGCAAGTGTGCAGTAGTAAAGTATCCACTCATAATCCAGAGCTAAAGACACACATTCAAATTTCTGATTTTGCATTCGAATTTCCGATTTTACATTCAGACACCTGATTTCCTAAAACTGTTTAAAGTCCTGATAAATTTGCTGCTGTTACCATTAATTGGAGTCATAAGCTTCAGCCTAATAGATGGTCACAGATACACTGCTCAAATACTGGAACGCACTCACAGAAATCAAACAGGGGGTTTAAAGAACATCCTGTCTCAACTTGTGATCAGGGAGGAGACCTATAGATAAGTTCCTGAGCATTTAGATCAATTAAAAAATAATTACAGAGTTTATGCAATGTCATCACAACGATCCCACATTACTGATATGACAAGCCCAAGTTTTATCCTGGGATAAAATTTTATCCAAGTTTTATCCTGTGCATCAGGTGGCATTACAGACTGACACACTGATTTAATTTTTCTACCTCTAGCTCTGTGGAGCAGCATTGCTAATCTATGTTATTATGCTCCTGTCTTATTAAATAAAAAAATAAAAAATAAAAAATTATTTTAAAAAAACCAACCAAAAGAAAAACCCCAAACTACCAAACCGGCAAAACCAGACCTCGTTATTACTCTTAAGCTAAAGGAATAATAGTTGCTCAGCTAAATGTCTCTCCTTGAAAATCATGGGATTTACATCTTGCTACTGACTTATTCAGACTGGAAAACAGGGTAAATGTTCAACATTCAGATGATACAGAAGCCACCTTAAAAGATTTCAATGGTGTTAAAGCAAATTCATTTTCCAGCTGCAAGAAAGCAGGCCAGCTGTGTGTGAATGTACCCAGGTAAAAGCCCACTGAGCTTTCTGTTGGTATTTTATTTCAGACTGCAGTTCATGATTTTAAATCTTTGGATACAATACCTGAAGTCAGCATTGATTCCTCTGCCACCCTCTGCCTTAGAGGTATTTCCCTCCTGTCTTCAGCATTTCCTCACTTCTGCTCCCAGAAGTGCACCAGAAGTTTATGCACCTGTTCTGCAAAAGATATAAAGGAGATAACCAGGCTTTTAAAAAAATATTGTCACTTTAAAATGTGCATGATTTCATTATGTAAGTCTTGTTATGATTTTTCAAACAAAGTGTGTTCCCTATCTGCTGAACGCCACAGCCAGGAAGGTGTTGGGCTGGCACAACTCAGCCACACAGTGAGGAGTCGGGGAAGGAGGACGAGTGTGCCAATTCCTCAGGCTACTATTGCCACTAAAGCATGCCTTTCCTGAAGCAACAGGGTTGAATGACCTCTTTGGTGTCATCATTCCTCTCCAAACCTGGGATAGGAAAAAAATTTTTCTACTCTGAGAAGACCAAATTTTAATGCACGTTCTAAGCTACTTTATATGATTAAATAAATCATGGCCATCACTGTGAATACGTTTGTATAAAACAATTTTCAGCGTATTAGGAAAACCCACCTTGAGGACAAATTCCAGCTTAAAGTATTCCTGCATCTCACAAACAGTGTACATTCCTCCTCCCGTGCTGCAATATGCTACCACCCTAGGTTGTGCTGACACAGCTTTTGGTAGGATTACATTGTGAAGAAAACTGATAAAACTAAATAAAATCCTGCAAACAAACCACAAAAAAACACTTTAAAACAGAGCTTGTTAATCCATGGCCTAGAAGCTCAGTCTTTGCCTTGAGACAGCAGAACGGGTTGATGATTTAATCATTCTGGATAGGTAATGTTTATATCTACTACAGTAAAGAAAAGGAATCTTTCTAAAATATAAGCAGCAGCAGAAGATAAAGGTAACTTTATTAAAATTAAAATCCGCAAGAAGGCAGTCATGAAACAGAGTTTATAAGATTACATGTTTCTTAAATATTGTTCCTTTAAGGCAAAGCTTTTTTTTAGGGTGAAGAGTTTATATAAATTTGTCTCCTCAGCACCATGGCTGATTAAGTGACTTGACATCTCTATAGGAAAGTGATGGAGGTGTTTCCCAGAGCCAGTGTACAAAGAGATGCAGCTCTTCCTCTAAACCTCTCCCTAGATGTGACAAAAAAGGTTGCACAGATTTGATTTGTGAAATTGGATTACTCTTCTGTTATTTTTACCTTTCTGGTGTCAAGGGTAATTTCAATATTAAAACCTGTTAAAATATTTTTCTCACCTCCTCATTTTCATACTTGGGAGTTTTTTTCTCAGTGGGGTATAAGTTGCCCCATATTTTATAATTTTGGCTATGCTACGTAGATAAACCTCAAGGGAAAAGCCAAAGTATTATTGTTGTCCTGATGTCAGAAACATGTTGTTAAAATCCTATGTCTTTTTGTAATAGAACTGTCCTGTCCAGTAATATTTTTTCAGTACCTATTAGAAAGAGACTACCTGGAGGGACACCATGTCGTTGCAAAGTATGGAGCTGAAAAATTTAGAAAGAGACAACAGTAGAGCTCCCAAGGCAAAAAATGACAATTTTGCCATTATTTACTTTGAAGCTTTTATGGAGAGACACAGGGATTTCTTTAGAAGTTCTCTAAAGCCAAATTTCTGCTTATCAGAAACTGCTTTAGATTCGTGGAGCTCAGTCGCCTGAGATACTTTACGCAGCATTGCTCTTTTTGAAGCACAGGCTATTTCACAACTAAAATTGTCTTTTAAGTATTACTCAGCACAGCAATAATAACTGGGTACAAAGAGCTATCTGCCATACAGTTTTTGACTCTCAGAGTCCATTCCAAGCAGGTTCTAACTATGCTCACACATCTTGCCTGGAAAGACCAGCTAGTCAGGTCTGTGAATAAGCATACATACATTAACAAATAGATTCTCTCAGAAAGTGGGTTGGCGGGGGGGGGAATAAAATTTTAAAAATATTTTAAAATAAGAGAAATAGAGAGAGAGAATGCACATCAACAGTTTTCTCAGATCTTAATACAAGCTTGACTGCTATCTGGTACCAGCAAAATCATGGCCAGCTGACTAGATCCTAGCCCTGGAAATTAAGCTGGTGCTTGCTAGTGTATCCAATATGTTGTGCCACTAGACATATAATGAGCATTTAGTAGATCATATCACATTTATACAGTTTAGGGCTGCCAGGCCTATGCCATGTCTTAAGGATGGGTGAGTACACTCACAGAGTTCCGTGGACCTCTAGCAAGTGAATCACCCTGAAACCAGCAGTAGGATTTGCAAACAAGGGCTTTGTGCAACAGCAACCCTTACTCCACAGAGCAGGAAGCCTTTCCTGGGAGGTACTGGTACCCTGCCCATTGAAGCCAGCGTGTATTGGCGCTGACAGAGTGGGAGCACTTCCAAAGGCCAGCACTACGGATTCTGCAGCTTGCAGCAATATGAAACAAATGAAAAATAGGCAGATATCCACCTTCCAGCTCTGAATACCTGTAGGTGAGGCTGTAAAAAATGGATTACTAGGTTTTTACTTTTTTTTTTGCCCTTGTCTAATCACCAGCAGTAAATCAGTTGTGCCCTCTGGAATCCATAGCGGGATAAAACAAGACCTGACTTGATTCTGTTTCATTATTTAAACAAAAAAGCCAACAAAATATTTTTTAAATTAAGCATTTGTCAAAATAGTTTGCTTTGTTTCATAGATGATGGCTTAATCTCTTCTTTTTTAATATTGTATGTAATTATGAAGCATGTGTCTTGTAAAACATGGGATTTTCCCTGCTCAGAGATATTCTAGGATTATGTTTATACCATATTAGTTTAAACTGCTCTTAAATTTTTGATGGAAGTGCACAGAATATAATATCTGTAGCTTATCAACATTCCTCACTTTCAATATCAAATTACAAAAATGTCTTGGCTAGTTTATATTAAATATCTGATTTGTGCTTAGTTAAAAAATAATCTTTTTCAACTGTAAGAAATTCTGTTTTGATCTGATTTATTGTACTTCTAGATGGTGAGAGAAGTACATTTAAAGACACATCCTCTGTGTTTCATCTGAGTGTCTTGTATAATTTATAAATGCAACAACATGTCTAACCTTGAAAGGAGTCTATGTAGCAAGACTGGTTTTGCTGTATTCATCCAGGATTTCCATTGGCACCTTTTCTATGGATTATTCAAATAAACATCTTTAACTATCCATGTGTCACATAATTTTTCTCTATTCAAGCAAGACGTCACAGTTGTTACGTTTCTATCTGTAGCTTTAATTTCTATGTAGTAACAAGGATAGCTTTGAACTTCACATGTGTTTGTCACCTTGTGACAATGCCTTGTTTCCAGTCACCTATGTCTGAGCATTTGAGTTGTGATTGCAGAGGACCATTCAACTGAAAATGTTATCACAGCTAGGTGCCAGAGCACAGGAGAGGACCAGGATCTCCCCAGGCCCAGGGAGACAAGGGGAACCCATCTCTCTCAGGACAGGAACCTCACAGAAATCCATCTCAGCACTCCAGGAAGGGAGCAGGGCAGTGCTCAGTGCAGATAGGCTAAAAGTAAGAGCAATCCCAGGTCCAGGGCATCTCACAGATCTGTGAGGATAGGGCAGGTCCAAGATCAAGCCATGACCCTACAGATCAGCATATGGGCAGGTGTGGCTGAAGAGCAGCACTTCTTGAATGTCACCCTGTGCCCGTGGGAGAAGGTGGCATTCTGTCACATGGGTGAGGGTCCCACATGAGGCTGAGCAGATCTGCAGAAGTAAACCAGAGCCCCACCAGAAGATGGCCAAGAAGGGATTTTTGGGTGGCATGGTTACCTACCCTCTTCGTGGCCTTCTGCTTCACTTGCTCCAGTTTGTCAATGTTTGTTTTACTGTGTGTCCAAAACTGGAGGCAGGAGTACTCTAAATGTGGTCTAATGAGAGCTGCATGAGGCAGGATAATCACTTCCCTTAACCTGTGCTCATGTTATTATGTTATCCCAGCTCAGTCTGGGATGGTGTTGACCTTCTATGCTACAGGGCACAGAGCTGAATCACTCAAATTGCTGTACACCAAGACCTTCGTCTCCCTCCCAGCAGAGCTGCTCTCCAGTTTGTTTTTTTGCTGCATCCATAATATCCTACTCTAGGTATAAAAGTATTGTAGAGGAGAATGTTCAAAGCCTTACAAGTCAGTGAATAAATGGGCAAGTGCAAAGGTAAAAAGTAGTTTAAAAATATAAAGGTTAATCAGAGTTAGTCACTTTGTTATGCAGCCTTTATGTTGTGTTTGCCTATCTGTAGATGTTCTGAGAACCACAAATTTAATACTTCATAGAATCAAAGAATCATAGAATGGTTTGCATAGAATGGAAGAGACCTTTAAAGGTCATGTAGTGCAATGACCTGAAATAGGCAGCAACATCAAAAAAATCAGGCTGCTCAGAGCAACATCCTGACTGATCTTCAATAACTCTAGGAATGGGTCATCTATAGCTTCTCTAAGGAACTGGTTCCAGTGTTTCACCACCATTACCACAAAAAAATTCTTCCTTATCTAGCCTGAATCTACCCTCTTATAGTTTAAATCATCACTGTGCTATTAGTACAGGCCCCGTTAAAAACTCCCTCCTCTTATACACCCGTTTAAGTATTTAAATGCCACATAAAGGTCTCCCCCACAGCCTCCTCCTCTCCGGGCTAAACAGTTCTGACTCTGATAATTTTTGTGGCCTCCTCTGGGCTCTCTCCAGCAGCTCCGTGTCCTTCCTGTGCTGGGAGCCCAGGGCTGGAGGCAGCTCTGCAGTGGGGTCTCAGCAGAGCGGGGCAGAGGGGCAGAATCCCCTCCCTGCCCTGCTGCCCAGGGGCTCTGGCTGCAGCCCAGGACACACTTGGCTCTCTGGGCTGGCAGTGCCCATGGCTGGCTCCTGTCCAGCTCTCACCCACAGCACCCCCAAGTCCTTCTGGGCAGGGCTGCTCTCCATCTGTTCATACCCAGCCTGGGCTGGCACCAGGGATTGCCCTGACCCAGGGGCAGCACCTGAGCTTGGGGCCACTGCTCGAGCTTGTCCAGGTCCCTCTGGATGGCATCTGTCCCTCAGGAGTGTCAGCTGCACCACTCAGCTTGGTGTCATCTGCAGATTTGTTGAGGGTGCACTCAATACCTTTGTTTATGCCCCTGATGAAGGTATTAGAAAGTATTGGCCCCAGCACTGGTTCCTTGTCTTGGGGTGTATTTGATATATACTTGATGAGTACCTGATATGTCAACTGTAATGAGGTTATTTAAACACAGGTCTTCATATGCAATTAAATAAAATCCATCTGAATTCATAAAGTCCTCCTCTTCCCTGCTATTCTGGTCTTCTAAAGCACAGAAGTAACTTTCTGACTTTGCCTTTAAGCAGTAAATGCTGTATGTATTTTTTTCTGCTGTTTAAAAACAATAACAGTACTTAAAAATGCTCCTCACATTCATCTTCAAGTGCCATATGAATAGTCCAGCTCCAAACCTGCATATGGCCAGCTGTCACAGTTTAGCACAACAGAGAATCTGGTACAACTTTGAAGTAAGCTATGGAATCATATCCATCCTTAAATCTAAATTCTCTTCATAGCTTTGAGATGTAGCTGTAGTCAAATTCAGAAATAAATTGTTTCTTCCTTTCATTGCTTGGCACAAATAATCTTCTGAAGATAATGAATGTCGAGTCTCACCAGCGGGCAAGCTGAAAAGTTTATTCAGTATTGTGAAAGCCTGTAGCATTTCTTCAGAAGGCCTGTAAGGTTTGTGTTATATTCATTTGGGACTTATGTTAACTTTGTTATACTGTTTCTGGAAGAAACTTGTAGACAGCTGAAAATTATTAGAAAATATTATCTGGTGAACTGGATTAATAAAAAAACAGGCTCATAAGTGTTTGTCCTAAAAATTGTAACTTGACAAATTGAGAGTGAGTATAGATTTCATGGGCAACAATATTGTCTAATTGTAAAGTGGTCACCAACTTAGGCAACTATCAAATTCCGATTGTTCAACTCCAAAATTACTTATCTTTACTTATTGGTAGTCATTCTTCTAATTTTCTTATAAAATAACCTGCACTTTAAATGAGAAAAAGGTGAAATTTAGCTTAGAATCCACCTCTTACTTCAGAAGGATAAATGTCCCACATTCCACCTGTGTATTAAATTTTTAAACTTTCTTCTCAGGCTCCTGAGTGATAGCTATGAATTCTGACATAAATCTCTTACTAAGACTGCATAAATCATGCAATGCTTTTTAAAATACTTTTAAGATTGAAATGCCAACTAATAAAAATCTCCAAAATTTATAGAGCACTGAAAGGAGCAATGCTATAAAAACAAGCAGTCTTCTGTTCCTGGCTTGCAGTAATAGCAAAGCAGTCCAGATCTGTGTGCAAAGTCCTTTCTAATAAGCCACAAAATTTCCTTTCTAAGCTATTAGATCCAAAGCCTGCTAAACACTTTGGATATGCCTATCCTAGTGTATTTCCTGGCACATTTTTTTGTCTATTGCTTAACATTGCCCAGAACTATCCTTGGGCATGGTTTGGGAGTCAGAATTCATCGGGCCCCTCCACCTCTAACAGGTAGCTTGCTTGCAGCTGCTCTCTTAGAAACCTGTCTAGAGATTTGACTGGAAGAGCTGCAGTCTTCTTGTGCTAGTTGGCCTTCATTATCACAAGTATTTTCCTGGTACCTTTATTTACTGGTGCTTCTGAGCAGGTTGACAGGACCTGCAGTTTTCCTCAGTGCAGTTTCAGGGTGCTCTCACATCTACAGGACAAGAGAAAGAGTTTTTTCTAAAATGGACACCTCTTTGTGGATGCTTCAGTGACCTAAAAATTACCCGTTGTCAGAATGATGTCTTCAGAGTAGCACAAAATTATTTCCCAGCTACTGATTCCCTAAATCCCAGCCTGCAAGTCCCATAAGATTTGCCTACATTGCCCTCTGTCATTATTTCCTGACACTGCAGCAGGGGAAGAATGTGAGAGCACGTC
>NW_005054467.1:622623-630861 GCF_000277835.1 Geospiza fortis
AAAGAGTGTCACAAATCCTTTAGCGACAGTAAGACAAAATTATTGTGCCATATTGTAAAAATTTTACCCTTGAACTGCATCTTACTTTAAATCTTGCACTACAGCATATGGCCATAAGTATATTAGAGATTAAATGTCCATTTTAGAAGCTCTGATACCTTTCTATTTCATACTCATTTTATCCCTTTTATTTCTGAAGATATTTCTGAACCTGTCTTGTTTCTCACATAGGTAAGTCTAGTAAAGAATATTACATTCTGATTAAATTCTGCTACAGAAGGATAATATTTTAAGTGAAATTGGAAAGGTAAGGAACAGAAAATAATTACTAAATGTCAATTATGCAAGAGTAATTTTCTGCTGTAATTTATTTTCTGTTTGGCTGTGCACATTGATGGCATAATATACCCAGAGCTGTGCTGTTGTTTTTTGCTGACGTAACCTTTCTGTGCACTGACATATCAACAGACTATTGTTCTATGGAATCTTTTTTTCTTCTTAATTTTCAACTGTATTGAATTAGTTTTTTTGGTTTTTTTACCTTTCGCTTTGCTTTTTTCAAGCTTGATGTTTCTACTAAATGCCTACTGAGTTTTTTTGCTTGCCTTCTAATTCTGATGTTGTTGGTTCACCACATGACTATAAGTAAAAGTATTTTATGATAGCTAGAAAATTTTCAGATTTCATGTCACTTATGGACTTCATGGACTCTTTTTATTTTTTTAAGAAAATTACTTTTCAACCATAGTTAACAGAAAATATCCTGCTTTTGTAGATGCGTATTTTCAAAATTTGGATTTCTCTGATTGATACAGTCAAGACAGTATACCTCATGTTGCACTTCAGAAATCAAGTTATATTTTTTTTCACTTGGCTACCACCCGTGATCTGACAAATTTAGAGAACTGCTGTTGTTAGTCTCCATGGAGGGATGCATGCTAACTCCATTGGAATAGAAATATAATGTGTGCTGCTTCCCAGAACCATCATATGAATGAGACACGTATCTTATTACAGCTTGGTAAGCATTCGAAATATCCGGAAGAAAATTTGCTGAGAAACTTGTTATGCAAGACCTGCTTCACCAGCGTGCAGAGCCTAATCCTGTAACCTGCTGTACAAGAACCTCCCATACAGGAATTCTGGCCCTGTCTGTTTGTTTTGACCTGCCACTGGGATTTTCTGGAGCGACAGTGAATGCTGGCTGTTGTGCCTGTTTGGTGCTTGTTTCCTCTCTTCAGGCCAGCCAGGCTGCTTTGCCAGTTTGGCTGAGTAATGTAGACTCCACAGGCATTACAGACTCAACAACTTAGGCTTCTTCTCTTTGTGGTAGCTCTTCACTGGTTGCTAAACAGGGCTGGATACCAGCTCATCAAGGTTTATAATTTTGGGGTGTATTTCAATATTCCGAGTATAGGTGAGCTTGGCAAGAGTTACTTTTGATTAAAAATGTAACAAAGCAGGAGCGGAAAACTGGATCAGTACTTAGTAAATTGCCTGTTCGTGAAACATGTGAATTCTCAGGTTTAGAGGGAACAGATTGTTTCAACAAAATAAGGACTTCTTATCTGGAAAAGCATTAAGATGGATGTGAAAGAAAGTTTGGAATTCTTCATCATCGGGATTTAAGTGAGCAATTTAATATCTAATACTCCAGTCTTTTTTCTTGAAGCCTGTCGTGCATCTCACCATAACACCATTTTTGTTTGTCAAATGGGCTTACCAACAGTAATGTGAGATGTAGGTGTAAGAGACACACTTACAGAACATCTTTTTACATGTTCCCTTCCTTGTTTTCCAGATATCAGAATATACAGAACTATTAAAGTAAGTACAGCAGGTATTGCTAATTAAGCTTGTGGCCTGAAACTTGCAACCATTTGCATGGCATTACATTACATATTAGTTGCCCCTCAGGTCTCTTGAACCTCCTTTTTCCCTTTGCTCAAAGTGCAAATTCAGATCTGAATAGTTGTTACAGAATTAGATTTAAAAGGATTTTGCCTTTCATTACACTTAAGTGACCAAGAGAGATTTCAGAAGCACTCAGGGATGCTGAAACACCTCTGCTATGCCTGGCAACTTCTTGAAGCTTCTTAGCAAACATCTGCCAGGGGCTGAATTTTCCATCTACCTCTCTAAAGCATTCAAATTTACCTGGGGCAGAGGATTTCTAAAATTCATTGGAAATCCAAAAGCTATTGTCAGGGCAATAAAGTATGAGAACTTCCAGCTCTATTATGGTAATTGGTGCCTGGAGCACAAAATGACATGCTATATATTGTCACATGGTGTCTTCTTAAGACACATCTGTTTGTACTTGGCTGGGATGATGAGTTCAGACAATTCATTATTGGGTTCCATAGAGAATACTTCTTCTCTCAAGCCTTACGATTACGGCTGGTCTTATGTCTGTCTCATTCCAGCCTTGCTTCTGGAAAGATGGCCAGTGATTCAGGCAAAGTTAATACGTGGTCCTATATCAGGAATACTGCTTGATGTCTTTCAAAAATGGAACATTTATCCAGTAAAGTGTGGCAGACTTACTTAACTTTGCCATTATCTATATTTCCATAACATAAAATCTTACCATTTTAACCTCTAATTTTTTTCTTCACAGGTTACAGTCATATTTGATGTTTCACTAGAGTCCTATCAATGTAGGAAAAATGTAAAAATGGAAAAGCACTAAACCCAGCAATCACTGGTTGCCAACCACAGAAGTGTTCATTATATGTACTAAGTAACTGCTCACACGCATGGACTCCAAGTAGTTTTGAAAGGGGATAAATCGAACTCCTGTTCTGTACTGTCACTTTAAATTTTTTTCTAACTTTTAAGCTTTAAACCCATATGCAAATAGAAAGGAAGCCTAAAAGACTTAAATTCATAAATTAAAACACACTTTATCTGTATCAGTCTTGATTTACTTCATAGCTTGTGAATTCTCCTTTATTTTAGAATTATGTATGAAAGCACAAGACTACTACAGAAGTATTTTTATATAAAAAAATAATATTTTAAATTTTTTTGCCCTTCCTTTCTCTTTCATATATATGAAAAATTATGGAATATTAAGATTTCTCAGTACTGTCTGGGAAAAGTAACATCCCATGTTCACATTTCTGAGAAAACAAACTAACAAGCAAAAAACAATGAAAACAAAAACAAACCCCTGGTATTCTGAGGGGGAATTTTTAAAATTTAGAAAAAAAGTATTTTAAATTACTTACCCCTCTCTGCTTGTTTTGTAGAGATCTTTAGAATAGCTTTTCCCCTTTCTAAATATTTTTTAATAAGAAGAAAGAGATTATTTCTTTCTAAAAACCTAATGTCCCACATGCGTGAGCATCATTAGTCTATGTTTTATTAAAAGTTTTCTGTGAAGCAAGGGGATATGGGCTACTGGGACACCATGAAACATGCAGAGTTCCCTGATTGACTTATTAAGGAAAGATATTGCAATCAAGGCAATGAAAAACAATCAGACAATCAGAGCACTGCCAACAGAATTAGAAAGGTGACTTTCTGAAGGCAAAATCAAACCTTCAATGTGAATTTTAAATCTAGTTTTTGTACTTACAGAAGCAAAGAGTGGCCTTTTGTTTGTTTAATTTTGGGTATTTAAATTTAGAAAGAAACTTATGTAGTTAGGGATAACTTATTCTCAGTAGGATTAATGTCTTCCAGATAATTCAGCCAGCAAATTTTGGGTTTCATTCATATAACAGGTATCAGATTGGTACAATTAACTTGTCTTCAGATTCTTTAAACAGCATTCATTTTACTTGATACTGTTACATTAGAATTCATCTGTCTCTGGTAGGATCCTACACTTTTAAAAGAAGGTATTAAGCTGAGTTTGAAGAAGGAGGAGAAATACTACCTCAAATGTATGGAATGAGGAGATCAGCTGTAACATTAGACAAACCTTTGGCTGCTGTCATGTCTCAGTGAAAGGATTTAAGGGAGAAAGAGATCTTTTAACCTTTCTACATATTAAACATGAAAACTATCCTAGAAAAAATTACCATGTATTTATAGCCAAAAGCTCAACTCTTGGAATTCGCAGGCTTTGGATTGTCCACCAACCTCTATTTTCCTATCTCCTGGCATGCACTATAAGCCTGTTTTTAATTAACTGATCATATACATCCCAGTCCCCACCTGAGTTCCTGCTTCCTATGGTGCACAATACATAGAGAATGCTCCCTGAATGAGGAACTATGAATAATTTTGTTTCTTTGTTATTGTTCAGTGTATGGTCCCATGTCACATTTTTAAGTTCTTCTGCTCTGAAGGCAGAATTTTTAATTTCCTCTTGGGCTTTTCCATGGTACTCATCACTACAGTGTCTGAGTGCTTTACAAATCTTAATGAATTTATCTTCACAGCACTTCTGTGCACTGAAGAGGAATTATTATTCTAATTTGACAGAGAGAGAACTGAGACAGAATAAATTAGAAAATATCCACTATTTTTGACAGTCAATTTGAAATGCTTACAAGCTGATTTTTCAAATGGTTTAGATACAGGATATGTTAGATATGTTTAGATATGTTTTAGTTTAGACATTACACTGGATACATTCAATGCCTGTTGCTTGTGTTGCAGGTATAGATACCTCATGTTTTCAGACCACAGGAAGGGCTTGGAGTTACAACAAAGAGAAATACAGAGGTGACCACTTGCCAGAAGTACTGCTTAGGTGATGTAGCTGTGATAGATCCATGAGAGAATGAGGGATGCACTTACTGAGGGCACCATTCCATTTTCCTGAATTTTCAGACCATCCCTTTTTTTCATCAGGCTTCTGCTACTTCCGCTGCTGCATGTCTTCTGACTTCTGCAAAATTAATGGAAGGATTATACAGCATCCTACCCTGTATAATTCTGTTTTTCCCCTAGAGCAAGACTATTCAGACAGCATTGGATGGGGAACAAACCTTGTGTAAAATAAATTTCCAAATTATAATGCAAAGACACAAGAGGGATTTATTAAGTTTGTATAGGAAACATTGATAATGCTTTAAGCTATGTTTTTGCACGTGATCTTGCATGTTTTTTAAAAAGCCGAAGCAAAAAAACAAAACTGTGGACAGTATGTCACCTGGATCATGCTGGGTATGAGCTGAGCTGCAGCATAGTGTCTTCAAAAATTGAGTGGTAGAAGATGATTTGTGAAGGATTTGCTGATAGTCTAGGAACTCCGAGGTTTGGAATTCATAGTTTAAATCTAATTTCTACAGAAGATTGTGAGAGTTCATGCCCTTTTTGCAAATTTGGTCCTTTCTAGTCCTTTCTCTCCAGTATATGACAGATCCAGTTTTGTTCCTTTATTCCCAATTTGAGTCCTCTCTTCCCCTAGATGCCCTTTTCTCCCCATTTATCACAGTTTTTATTAGCTTAGTTTGGTGTCCTCTGGAGTTCCTAATTAAGCCTCAGGCTCCACAGACAGGCCTCAGAAAAAATGGCTTTTAAAATACCCTTTGGTGCAGATTTGTCATGGTGTTGTGCCTTAAGTGATACCTGTGTGCTCACAAATCTAGTTTTTATACTCCTGTTTAACACATTGCAATTCAAAACACTATTGTTTCTATGCTGTCTCAGCTTAAATCTTATTCCTCCTATTAACAATGAGGTGCAAAAAATAAAGATCCATAAGATTATTGACTGTAAAAATAGTATCTGTCTGTGTCATTAATTCCTTGTGTGTCCTGGATAAATCATGAAAATTTGATGCCACTTTCTACCCCACAGAAAAAACAGGGGCAGCAGTATTTTCCTTCTTTAATCCACATATTTCCTTGTCCATCTCTAGCCTGGACATGCTTAAGATTATTACTGAGTTTAATTCCACTCTTTTCACAGGGTCAGAGGGTGAAGTGCTTTTACCCCATGGCAGTGCCATTGTAATAGGATCCTGATCTCAGTTAGGGCCTTTGAACTCTATTACAGTTCCAGCAAATAACAGCAAAGCTACAGGACTTATTACATGACACATAAAACATACATGGCACTGTGTGAAAGATTAGTTATAACAAAATTGCCTTTCTACCCTGCACAGGAAAATATGAAATTATTTGTCTGAAAGCCTGTTGATAAGACAGTCATGATATAAGTGGATTTTAGCATTTATTCCAGGAGGAGAATATTATCTTTATTTGAGAAGGAGTACACATCTGATATTGCCTCTGACTATGTCATGGTGCTATCTACAGCAGCAGACATATGCAAAAAATAGGACTGCTGAAAAACACAAAAATTAAAAGCTTGTTCAAAGAAGGCAAATTGCTTAGGGGGAAAAAGAGAAGAGAAGAAGGTACAGAGGAAAAATTAATCTCTTGGAATAATGTAAATAAGACTTAGGGATGAAAGAAGGACATAGTAATTAATGCAAGTCTGTGCATATATACATATGTATTCTGTCACTGTGTCTTGCAGGCATTCATTACTGATAGATATTATTACTGAGTTCTTAAATAAAATTCACTGAGAAATCCCACAGCCGCCACTGCAGTTCCAATTCATTATGGTTTCAAAATGAGAACGATTTTGCGTGGCAATGGGGGACATAATCACTGCAGCACAAAGGTAAAATACTATAAATCATTTGGAAGAGGAGAGGACAAGAAGACATGTCAGAGAATTAATGCATATAGTTAAAAGAGGCACCCAGGAATGTTTCATTTTCACTACTTTTTCAGTGACGTTTTTGATTTTATTTTGCTGGAGGGTGGGGAGATGATTGCACCAACCCACACACAGTAAGAATCAATCTACGGGAGATATTTCTTAGTAACCCCCAGGCTGCAGCAATTCTATCTTATCATCCTTGGTTGTGTGGAGGTATTTTATTTTCCAGTGTAAGTGGTTAAACTCAATAATCCTATTACTGTAACAAAGCAGGATGCAAGAATTCTCTAAAGAAGAAAGAAGACAAAACTAAATTAAATACATTTTGAGACATTAAAATAGCCTTTAAAAATCTGCTTTATTTGATGCTTGGATTTGTGCATTGATTTTTGTTATTAAATAAGCAAGAGAATAATCATTAAATGAGTTGCAGTTGTTCTAGCATGAAGGACACTTGATGGGATCTTGTCATGGTTCTGCTCAATAGAAGGATCAGGCAATTGCAATTAGGGGAGTCTGTGAGGGAATTTTTTTATCTGCAGCATCCTGCACAGAGAGTGTGATCAAGCATCTCATTAAAAGCTCGGTAGAGACTGTAGTGTGGCTGAGAGAAAATTGATTTAAGTTCAGTCTGGATAGTAATACTAAGATGACAGCAGGGAAAGCAACCAGAGGATATGGAAAAATGTGAGCCCTTTTGCTGAGCGTATGCATCCTTCAGCTGCCACTTCATCTGACTTCTGAGTTAGAGGGCACCTTACTAGATTTCCTACAACATTTGCATCATTGTGTAGCTGCATGGATCTGGGTGGCAGAGTTTTAAAATTTTTATCCCTAGATCAGAGCATGATATTACAGTGAATTCCTGAGTTTTGAAGCTGATGAAGAATTAAACCGCCTATTTCTAGAGCACAGCATCATACTATGAGCACTTCCTGCAAGGTTTATGTGCTCAGCCTCTGCTGGTTCCAGATAGAGGAGGATTGCTGATTTAAGCTGGTAATACAGAGCACTGAAGCTTTGGTAGAATGGGGTCTGACATCTATAAAAGAAGTAGGGAGATTGGAAGGCACTCTTGCTGTGCAACCTTTGGACCATTCAGCTATAAAATGGGAATAATGCTATTCACTGTGGCACTTCTCATACTAAGTGGAAGGCTCTATGCATTTTCTGGGTTGGATTTTCTATAGAAACATAGGGCTGATCAATTTTTTCTGTGGAGCCACTTGATTATGTCATTCAGTGAGCTCTCCTGTGTTACCTACCTCTGAACAAGATCTGGTTTGATGGAGCATTTAACAGAATCCCATGGTCAGATATTATGGCACTCTACAATGTATTGATGAAATGTCAGACTGTGTTCCCACTCAGTGGTGATGAGAATAAGATAGGGGAAACAACGTGCAAATATCCTGAAATATGGCTTTAAAAAGCTAGTGCATTTGATGGTGCATTTAATAACCAGTGCTTTTAGTTCTGGAGCTAATATACTCAAATCCTTCCTTATCCAAATACTAGTGTACTAGAAACAAAAGCGAACAATATTAAGGAACAAATATTGGAAATGTGTCTTTTTTCCTCTGTGAGTTCCCATTGAAATCA
>NW_005054467.1:630871-638811 GCF_000277835.1 Geospiza fortis
TGCCAGAACCTGTATGAAAAATAGTTTGAAAACAAATGTAAGTCGAAAGGAACTGCAGAGATTCTTTCTTAGCAACATTCATTAATTATTTGTTCTTTTCCATATTCCGGTATTTGAGCCAGAAGAAAAATCTCTGTTTTGTTAGATTTTTTTAAAAAATACCTGGTTTCTAAATGCTAATGACAACTATTTAAATTGTCATTAAAAATGCAGATTTAAAACGTCCATCAAACTATTAGAAACAATAGAATTCCCAGGAAAAAAAAAAACAACCTATACAGTTTCATTTCAAACTAAGAGGAAAAAAGGAAATTTCATTGCACCAGTAAAGAGCTGACTGCTGAGTTTGTGCCTTTTCTCTCCAACAGCAGAAGCAGGTACCAGCAGGTCAAGAGAGATGATCCTCTCTATTCAGGACTGGGGAAGCCACACCTGGAGTGTTGTGTCCAGTGTTGGTTCCACAGTACAAGACAGATATGGACATACTGTGAGAGTCCTCTGAAGGGTCACAAATGTGTGGACTGGAGCATCTCTTCTAGGAGGAACGGCTGAGAAAGCTAGGACTATTCATGATGGGCAAAAGAAGGTTTAAGGGAATCTCATCGGCAGAGAGGGAGTAAAGAGGACAGAGCCAGGTTCTTTCCAGTGATGACCAGTGACAGGAGAACAGGCAAAGGGCTCAGACTGTGAGGGTGACCAAGCACCGGCACAGATTGCTGAGGGATGTGGTGGAGTCTCCCTCCTTGGAGGTGTACAAAATCCATCTGGATATGGTCCTGGATAATCAGCTCTAGGTGACCCTGCTTGAGCAGGGGAAGTTGTATCAGGTGACCTCCAAAGGTCCCTCCCAAACTCAGCCATGGTATGGTATGATGAGGAATAAATGACATTGTACTTTCTGTTTACTTTTTATAATTCATAATTATTTTATAATCCATTAAGGTACATAATGTATGTACAGTACTGTTATAGCTTTTCCTTATGTTGACAAGACACATTTTCTTGTCTATTTCTTGGAGCAGGGACTAGTCCATGATATTGGGTTCTACAAAATAATGTCCAATATAGAATGCTTTCCCCTCATCTTGGATAAAGTTCAAGACTTTGTTCTTTAGAAAACTTTTTCAGTTCTAAATGTGAACATTACCAGCAGATATTTTAGGGGTAAAAAAAAAAATAAGCCAGTAGTCACTTCTTATGCTGGGTGGATGGGACTGGTTAAACCACACAATATTAAGTGGTTCAGCTAGATGTGAGGGGAAATTGCTGTGATATGGCTATAAAGCTCAGAAAAGGAGCACTTTTGTAGGAATTCACAGAGGGAATGCTAGGACATTTCAGTGCAGAAGAAAAAGGTTTGCAGATTGATGTATGCCTCTGAGTTCACAGAGGATGAGTCGGGAGTGACTGATGGGCTAATATTGACTATTGAAACTGCCTACATTTCACATTTACTGCAAACAGTGACATTTCTAATGCAATATGGCCAGTCTGGCAGTTATCCACCCTTCAGAAAAAAACCCAAACCTTCTGAATGAAGAAGGAATACTTTGTTCTATTATATAACGTTCTCACATTGATTTTCTTTTCTTTTTTAAGATGCTGTGTTCTGGCCATCTGGCTGACTTGCACCTGCTTTGGATCTGTCATTGAATCAAACAGGGTAGACTGTTGAAAAGACTAATACTATTTGATGTATTATTGAATCTCAAAGACATTCATACTCAAGTTTTTCACTCTTCTGATAAGCTTTGTTGAAAAGAAAAACAGGATGGAAGTTGTTGCACGTGAATTTATCAATGTTTGTTTACTGCGAGTAGAACTTGCAAAATTTCACAGATGAGAACCCAAGTTTTTAAGACTCTTTTAAAAAAATTATCTCACACTAAAACCAGATTGCCAAAACTATGCTAGAGAATTTTTAAGCACCTCTCCTTTTTTCAATGTGACTAGTTATTTAAAGATAGAAACATGCACTAGCTCCTACTTTGAGAAGGATCTATGTATAGTATGTTCCTAAATCTATAATCACACATCTGTTAATGAAACATGTTGGAATGATTCATGTATGAGATGAAAAGATGTAGTCACAATCTATTTAGAAAATGCTGACTGGACAGAAAGAAATAGGATGTGGTCTACATGTCACATATGCCTCAAGTAATTTATAACCTGGAGGCAAAGCTATCTTGAATGTGTATGGATAATTTTCTAACAGATAAAGCACAGAGCAGCATCTTTTATATATCATATAAGTACCATATATCACTAAATGTCACTGAAGTGCTGCGTGAGCAAACGTGGCAAACAGTATATAACATGTAGGGCAGAAAAAGCACATGAATTACCAGTCTAAATGACATGAAATTCATGGAGCTTTTCTACCAGTACTCCAACATTTTTAAAAAACTGAAAGTCCTGAAGAATAAAATCTTGAACAAGATTCAAGAGGAGGAGAAAGCATCCTGTATCATTCATTATTTTATAATGTGACAAGTTTATTTGTGATGAAGTATGAGTTTTGAACTGGATGATTGCTTATTATATCTGATTACCTGTGTGTGAAAACAGAATTCAGTCTTGCAAGATACACGTGAGACTTCAGCAATGTATCTTTATATCTCAGTAGTTGCCATACTAAGCCACTTTAGCCCAAAACTGTAACCTTCCAAAAGTCAGGTAACCTGCAGTCTAATACAAGAGAAATATAAGGTCAATAATGGTGTCAGTTGCTGACACCAGCATGCACTGGGTGCCTCACATTCATTTCTGCACGTTCTCCTCATAAAGCTCAGCTTTTCCTGTGCTGACAAGCTCGCTGCCACCACCACAGCTTTCTCTGGATCCATGTCACAAACCTTGCAGGGTTGGTAGGTGCTTGATCCAGATATTTGCACACCAAACATAGTCACAACCTAAAAAGAGATGCAAACTTTAAGCACAGCAAAAAAAAAAAAACAACAGTAAAAAACTGCTGAAATTGCCTATACATTGAGTTTGTGGTAGTTAGATCGTGAAATATGTTATATCTGCTTGATAGGTAGATGCATGCCTGGCTCTCCCTCAGAAAGAGACACCCAATGCTGTCAAAGACCAGGGAGTTTCTAGGAAGTTTTCAGAGAGTATGCTCCTAATGAGGGAAGAGTAGGACATATCTCCAGGCTTTATGCCCAATTCTCACTCATTTATATCCACGATAATAAGTTTATGAAAGTAATTAATTATAAGTGTATTAGTGAATTGCACTTAGAATAGTTGTATTGCAATTTAACTTTAGGAGTAACTTGAATTAGTCTTTCTTATAGGGCTTGCAAGTTAGTAAAACTTAGAATCCATATCTGGTGGGAAGTGACTATCACATCTTTAAATAGAGAAAATCTCTTACATAAATGCCACTTGGACTCCATAGTTTATGCTGTCTATCTTTCTGAAAAGTTACCCACACAGGCATCTTGATCACCCAGAGCCTGTGAATTATTCTCCAAGACACTTTTAGACTGGTTTAACATTTAACAGAAGGTGTGATGCTTGAACATTTAGAGCATCTTATTCAATCATATTCAAATGACAAAGCCTTTCTTATTAATTCTTATAGCAGTACGAAAGCAGGCTGGAGACACTAGGATTTCAATCTGGTTTAGTCAAAGAGATAGAATTGGGAAAATAAATTGTGAATGTGCTTCAAAGAAAAGTAAAATTTCTTTCATTTAAGCAATCGTAAAACATCTAGGTCAAGATTTGACATTCATTAAGCAGCAGAAATTGCTATGTTTGCCTTAGATCTGCAGTCCAGTATTAGCTTCTATTAAATGCTTAATTTGTTAGTTATTATAGTCTGTCATCAACATGTAGCAACTGCAAAAAAAAATGGATGAGCTTTAGAAAGCCATTTCAAATAGGCATCCTTTGCACACAGATGTTTTTTTCACATCTATTAAGCTACTCGGATGGATCCCCTCTTTACCAAGTTTGGCTTAGTGAAAGGAGCTGGCTACAAGAGCATTGCTCTGTCCTTTGTACCTGCTTGGAAGGTTATGTCATCACCTACCCTTACCCCCACATATCAGTTAATAAAAACAAAGACTGTCTTAATTTCAGGCCAATTATCATACCGTATTCAAAGGAAGGAATGCAGAAGCTATCCACAGGTTTAAGGACAGAAGAGTCAGCCAGTCTGTTCACAACTGTATACCTTTACAAAAAAGTTTGCAAGCAGTTGCATGTTCCTTCTATTTCTAAAAACATTTGAATCCAGGTATATCTGTATTTTTACTTATAAACAGCAAAAATTGACATGAGCAATTTTTATTTAAGCATTGTCAAGATCTAAGTATAACTTTTCATTCAATAGTATTAAAAACAGTATTAATAGCTGAGATATGAAACTGGTTATAACCAGCTGGGAAACAGTCTAATTCCATGAAAGTTTCCATGGATTACTCTAAAGAGATCCAAAAGCAAATTTCCACTGGCCTAGGAAACTTGAAGTCTCTAGCTTCTTCAAGGCTTGCTCTAGTGTAGGCCTATGGAGAGGAAACCTTCCCTAAAATGCTGACTTATTTAACTTTTATAAATCGTTGTGCCTAGATGTTCTACTTTCCTGATGACTTTTGACAGATGAATTCTGGCAAAACTTAATGACGAGCTTCAAAACATTATTTTCCCAGCTGTCTAACTGATCTTGTTCTGAAGATTATGCCCAGTAGCTGAGTTGGAAAACAGAGGCAAGTTTTTGAGCTTCAGTTGCTCTGTAAGCCAAACCTTCAATGTAAAATGTGGCTGACAAAGGTGAACTGTATTGTAGTCCTGTGTACAGCTGACTGTGAATTATGTTGACTTTGCCATATTTAAGTGACTTCTACCAGAATTCTGGTGACAAACAGCTGCAAGCTGGTAGAATCATAGATGGTCATAGCAGTTTGATCATATGTTTCGGAGTTTCTGGTCTGTTTTCTGTCTCAGGGATGCTCAGTTTATCACACATGCGTGAAACATCTTTGCAGTGCATTTCCCACAACCAACACAGCTCTTTAATACTGAAATTGAAAACAATTGATACATTGGTTAATCGTTTTGACTGAGGGATCAATAAGTTTAGTGACTGAGCTACTCTTTTGTCTAAAGTAGAGATGAAATACAGCATAGATATAACAAGAAGAACTAGTTTTCAGTAGGTTTTTTTTCTAGGAAAATATGTTGATCTGAAAAATATAAATTTTCTACTTTTTGACATATACTCCAAGTTATAAGAAGAGTCTTTAATTGCCTGTTCTAATCCAAGGATTCAATCCCTTAAATTCATTAAAGAAATGTCAGAGCAGGGACACAGAGAACACTACATATAGAGGCTCCTTTTGAACTGATGAAGAGCAAATGAAGATGCTGAGCTGTTTTCACAAGAGATTTATGAATAGAACTTCTCTAATACCAAGCCACAAAGCTGAGAACACAGGTATAGCAAGCAGCATGGATTTGCCTCTTTACACTAAATTTATTTATTTCTTTGACCCAAGACAGAGGGATCAGGCAATTCCTAAAAAGGACTGAGAAAAGTTAGTTGGAAGGAATTAAGCAATATTTCCTGGCTGCCTCTTCATTTTGTCTCAGAAAAGAGAGAGACTTAAAACAAAGGATGGTGGCTACCTGAAATTGCTTAAATTTGCTATGCAATTTTTTTTTGAAGAAGGAAATGGAGGGGAGGGCCTGGATACATTTTGGAACTTCGATTAATTCATTTTGGAATCATATACATAGAAATTTAAAGACTTCTTAGAGAACATGTTCTTCTGTCAAAATAGATGTTGAGCATGTCATGGGTAACATGGTCCTCCTATGCATCAAGTATCCCCAGAAAGGTTACACTGGCAACACACTAGGACTTCAAGAAAAAAAGTTAGAAATCCACCATACCACAGAGTTTTGTTCAATATCTGTCACTTCCTGTGGCTACTGAGTCCTTGCAGACCATGGAAACTCTAAAAAGGAGATAATTTGTGAATGGAATAGTCCTTGAATTCATCACTTTCTTCAGAGTGATAAATTAAAGGAAATTTCAAAAGCAGAGTGGCTTTGACTTCCAGTCAATCCTTTCAATCTGCTCACTAATCTGATCCTTTGTAAACTTGCATGGTCTAGGAGATGTACAGTATTCATAAATAAATTGCTAGTTTGGAATGCATTCATTTCCAAATGTGGTTATTCTGCCTGTGAAATGATCTTGTTGCCTCCAGTATTATTTGGTCAAATTATCAACCATACCGTCTTGTCTTTGACCTTTGACAAGTCTAGCTGCTCGGTCTCAATCAGCGCAGGCAAACAAGTTTCCTTCTAAGTCATGCAAAGCTTTTACCACGTTACCACGTACCAATTTAATCCTCCTACTTCTTCTTTTTTTTTTTTATCCCAGTCACAGCTCAGTCAGCCTGAAGTTGGAAGGAAAGTACTTACTACCTGCCTGGAGAAAAGTGTTACAGTATAGGTCTAAGACAATTGGTCTCTTGGTAAATAACTTTATTTTTTCTCTCTGATAAAACAGAGGAAACAAGCACAGTTTAATGAGTTTGGCAAAATAAAGCCAGTGCTGCCCTTTAGCGAGAGTTCACTT
Organism: Geospiza fortis; assembly: GCF_000277835.1. Lineage (NCBI taxonomy): Eukaryota > Metazoa > Chordata > Aves > Passeriformes > Thraupidae > Geospiza > Geospiza fortis. Next base: position 637,476 of record NW_005054467.1, read on the forward strand.
TCAAAAAATGTTACTATATGTTTATACTTTCCACTGTCTGCTCTCTGCTACCATTGTAGATGAGATCCTGAGCTAGCGGACCTTCAATCTGACTGAGCAGACCTCTGGTGTGACTTTTACATCTAAACAGAAAACGACAACATTGATTAATCAGGAAACACAAAAAAAAAGAGAGAAGAACTCCATGAAAATGACTGAAGCCCTCCATATATTACAGCCTCTTTGAAAATTTGTTGCACAAGAAGCTGGCACAAGAAAAAATTCATGCGCAAATGAACTAAGGGCAATTTTCTTTTCCTTCAAAGATATTCTAGGAATTAATCAGCACTACAGAAAACTAAGTGCAAGTTTAAATCCTGGTTTATTACTCAGCAGTAGATTAAAAATGTGTTTTACTATAAGCTGTTCGTTTTCATGCTGCTCATTCCTTTGTCTCCCTGCGTGAAGCCATCTGTTGTGTTGACAGAACTACCTGGGAAAGGAGGACAGCATGTACAGACACTAATCTGAATGCTGAAACTTCTATTTTGCCAAGTTTCTTTTGTCAGATTAGCCCCCAGCTTTTATCCACAGGATGTCCCTACAAGCAGTTGTGCTGGCCGTAGCAAGGAGAGGATTTTACCACGCAGAAGCAGGGCTGAGTCAGTGTGCTGGCTCTGGCTGGGGTAGAGAAATGAGGAACAGCTGAGGCAAAAGTAGAATCATACCAGTGCTGGGTGCAGACCTTTATTTTCAGGAAGAAGGCATTTCAGCAAAATATGTGCAGCCTCTGGAATTTCAAGCATACCTCAGGCTCTGATGGTGAAATTGAGTTTATAGAATCTACTGGCTTTTTTTTCTTTCCTCATCTCAGACATCATTCAGGATAATAAAATGATTAATTTTTCAAGACACCAGCAGTCTTCTCTCACAATACCTTCAATTTAAAAGCTTTGCTCATAGATCTGCTGTGATATGATACATCAGTGCTGGCAAAAGTATAAAAATGATGCCATCTGTTGTTGGATTAGATAGAGACATCAATTCCTTCAGCTGGGCAACCAATCTGAATTGTCAACAGCAGAAGCAAGAAGGGCATGCTGAACATCCACAGCCTGGATTGGCAATTGTTGTGATCCAATAGGTACTCGAGTACTATTCAGTAACTTAGAAGATCTCACAAACACAAGTTAGACAAATAATGTTCCCCCTTTTAAAAATTCCAATAGCAAAATTATTAATGTGAGTAATTAAACATGAGTTTGCATCTGGCAGCTGAAAATCAGCCTGAAGGCTTTATGACCAGTGAGAATAATACATTGCAATAATACATGTGAACAAACTAGTTCACAATATT
>NW_005054467.1:638844-646321 GCF_000277835.1 Geospiza fortis
TCTTTCCTGAAGGTTCTTTAAAAAAGCCAATTCCTGTAGCAATCAAGGTGAAAGCACAAATACCATGATATAAGATCAATTTTTTAAGAATTAATAAAAAATCTGTGAGCCCAAAGACCATCTTTAAACTCAATGACATGGTATTTTATATCATGCCAATTCAAAAATATTGTGAGAGATAATGTTGCATTACATGAGAGATAATATGCATTACATATTACATTACAATATCACAATGACAATAATCATTGTGATATTGACTGTGACGTTTATTTTGCATTACATTCAAATAATTTCAACTCTTTTGACCCAAGAAACTGGACAACAGCCTGGAGTGTTGCCAGCTCTTCTAATTAGGACAAAGAGTGTTGATGCCCTTTCTGCAACTCCATTTATTTTATTCAAAAGTAGACTGGCATTTTTTCTTTCCTATATTAACTCCTGTTTTCTTGAACACTGAAACAACTGAATGTTTATTCCATGTTCGCTATCTCATGTTATGTCAGCTGCACCTATGTACAGTCTTATTCTCTTAACCATTCTTTTAGGGTTATATTTTGGCCTTCATGTAAGTCTTCAGCTTTACCTGAAGCTGTCAAGTTTCACACCATGAACATTAAATGCATTTGGCTTCTTCTTCTTCTTCTCGGCCTGTCTTAAAAGCACTGCATCTCTCCTCTCACCTGGGGAATGCAAACGCCAAAACTGAAAATCCTGTGACACTGGTGCTTGCAGCAGTGGTGGGCACCCCAGTGCAGCACAGGCTCAGCATGTCCCCGAAGGCAGATTCTCACATGTACTGGTTTAGCCACTGGAAAGTAGGTTACAGAGCACTGCTCACTAGGTAGAGAAGAGCAGTGTACTTCATAGAGAGGCTGCTGAACTGTGAATTATGTGAGACCCTTGATTAGTGTAAGGAATAACTGAATTTTGTGTTTAGAGCCAGTGGTGTGATCACTGCACCTTGAGAATCATTCTTGATTGATTTTTTCACTTTTAGCAGCAGAGAGAAAATTACTGAAAGAGGTATAATAGGGGGATAGAGAAAATATGCAACAAAAAAAAAACAAACTTAAATTAACCTACGCAAATAACTTTGAACTGACTCTTGGATGCTTTTGCTCCCATTTGTCTCTCACTTAAATGAGATTGAGTATACGCAGCTGTTCCATACAATGGAAATAACTTATATCAGTCACTGGAAAATTTGCGGAAAACATTTCTAAATTAGCATTTGCATTTAAAAATTTTAAAGGAGAAACAAATGCTTGTCTGTTGGGTGTGATGTCTTGCAAAGGGGAAGACATCAATCCAAGTGCCTGACAGAATCAGGTAATGGATGTTTGATCTCCTTGTAGCCTTCAGCCAGGATTATACTCTTCCAGTTCTGTGGAATATGCTAGCATGGGCTTCCCACTGCTGAAGACTTCCAGCTATACATGAAACCTCTCTGCTTGAGAGCTCTTACAACCTGAAAACTTCTATTTCAGTTAGCATTTTGTTTTTATATATTTTTTAAAAATATGTTAATCAACTTTAGCAGAAAAGGCTGCAAAAGGGCTGTAAAATGGTTAATCACAACAGAGTAACTAATTGATTGTCCATCTTGTGATTGGTGACCCACATCTGGCCCACAGGCTGCTCATATCCTGCCTCACGTCAAGGGCACCTAAGTGCCTCAGAAACTTGTAAAAAATGCTGCAGCTGGGGCTGCTATGGCAGAGGTGATGCTGCTCAGGTGTCCTTCTATCCTTCAGGACAACAGCAGGAAAACCAACAGCTGCACAATGAGAATGATCAGGGCTCCAGTCTTCAAGTGCATCCCCCAGGGGATTGCATCCAGGGTGAATACTCATAGTGGCTGCATCTTCAGGTATCTTCCCTGGAACAAAGGAAGTTGGGATTCAGTAGTTTTCCCTAATAATTTGGTTTTAACTACATTCAGGCATCCCTGAAAACCCTAACCTTAAATTTTTATTTATATTCTTAAGATAAATATTTTAGTCAGTGTCTGCCGTTTGCTTTTAAATTCTGCCTGACACATTTTTTAAATTTAGGTACAGAAAAGGAAGGACTGCCTCTATATCTGGAGCTGAAAAGACAGTCTTGCCTGTGACAGTATGTAATGCCAAATTACAAGGAGAATGGTCTGATTTCAATCAAATGACATTTTAATTATTTAGTCCGCATAATCTATTATTGAAAAACTCTTATAATGCTGCTCTAGAAAAGCTTCCTATACTGAACTGATTTCTTTTCTGGCATTGTATCAGAGGTTTCCAATATTCTTAATTAATCACGGCTAGAATCTCACTATATTATTAACAATATATGAAGCTTCAATATTTCATTTCATCTTAGTAAAAATGGCCTACTTGAGCCAGTGAGTTGTTCAAAATGGATTAAGGTACAAAACCCAAATAATTAAACACTGATTTATTTTTAAAAGCAGATGATCATTCTCAGATTACTTCAGCACCTTCTACAATTAGAATATTAGTATGTAAAACCTAATTTAAAGCTTGATTCTCCCAAACACACTTCTCAGGGGAAAAAAGCAGTACATACTGATTGTGATTACTTAAATTCTTTGAGGTTTTGGAGGTCTGTAACTCTGACAAGGTTATTGAAAAGGAAGGTGATTGTTTAAATTCCAGCAAGCACATATTCTCATTCAGTCAAGGTCACTTATCAATCAAATGAATGTCATTTCATAAACACCCCTGAACAACTGTGTTCTATTATCTAAATGGGAAGGAGAGGTGTTAATGGGTGTCTACGGGATGAAATCAATTTAGCTTGGAGGCACTCAGCTGTTAGAACAGTTGTTAACATGTCTGGCTGCTAATATATGCTGATTAGTATTAATATCACACGATGACTGAAATGCGACTGGCATAACATTTCTAAACCAATGAATGGTGATTACAACCCTCTTCTCTTTATCCTCTTACTTGAGTAATCGCTTCTGGCTATGTGGACTATCAGATCTGCAACAGGCACAGCACAGAGTTTGAAGATTTGTACCCACAGGCACCTTCTCGTCACGGTGGTCCTGCTTAAAGAGGAGAATAAAGAGCATTTGACCTGTTATTTACTGGCAGCAGAGGATCCTGCATGGCTCACTGAGAAATGAAAAAGGACCTGCACTAAGGAATTGGAAATACAGGTTTCTCATAGATGCTCATGCTCACAACATATCCTTAATGTGTTGATGCTAACAAGTGAAAGTAGAGTTTTCAAGTACTGAATAACAGAAGATACTAAATGAACTTTTTTTCTCTTTGTGGTTTTTTTTTCCCCCTAATATGATATCAATACTATGGAAATGTTTAGCACCAGAAGGGAGACAACACTGATAAAAGTTACCAAAAACCCCTGATAAAACAGAAGTTTTGTTGTCTTTGTAAACAAGTAACTTGTTTACTGTGCCGTTTGAATAAAAGAATGCAGAGGGATCAGGAAAAATCAGGGATGTCCAGACTCTTTGCACCATCCTTGTATAATACAAATATTCCAGTGAAGGCAGCTTTGCAACTAAAGCTGCCTGTCTTAGAAAAAGAATCTCTTCCATAAAACCTATTCAGAAGAAGAGATAATTAAACCCATTCCCAGAAAACTCCCCACATTATTTAAGGGTACTCAGTAATTTCTGAGGGAGTAGGCAACAAAAAAAAAATCAGAACTTGGGGAGGAGGAGGAAGGAAAATATAGAGAAGTTATCAACATTGGCAAAGATCATTATTATTGAAAAAAAAAAGGGGTACAGGTAAAATTGGAAGCAGAAGATAGAATTTCAAGAAAGGTTTTCAGATGTCTTTATCCCAGCTTGACAATGCAAATGTTTTAAATCTGGGTCATAAAGTAACAGATTTTTTAAGAACTTTACAAATAATTCAATTTTTATACATACATTCCTTATATGTGAAAATAACAAATTATACCTAATTTGTGTGCAAGAGTAAACAGCTTCCAAAATCCAAATCTTTATAAAATTGCTTTTAAGCTTTGTATTAAACTAAACTGTGTCATATAGCTTAATTTAAAATGGACTAATTATTAATATTAGACTTCATTTTAAAAAAAGGACAAATTCAAACAATTCAAATTTGCAGTTATACTGTCTTGAATATTGTGTCAGTCAAGGTCAAGTTGGAAAACAGTTGTGATACCTCAAAAATCTAATTGTTAAGCATCAGTTCCAAGCTTGTTCCCCCCATGATGGAGGAATGAGAGAAAGTAATATTTCTGTGATGCTGGAATGTCACCAGGGAACATTTAGGACAATACGATCCATCACATCACCTTGCATGCAATACACCTTTTCTCTTGTCTACTTGTCATATCAGGAAGAATAGGCAATTTGGAGAGAAAAAAATGACATGGGACATAAACAAAAAAACCCCACTTGCAGCATATCTATGTAAGAAAACAAGATCTCTGTCAATTGCTAGGAATCAGTCCTTAAACTGTATAGAACACAGAAATAATTGCAGTTATGTTCTCATGGAAAAACTCTTCCCTTCCATATTTTTAACTTTTTCTCAGATTAAGGTAGTTTGCACATGCACATCCCACTCCAAAGAAAGTCAAATTGTTTGCATCTCAGAGGTATCTTAATACATCCAGTAATTTTGTATATATATTCAGAAGGATACACTGACAGCCTTGTTAGTGATACACAACCATGGGCTAGCCAAGCGGATTATAGCATATATATTTCATTTCTTAATAATTATAGCTGCTGTCTATTTTTGCTTACTGTAATCCAGATGATATAAATATTGCAAATGAATTTAAACAGTAAACTGAAGTTAAGATACAGATTTAAGGCAATAGCGCAGGTAATTCAGTTCTAATTCCTAAGCAAAAAATGTAATTATTCCTTTATTGTCATTGTTCTTAAGTAAAACTGTAGGTAGAGGTGTGAAAGAAATAGAAAACAGAACACAAAAGGAGATTTTAACACTCTCCCCTTCCAAGGAAAAAAAAAAAAAAGAAGGTTTCAAATAAATTTTTAAAAAGAGGATTCAATGCAGAAAAAGCAGCCTTACACTCTTGTGCCAGTATGGTGTTAGTAAACTAACAATTAAGGCATCATAATATATAAAAATTAACATTTTCAAAGATAACTAAGAAAATCATAAGAAAGGATAGAAATAAAATGCACTTGGTTTAGAATTAACCTACTTACCTACTCTCAAATAGAATTTTGGATCATGCAGAACATCAAGGTTATACTATTACTGATGTTCAAAATAATTTAAAAAACACAGATTGTGCTCTAGTATTTCTTTCAAAACAACATGAAGACTTTGAAAGTCATTTGTCACAATTTGATTCGGAAGTAGAACTGGACAACTCTTTGTTTGAACCTCTTTGGCTGTGTCCTAACTCATTCATGCATTGTAAAACAGATAATATTGTTCAGAGCAGCATTCCTGACTTTTTATATAGATATAGATATAGATGTAGATATAGATACACACATACATATGTTTCAAGTTGCTGATCTTATAAAAATTAGAAGAAACAAGAAATTCAATGAAGTTACAGGCCTACAGGCCTCTGGGGTTTTTACCTTCTTGTTTTGAAAACACAATATTGTTAAATTTTTTTTATTTTCTCTATTTCTATTTTCAAAGCTATAACTGCTAATCAGTAAAGCAATTTAACCTAGTCGGTAATGTTACATTTTTCTAGATATTTAAAAATGTGCAGACCTTAAATTTTTTTAAAAGAGGTTTTTAAAAGGCTAGTCTGATTTTGGGTTTTTTAAAGCAAACAGAAATTATAAACCCTTTAACCAGAATAAACACATTCTCTTTAAGAAGAGAATTAATGCAATGATACATTCTTAAAAAATGTAATTGTTTAGCCTTATTGTAGTATTTAAAACAATATGTATTTTTATGAATACAACATAATGGGGATATGTTGGAGAACACAGATGGATGAGAGAGAATCATCTGGACAAATGGGTACCTTCTGGAAGGCAGGGACCTGAGAGAAGGAAAACTTTCACTGCTCTTTTGAAAACCCTCTCTATCCTCTCCAAGGAGACCAGCAGGGACACAGGGCAGCTCCTTTTCCTCTTGAGAAAAAAAAAAAAAACCACAAAAAAACCAAAAACTGACTTGGGAAACATTTTATCTCCAATCTTGGTTCTCTAAAATTAGGAAAGATTAGACTCTGCACTTAATTTGGTAGAAGACTTTAAAAGAAAGGTTTATTCAAAAGAAAAGGTATCTAACTTGTTCTACAAAAATAACTAATTTTTATTACTACTGTTTAGCACTGTCTTTGCCCCATGATGTTGACTAGAGCCTTACCAACCTAATTTTTGCAATATCTATTGGGACGTTAATGCAACGAAACATGAGCAAATGAAACCTTAATAGTAAAGAGGTCATATAAGTTTTAATTTCAGAGATTCTTCTTCCATTTTCTTTACAGAATAATATTGCACAGAAGAGCTTTTCCACAAAGGTCTTATACAAAGTACCTCTGATAGCTGTTGATTTTTGCCTTTTTTTGTTTTATATGTTCTCTGTATTCTTACACACACCATAGCTCTATAGCCTACTGCTGGATTCGTGGCTAGTTTTATCTGTATTTTTTCCTGTCCTGATAGGCAGAAAGACCAAACATATGCCAAAGCCCCTATCCTATCTTGATTTTCCTTAGAACCAAAGGTTGAAAAGCAGACACATTTTCATTAACAAGTTCAGTTTCCACCTGAGGAAGAAGGACTTAGAAGGGGCTCGGCCTGGAGCGGTAATTAGGTCATCACTAGAGCTCCTAACTGGTGATTTTTGTCAAATATGCTAATTTGCTAAACTTACAAAAACTGTTTTCACCCATGTGGGTGGGCTTCTCTGGACATCTTCCATATCTGCCCCTGGAAATCTCCAACAAAGACCAGCCTTTACATTACCTCCTATACCAATATTATCTCAAAAGAATGTTTCTAAGTTTTTTAAGGCATAACCTCTATTCCAGATGTCAGAATATAAGTTATGTGTAGCTTGTCACTGAAAGAGAGGAATTGCCACAAGAGAGAACACAATGAAGAAACAAAAACCATAGAAATGAAAATAGTGGCACGGTAGTGGGATTTACTAACATTCAGCATAACACATAAGATGCTAACTGGATGCCTGGGATGTACCAAGAAAAACATCCTTTTGTATCCCTATCACCTCAAATATGAGTTATCATAGGATCAATGTACATAAAAGTTAATACATAAATGTGCCTTTCACCTGTGCCTCAGGCACTTCCTAGTGCTAAGCAGAGTTATAATTTCATAGACAAGTTACTGACTGTTGGGGGTTGGGGATTTTTCCTTTCCCCTTTCCCTTTCCCTTTCCTTTCCCTTCCCCTTCCCTTTCCCTTTCCTTCCCCTTCCCCTTCCCTTCCCTTCCCTTCCCTTCCCTTCCCTTCCCTTCCCTTCCCTTCCCTTCCCTTCCCTTCC
>NW_005054467.1:646935-678327 GCF_000277835.1 Geospiza fortis
ACCCCCCGCGCCGCCGCTGCCCCCGGGACCCACCAGCGCCCCTGCCGGCTGTGACCGGAACTGCACCAAGGGGAAAGCGCCGGCGGCCGAGAAGGGCCCCGCCGCCGGGTTCTGGCTCTGGCTGTTGTTTGTGCCGTGGTTATTGTTGTTTGTTTGCCTTGTTACACACACTAGTAAAGAACTGTTATCCCTATTCTCATGTCTTTGCCTGAGAGCCCCTTGATTTCAAAACTATAATAATTTGGATTCAGGGGGTTTACATTCTCCGCTCCAAGGGAGGCTCCTGCCTTCCCTAGCAGACACCTGCCTTTAAAACCAAGACGCTGACATTCTTCTTTATGTATTTTTTTCAGGGTTTTTGTGATGAAAGGTTAGTTTTCCGTGTCTTAGGAGGAATTACCAAAGCAAAATAGCTTTGTAAACTGATCCTTGTTCTTGCCGTTGTGTTTGTCCGAGTATCAATGCAGTAGAAGGCTGGCGGTGACTGAGCTGAGCCAAACACTGCGCAGCTCTCTAAGACCTGCTGGATACAGACATCTATCTGCATGTTACAGTTTTTACTGTGACTAAAAGTCGTCACTAAAAAGAGATGGACATTGTCTCCATTTTGGCCATAAGCGGAATATCACTGACACAATTTTTTCCGAGTAGTTTATGCCGAGGAAAAGAATTTCACTACATTTTCTAAGTGTGCAGGAGAAAAGACAATTTAAACCTGCCATGGGTCTTAAGCTGGTGTCTCCTAAGACTTTCGAGTCTGCAAGTAGATAAAAAACTGGCTTGTTGTGCTGTGCCCTAAAGCAATGCTGGAACTATGTCTAATTAACCTCCTGATAAACCTGAAATGTCAGGAAGGAATAGCACTAGACTTCAAATGCTTTTTCACTTAGTAAAAAAACTATGGGTAGTGCTAGTTTTTCTAGAATTCATGCCAATTGCTCTAAAAATTGACTACAAAATAGTGAATAGTTACATTTAGAAAACGATAGTATTAGAAAGTACAATTTAAAAATTACAGAATACATTTTAAACCAAGATTATGCCAGGATGAAATTCTAATTTTGTCTACATTGTCAACCTAATGGGTTGGGCAGAACCTAATACATGAAATTCTTTTTCTGCTCTTCAATTTGAAGATTGAGGTTTATTTGTAAGTGCTTGCTTTTTCCTAGCATAGAGCTTTCTCCTTCACTGCGTGCCTGGAAAAATTTTAATTCATATGAATGTGGAAAACAGAAGAGATGATGTGTGGTAATGTTAATCTGAATGTTCTATTTATCTGATATAATTTAGGTAGATCTGGATCTTATGCAAAAACGATAATTAACATTTTTCCAGGTAGCTTAGTAAAACCAAATGAGAGGCAAAAGTAAAGGTTAGAAATTAAAATGCCCTCTATGAATATCTCTCTGGCTAGGCATATATTAGTTGTCACATATTGATCTTGCATGTATGCATCAGAAAATAGAAAATATTAATTTCAATATTTTAATTACTTGTGGTCAAATTTACATTCCCATATGCAAGAAAATAGATTTTTTTCATTAAAATCAGATTTTTTACTCAAACCCAGGAACTCAATGAACAGGGAGGCATATATACAGTTCCCACATTTGTCTTTTATTATTGATGAATTGTCTTGTTCATATTCAAACAAATTTGTTTTGGGAGGCTCAAGTTTAATGCAAACTCACCCTCTCAGTAAAGGTTCCTATAAGGACTAGCAGGGCTGGCTGTTTCCCCTGCCACCCTCTCCACTGATCTCAAAAAGCCCCAAGCCCTAGCTGTATTTTACCAGCATTTTCCTCCATCTTAAAGTACTCTAGCATTCCCATTACCTTCTGTAACTTCCCAAAACCAACCACTGCAGAAATTAATGGTCCAGTGGTTAAAGTCATGCATGAGGAGGAAGTGCCTGCATCTAAATAATCTATCGAATTATGCATGACTTTTTGGGAAATGTGCATAACTTTTCAGAGTCTTCCAGAACCTGTAAAGAACCCACCTCTTCCCTCAAGCCTTAATGTAATGGATGAGAATACAGATTTACTATGAGAGAAATCTCTACTGCCTATGAAAACAGAGGATTATGGGCTTTGCTTCCCAACCATTCTACTGTATCTATTGCCAGTGATGAAAAATATCAGAGCTGGCTCTGAGTGGTGCCAGTTTGATCTGGCTTAGCAACAAAAGAACGCGAAAATACTGCTTCTGAGATATCTGCCTAATTCTGGTTCCAGGAGGCTTCAGTGGTTTGGGACTACACTGACAGTGCCATCAGAGTCTAGTGTGCATATTTATCACATTCCTCAAGTTTAGTGCACGGACACTGAAATTGATGTAAGTCTGATTGTTACCAAGCTTCAGCTGGGCTGCAATATTCAAGTATCATGCTTAAGAGAAAAAGTGGTAGGAAAGAGTTAGTACAAATCCACTATCTCCTCAGAGCAGAGCACTGTGGTTTAACACGTGTTCAAAACCTCACTAAAAATAGCAATTCCTTGCCAAGTTTAGCAACTCCTTGCCGATGAACCTTGTGGTTCATTTCACAGGTTTATTTGCACACATTCTCTTGCCTCCTCACTCCTTGAAAAAAAAAATTTAAAATGTCTTTGAAATCTGCATTACTTTTCCATCCTAAACCCTGACATTCACTGTTTTCCACTTAAAAATCCTGCAGTATAATTTCACTGAGCATGAATGGCACAAAAGGGGGAGTAAGCCACTGAGAACATTGACGTTTATTCTGCAATGTAATAGCAGGAACTGATCGTTGCCTGAGGACCTCTGGAGTCACCAGGGGAATACCCTGTGATTTCAGACAGCAAGTGGTATCTGGCATCCATGGCAGTTTGTGATAATACACCATGTATCTTCCATAGCATGCCCTTGTATTACACACTAAGGACAATTACAATGGCTGCAGTAAGTGACCCTGGACGCTTCTGACAGGCTACCAAAACATTAGGAAAATAGAACTTGGTGGGATGAGCACAGAAGTAAGAAGAACACAGTGCCAGTGTCTGCCCACAAGGTTTTTGGGTTCTTTTCAGTTAACTTTCTGGAAGCTTTTGTGGTGCTCTCTGCAAGACAAATGGAAATGGGCTGTAGATTAGCTGAGGGCACCAATTAATGTGAAAATACATCTGCTATGTTTGGTTTGGTATTTTGAAACAACTCTGTCTTAGCTTCTACGGCAAAGAGATCCTGACTATGCAATCCTCAGTTCTGGAAGTCAATATACTGTCTGCAGGCCTTCCTACTGTCAAGATACACTGCTACACTATCTTTAATCTAATGTCTGTGTTTTCATGAGTTACCCTCTGTCACCAAAAATACTCTCTTCACTTCATGGACAAGATTAATGCAATGAGCCCCCAGTCATTTTTTAATACCTTGAAGTACATGCTTAGAACTCTGGTGATTGCTGGTGATACAAAACAATGTTGATTACAAACAGTTGAACAGATCTTTGCTCTAAATTTCATATTTTCATTCTTATCTCTGTTAATTTTTCTTGCCCTATATACACTATCAAATTTTAAAGACATTAAAACTTATGATAATAGTACTTGTTCTTTTGTGATTGTTTTCAAAGAATTTGTAAATATCTCAAGATATATGTGAGTAGGAACTATCACTCAAAAATCACTTTCAAAACATCATGGATACTTGCCTTTCTTTTTCCTCTCTCAGAGAACCAGTTCCTGAGAGAATGAGTTAAACTGAAACAACTTTTAAAATGGCAGTGAGATTTTGAGAATGCATCTCTTATGCATTTTACATTTTATCAGCAGGTATCTGTTCTGCCTCCCATAAGATCATGCAAATGAGTAGGGGAAAAATATATATGGGACATATTGCTCTGACGGGTTGAGTTAGAATTACAATTCCTAGTGAGATAAATGGGTCTTGTATTGAAAATGTCTTAGTTACCAACTTTCTTAAATTTGGCAGATTAGTGGAGGTCCCTTCCATTTTGTTGTGTGTTTATATCTGCCTTTGAAATTTGAACTCAAGTCTTACATCTACAGGAGGCATTTGCCTCCACCCCCCCAAAAAATTTCCGCATTAAAAGTAATTTTGAAACAAGCTCTACCCCCTGGGTCATAACCAGAAGGAGTGAGAAAGAGAACTGGTGGTTATGTCTGACCTAAGAGCACAGAAATGACCTTCCTTCCATCGCAGATAAGCAGTCATGCCTTGCTGCCTTCAGCTGCTTCCCACTGGGGTTGTGTTTAAAAGCAACCTGTGTGCAAAGCTAGTTTCTCTGAAGAACAGACTGACAAAGGAGATGGCTAAAAATAGGAAGAAAAAGTGAAAAGCAAGAAAACAAAGCTTTAACATCTGCTGTAACTTCTGGGATCATTTATTAAACACATAAACCCTGAAGTATGAATATAAAAGGAGTTCTCCAGTGTGATGAAGGTCTGCTGAGAGGGATGGGAGCCCCTGGTGACTACGGAAACCACAGCCACTAGTACTCTGGTGAAGCAAGAGTACAAACAGATCTGCTTCATAATTTCAATAGAGCTTCTGCATGCAAGGGATCCCCTTGCACCTCCAGTCATTCCCCATATACTTTTCCTCTTATCTTGCTCTTGGGAGAAGAGACAAAATCTGGCCTTTTTATTGCTTGCATAGAGGAGAGCGCTTCAGCAGATAAGGGAAGCCAGCCAACATGGTCAGGTGCTGTTGTACCAGCCAGGCCACTAAGTATGGGGACTGCTAGGTTTTTCTTTTTGTTTTTGTGTTCATTTTTCTCTTTTCACCTTAAAGAAAGTCAACTCAAAAAGATGATGGATCTGTCTTAAAAAAAAAAACAAAAAAAACCAACAACAACAAAAAAAACCCCAACCAAAACAAACAAAAAACCTAAACCAAACCAAACCAAAAAACAACCAAAACGAAAAAAAAAGAACAATAAAAAACCCTCACAAACCCACTGCTCTCCACTAAACAATAACTTTATTCATCACAGTTTTCTTATTCCTCACATCCACACATAATGAAGAGAAACTAACACTGCTGTGGATGGAAATATGTTGCAAGACCTTGCATTTTTACGCTAGATTATCTCCTTGGTTGCACACAAAGGCTGTAACATGTAGCTGTCAGGCAGTTTTGCAGGAGGTTCTTGGAATTCTGTGTATTTATTTTTCTTGTGTATTCTTCTTGTGCAACCTTCTTGGTACACATCTGCATTTTAAATACTGTATGGCAGATAAAGTTTGAAAATAGCAGTCCAAAACATTTTTTATAAAGTAACATTCACAGCTCAGTTTATGAAAATCATTCCCCTGCCAATTCACTTTAAAATGCTGAGCTGTTTACTTCTCCATATCAGTACAAGCACTTCTCACACCGTCCCCTGTCTGTGCTGTGAGTGGTTCTAAGTCATTGACTTGCATAATGGCTGTGTGATTATTTCCCTGGCTAAAAGGAAAATGCTCATCTCGCTAAACTGATCACTATAATCTCCCTGCTCTGACTGACTCTGAGCACAGTTTTAAAGTCTTTTGTGCATTTGTATAGTCATGTATTCTCTGTTCCAGCTTTCTAGATTTTAAGGGTAAGAAATGATTTGCATGAAAATAAAGTGATGGTTGAAAAGTTGAAAAATTTAGAGTTTTGATGAGAAAAATGAGAGAGAAGAATTAAGATTGAAAGCAAGTGCTTCTATTATACATTTCATCCTGCCTTTTTTATCTAATTGCCTTCCTTCCAAATTCTGGTTTTATGAAGGACTACAGGTTGTCTCTGCAGAGTTTTTTGTTTACCACAGTTCTTTGTGTAAGAGGAATCCCAGACTTTGTTTCCCTAGCAAACTGTTACTTATTTTTCTTATCAGATTTGATTCTGCCATTTCCATTTTACTAACACTAGTACATATTAGCTTTTGGTTTTTTCCCACTTTTTTTTTCCCCTTTTTTTTTTCAAAATAGCATACTTGGGCCAATATTGGAATCAAGCTCTAAATGCTTGAATTAAGAATACTTTGTAATCTTCATACAGAATTAAGATTACTTCATATATTATAAGAGTTAATACAGTGATTTAAGACAGAAAACTGGGAAGTTGTAGAGAAAGATCATTAGAATTAGCAAGGGAAAAGTCCTGTAGCTAATGCTGTCAGAATAACCAATGGTTATAAAATGATTAAAGGTATATCTGGGTTCTAAACTAGAGGATTGTTTCTGACTACTGAAAGTATTCTGAAATAGTTTTTCAGTAGGAATAGCAGGGGTTTGTTCTTATTTACAAAAGTGATGGTACAGCATTCTTGTCTAAAATAGTTGAGGATTGCATATGTTTAAATTATCTGAACAATGAGTGTCTAAAGGCGAAACCCAAAAGAACTGCTGATAAAGGGGCTACTGAAAGACTTATCCAGATTTGTTAGATTTTTGAAACAATTTTCTCTCTTTCTGACTGGAAAATTGTCCCAGTGGATGTTGTCCAGAGTGCTGCAACCTTCCCAAAGAAGTGTCTTGGAAAAGACACCTTGGTGGCACAGGCAGGTCTGTGCTCACACCAAGTGATTTCAGCTCTTCTGTGATCCGGGTGGCACAGAAGGAGAGACGGGGTCTGCGTGTGGGGTTCCAGGGAGAGCCTTTATTGAGCTTCTACTGCAAAAGAGTCCTGTAACAAAGAGCCACTCAGAGCAGGGAAAGCAGGGGTTTATGTAGGGATCTCAGGGGCAGGACAGAACACTAGCGCCAATGGGATGAGGGCACTGGGGTGGAGTGAGGGGGAAGGGCCAATGGGGTAGAAGAAATCAACATACAGTTGCTCTGTATGACATAATGTGACATAAAGGGCTCTGGGGGCAATTCTCTTGCTCTCCCTAACCAAAAGGGTTGAAGCTCAGGGGTTGGCCCTCCAGGGGAGTGCAACAGGCTTTTACCTTTGCTGGTTCTCTAGCCGCCATAGAAAGTATCCAAGAAAAAAAGCTAGCGGACATTTGTCAAGCAGAGAACACCAAACTAAATTTATATGTCCCTTCTGACATGCAGAAAGAGAAGTCTATGTGAACAAAGCTCATTTAACTATGCAGTATAGGGAATTCATGGAAACAGAAAGAAAATACAACCTCATTAGCAGTATAGAAAAAGGGAATACATTATTTTCATGTTAGGCAAATGCATAGAAATTAATGTACTGATACAAGGACAGGATACAAAAACAAGCATAATTCATGTATTTAGTAATGATTTAGAGGATGATGTTACTTGAACAATAATTAATTTTGCCAATGAGAAAAAGACAGCAGCATATACAAAATGTTCGATGTACACGTAGTCTTACTCTTCACATCTTGTTCTGATGTATGTGCTAGATAAAGGTTAAATACTAGCCAGCTTGCTGTGATTATTATTTTCCCCTGTAATCTATATTTTTTCTCTACAGAAAAATCAATACGAACTATGCCAGAGAAAAGGCTGTGTAGGACAAATTCCAGAAGTGTAATTTTTGATTCAATACTCTGCGATTAAAATATTTTAAAGTTATTTTCTAAATTTATTACTTCATATAATTTAAATAATTCAAATCCTAGTACATTCCACTACCTCAAACCCATCATACTTATCTACTTCTCTTTTTATCCTATCTAAGTTTTGTCCAAAGAAAAAAAAAAAAGAAAAGGTATGAACACCTATAAAAGCAGCTCTAGAAAAAAAACTAGGGTCTAAATAAAGACTAAAGTACAGAATGGGAACTTGTTTTTGCTTAGCTGTTATATATATTGCTGAATAATTTTTCATTTTGAGTGTAAAAATGACCAAGATAAACTAGTTTCATTCCTTTCTCCTTGGGACAGTGGCATGCAGGAATAACTTCAAAACAGAGTTTGGAAAAGATTTAACTGAAAATCAAAGCAAAGCACAGTGAGAAAAAATATTCTGGTTTAGCTATATAAAAAAATATGTATTTGACAGGGCTTTCTGCCTGTTGCTTAACAGTTTAGCTTTAAAAAGGAAATGGATATAACAAATATATTTGAACAATGTTTGTTAAATCTACATGGACAACCTCCCTGTGAGTTTACATTTGGAAGAATAATGAAAATAAGTTCCCTGAAAATAATTGTGTCAATTCTGAAATTGATTGAAAATCACATGCACTGAATTTATTTCACACTACTGAAATGGAGGCTAGAGCCTCCTTCTTTCATGAAGATACAACTTGTCTTGTCATGTCTGAGAGCAGAAAAGAGTCCCTGCTCAGAATGCACATGTTTTTCCCCTCCGTATAACTCTACATACATAGACTAACTCGGCTTAACTCAACCCAGCTTTGTAAAATCATCCTGATATTTAAAAAATAGTGTATTCAAGGTAATTCTTACTGGAGCTCATCACAGCTTAATGAGAATGTCTGGGCCTTCCTCGCTTACCTGAGGTTTCTCAAATGGTCCTTTGATTGAATTTGTACAGTCTTGCTTTTAGACCAATTGCTCAAATATGCTGTGGAAACAGAACAAACTTCAAATCAAAACACTACCAGGAAAAGCAAAAGCTCTTTCATTTTCAACGATTCTTGTTTCAATGGAAACTTTGGTACAGAATGGTACTAAAGCAACACAAGTATAAGATGAAAACTACTGGACAGAGAAAAATCAATTCTTTCACCTCTTCAAGGCAACATCCTTTAGGGGATAGGATGAGAGCAGAATGTAAATAGTTTATTACTTGATGCTTCAGTCTAATGCAAAGGAGCACTAATGCTGACAAGTCAGCAAGCAGCAAACAGTGCCAAACAGCTTACAATAGCCCAGCAGTCCCTCCACTTGGAGCCATTAACTAATAGAATTATAGATGTGGAGAAACAGAGGTCAGTATATAACCTGCTGTTTAACAAATGGAGGGTAGAGTGAATAGAACAAGACAGGATTTTTCATTTCTGGAAAAGAAACAAAACAGCGCTAAGTACTGAATTTGAAGTAAATGAAGAAAAGCTAGTAGTATCTACTGTCAAATGAATGGAGAGAGGCACCCCTTAACAAAGGAAGTGGACTTGTGTAATGTATTTGGATTTTAATTTGTGGCATAACATGGATATTTTAGAAATATTTCTTAAAGTACTAACATGCTAAGGCAGAGGGAATGCTCATAGCAGTTACCATGTCAATTGCTTTGCTCAAGTCAGTAAAGGCAGCTGGAGAACAGCTGCCATATTACCTGTACCATACTTTAGTGTTCAGTGAGAATTTGTTAACAAACACTTTGCAATCTTTTTAAAATGCACATACTACCCTGCCTGTATAGGGTACCGTGATTCCCTTACTGTTGTGCATTTTGGGGCAGGGTTTCACTGTGGTGTAGCAGCAGCGCCCATTGCTGCTGATAGCTCTTGCTGAGCTCCACTGCCTTCCACTGTTGTGGAACTGCACTTCCACTTCAGGACATCAGCATGCAGGTGACCTCTGAGAGAAGTGACACAGCACAATATTTAGGTTATATCTTCCATGTTTAATCTTAGTAAGTCACTCTTGTGTTGCTTCAGCCATTTGATAGCCATGGAGTTCTGCACACAGGGGCGACATTTGTTTTGAAACTGTGTTATGCTGGTTATGCAGCAGTACTTACTGCACCCTTTCCTATAAAAATCTTCCATATTAAGTGAAGAGGAAAATGGCGTTACAGTTGCTTAAATACAAGTATTGGGCTGGTGTTCTTTCACAAAGAGAATGGCTGTGTGAACAGCAGAAGTTGTATTCATATAAAATGCTATCCTTCCTGTTCTGGAAGGAAGAAAAAGGGGGAAATTCTTTGTCCCCATAGATTAATGGTGTATGGCTTTCTTTTTGAAAACTTTAGGTTGCTGGGTTACATAATGCTATAGGATGTATGCCTCTAAGGCAAAAGCTATTACAATAAATTTCCATACAAGGAATTTACTCAGATAAGAAATATATCTTGATCCTGAAATTCAAATTGCCTAAACTCTTCCACTGATATCTCTTTTTTACCCATCATCACTTAAAAGAGGTCTTACTCAACATGCAAACTCACTCAGATTTGTATTATAACCTCCAGTATGGTTATCACCAGGGAATAGAGCTCAATATTATTATAACCTGGAATTTGTACTTTATATGTTCTCCCACATTTTTCCAACAGCAAATGGCTCATCCAAATACTTCATACAATGCAATATGGCTTTAACCTTGAGCTCACCATATCTGAAGCCATTGCTGTCATTGAATTTTAAGCAAGTATAAAATCTGTATTTATGTGTAAGTTAACAAGTGCAAATTGTTGTTCCTCTAAAATGATAAGCAGCTTTTGTTCAAGATGGATTTGTTAGATTTCAGGCAACAAACTCCCAGAAAAGAAATACATTTTAAAGCTAATTACTAACAAATTTTTTATTCGTTTCAGCGAGACTGGGATTCAATCCCAGACACAAATATATGATTTTTCTCATAGTTCAAAGCTGACCATTTAAACTTTTGGCTGTTCTCAAGTATTCTTATGCAGACATTAACAAAGGCATATGAGAGTTTCAAATTATATAAAGGCTTTTTCTTTTTAAACATCAAAGTCTCTTGTTTTGCATGAGGTAACACCTATCAGATACATGCAGAAATGCAGAGCTGAAGCTAAAAATTAGTGGTTGCCTGTAGGGGGATTGATCATAATTTAATTTTATATATTCCTTACATAAAAATGCAGTGCCAGCATGCAAACCCCAACTTTGAATCTTCTAAAAAGACAACTAAGCTTAAAGCACCTATTATTCTAATGATTTTAAACACTTGTGAAATAAAAAAGTGAAAGTAAAAAATTAAAACTACTGTGCTAGTTTAGGCTGGCATAGAGTTAATTTTCCTCATAGTCGTTAGTGTGAGCCTGTGTTTTGGATTTGTGCTGGAAAGTGTTGATAGCACAGGGATGTTTTTGCTATTGCTGGGCAGGGCTTGCACTGGGCCAAGCCCTTTTCTGCTCCTCACCCCCCCAGCGAGCAGGATGGGGGTGCACCAGGAGTTGGGAGGGGACAGCCAGGACTGCTGACCCCAGCTGACCAGAGGGATATTCCAGACCATGTCACTTCATGCTCTGCATGTAAATCTGGGGGAGAGGAAGGAAGGTGAGAATGATCAGAATGATGGTGTTTGTTTTCTCAAGTCACTGCTGTGATGCAGCCCTGCTCTCTTGGGCATGGCTGAGCACCTGCCCAGCCGTGGGAAGGGGGGAATGAATTCCTTGTTTTGCTCTGCTTGTGTGTAAAGCTTTTGCTTTCCCTATTAAACTGTCTGTATCTCAACCCATGTCTTATGTCACTTTTCCAATTGTCTCTTCCCATCCCACTTCATTGCTGGCTGGGGTTAAACCACAACAGTCCTAGTGAATTCTAGAAATTATCTTGAAAGATACTTTATACCAGAACCCATTGTTCTTTAAAGAGAAGTTAACACTCATTTAAGGCAGATGTGGTGATAAAGCATTTTCATTCAGGTGAATGTGTTTTTAAATAAAGCATGGAAACAAAATGTCAGTGAATATACACTTAATATGCAAGCACAGGTTACATGTGGAAAATTACATGCAAATCAATGGCCACTGCAAATAAGGAAACAATATAGGTCTCCTTAAGTCAAATTTTTAAAAAATAACAGAA
Organism: Geospiza fortis; assembly: GCF_000277835.1. NCBI lineage: Eukaryota > Metazoa > Chordata > Aves > Passeriformes > Thraupidae > Geospiza > Geospiza fortis. The sequence continues at coordinate 658,561 of NW_005054467.1, forward strand.
ATATTTGCCATTTAATTGTGTGAATGTTGGAGTTTCATTGCTTAACTGGAGTAAATATCAGTGTAACTCGCTGGACACTGCCTGCCAAAGGTAGAAAATGCACTTTTATCCAGTATCTAGCACATCTGACACTACGGGACACAAATGTGCCCTTGACCTTAAGCACTGGCTGTAAAGGGTACAGTATCCCCTGCAGGGGCCATGGGATATTACACCCACAACTTTGAGCGGGAATGCCAAAGAGCTGAAAATTTTCCAGTAATCTTGTAACATTTTGAGGACTTATCTCTGAATTTATCAGCACAATGGAAGGACCCCACAAAATAAAACTGATGGGTCAAATGTTGTGCTATGCAAGCATCATATGCCTGCAGCAGCATGACAATGTCAATGGCAGTATTTCTTTAATAACGTATATTTGAAACACAGACAGATAAACTGGAAAGGGCAGTCTAGAAAATGTATTAATTTCTGCTTTGTGTTTGAAACACTCTTGGAGAATATAGCTGTAAAGAAAGGATAGCTGTGAAGAATGGTATTGTGGACATATGTATTCATCCCATATAATTTTTTACCTAAAAAAAATAGCTGTTTTAATTTGAGGTAATCGCAACAGTACTATTCCTTAAGGTTATAAAAGACAATTAAATATTTAATTGCTCCTAGTCCCAAGACTGGTAACCTGGAGAGGTAGAACAGTATGATAGAAGAATGCAAAGGCAGAGGCCAAGAAGCAAACAAATATGTTCAAAATATTTCACTGTAAGAAAAGCCCTGTGCTTCGGTCAAAAAAAGTTTGTCCAAAAGGCTGACAGTGTATTGATGTTTGTAGACCCAGATTTTTGTAGACACTTTATATAGTATCTTTATCTTCAGTTGCTTAGCACAAGGTTACATTTGTCCATGATACTTTATAATTCCTTTATGTATGAACTACTAATAGTGCAAGCAATACTCAGTTGGATTAAAAAATCTTTCTGGCAGACTTGTAAATGGTGTCAGATGTGCAAGGACGCTAAATAGACCACACAGATTTCTCTGAGAAAAAACTTTGGCCAAGGATTTTAATATTTTTCTTAATAACTCAGTGGAAGCCAAATATCTATAAAGCTCTGATGAGAGCTAGTGAATCAACTATATCAAGTTGTTCAGTTGAAATCACTTCCCTGACTAAATGTTTGCATCCCATGTGACATACTCGCATTTATGCTGGTGGGATCATTATGTATGGAGAGGAAACCAAGTCCCAGATTGTGTTTTAGATTTAGTAATATTTCCAAACTGATAAAGGAAAATAAAGAAGCAGTATTTTGGACCTTACTATCATAGCAGGAGGCAGACCTTGCTGGGTAGGCCAAGGCAAGCACATTTGGCCTAGGAACCCTCTGAGTTTCATTTAGCATCCCGTTTTGGTCCTCCAGTATCCTCTGTGATGTCTTCCTGGAGTCACTGTGGCCTCACCAGCAAAAAATAAGACAAAAAGAGAGCAGCAGACCCAAGCATCACAGATAGTTCACATCAGCAGGGAAGAAAGCACTGTAAACAATTCAGTAATGACATCTCAGGAGTGGGGGGGGGAAACCAAACCTGTTGAGCTGTATGCACTGCAATAGACCTACCAAGCACCTATGGCAAATGGGATCTGGAGTGGGATTCAGCTTTTGGATTCTTGCTCTCCTTCCACTTCTTTGTTTTCTGGAGAGAGATTAAGCTTTTAAAAATCTGTAATACAAGGAGAAAGTTTGATGTGGCAGAAGGATGGTGGGTTGGGTTTTTCTCTCATCTATAAATCCCTACTTTAATTCTCTGTGAATTACTGAATGTAGCAGAAAATAATTTGGTGTTAACCCCTGGCCTATGGTGTTCGTTTCTATCATCTGTGAAGATATAAATAAAATGAGATCATCCTATTCAGTTATGTTCAGCTGGTATGTTCACTAATGATATCCCTATCCCCATAATGAGTCCCTTCAATTTGTTTTACAAAATACTCAGGAAATAGACTACAAATAATAAATATATGTTATGCAAAGAACATGATTGCCTTTTTTGAAAGCACTGTGACATCAGCAAGATGAGAGAAGTAGCTAATATATACCCTATACAAATACATTGAAAATGGTTTGAGAATTTTGGATTGGTTCCACCGGTACAACAAAGTGGTTTTGAACATTTAAGGCTGTCTTTCATTTAAGCACAAACTAGGATGGGGCAAAGTTTTTAGAAAACACAGGGGAAATGCAGACAGACTGTAGCTAAAGGTTGCATACAAGAATACCTCTTTGCCTTGTTCACTGACCTGGCAAGGCATTCATCTCATTTAGGCTCATATTGAGATCAAAAACTTTTACTGGACTTCTGACTTTCAGGACTCTCCGAATCTGTGCAGAAAGTCAGAGTTTCAATCTACCCTCTGTCACCTCTCTTTAACTGGGCTTGCCCTGTAGCCTGTTATCTTCTGATGTAGCAGCACCTTCTGTGCCAGCCCATGCTGCAGAGACCCACGGGGAGAGTATGACCTTTTCCCCTCAGAGAAAGAGCAGCCTCAGGCAGACCAAAGAGGCGCCTTCTTCTTTGTGGCTCAGCCACCCCGCTGAACATGCCCAGCTGTCAAGATACAGCAGACTCTGAATGAATCAGCAGCTGCACAAATTGCTTAAAAAGAAAAGCTTGCCACCAGAGCAAGAAGCTGTGAGGACTGCAAAACAGTAAGGTACTCAGCTGTAGCTTTCTTGATATGCAAATTGTCCGTCTGTCTTGAAGGATATGAGTACTAAACACACTGAAGAAATATTCATTAAAGGGTGCATACAGTCATATGATACCTTTTGCTGTGTAAAGGCTTTTATTGTGTCACTCACAGCACCCTTCAGTAGAAGCGATCCAGCTGTGAGATGAGCTGGTGTGTGGTGAGCTGGGTGAGGAAGCGGCTGAAAGGCAGGACTCAAGTGTTGTAGCAAATGGGGCAACATCTGGCTGAAGACCAGTCACCAGCAGTGCTTCTTAGGGCTCAGTACTAGGGACAGTACTATTCCATACATTTATCAATCATCTGAATGCAGAGACTGGATGCACCACAAGCACATTTTCTGGGAAATGCTATTGACTCTCTTGAGGGACAAAAGGCTTTGTAGAAGTACCTAAATAGATTAAATATTGGCTAATCATCACTGGTGTGAAATTTAACAAGTGTCAGATTCTGCATCTGGGAAAAAGTAGCACCAGGCATAAGCCTGAATTGGGAGAGGATTGACAGCAGCTCTGCAGAAAGGGATCTGGGGGTGCTGGTGGACAGCAGGCTCCACCTCAGTCAGCAGGCGTGCGTCAGACACAGCACAGCCCAACAGCCACCAGAGGGGATTTCACAGTATGCAGTTCTGGCCCAAAAATTTAGGAAGGATGTGAAGACACTGGGATGCACCCAAAGGAGCTGGTGGAAGGGCTGGATGGGCTGTTCAGTGAGGAGCAGCTGAGGAGACTGGGTTTTTCCAGTTTGGAGCAAAGGAGGCTGATGGGTGACCTCACTGCTCTCCACAGGTTCTTGTGGAGGGGAAGTGAAGAGGGAGGTGCTGATGTCTTCTCCCTGGGATCAAGTGACAGGATGCCCAGAAATGGCTCAAAGCTGCACTAGGAGAGGTTCAGACTTGACATTAGGATGCAATTCTTTACTGACAGAGTGGTCAGACCCTGGAACAGGCTTTTTAAGGAAGTGGTCAATGCCCCAAGTCTGCCAGTGCCCAACAGGTATTTGCACAACGCCCTTCATAACACATCTTGAGTTCTGGTGAGCCCTGAGGTGGTCAGAAAATTGGATTGGATGTACATTTCTTCCAACTGAAATATGCTATTCTATTTTGTTTTGTTCCATTCTGTTCTATTCTACTGTGTTCTAAATGGGCATTTATGACAGATTCATGCATTGTTTCCACAAACTGCATAAGGCAGCCTCTAACTTCTCACAGAGAAACAAAAAGGCTCTCCACCAAGCAATCCATTATTGCATTGGATGTTCACACCCAGGCACTGGTACCATCAGTTTTGTCCATGATGGTAACTGGTATATAATATCCTTGTCTTTAATCTTGTCTCTTGAGCTTTAATGTTTTATTTTCTCTCCTGTTGAGTTGAGGAGGGAAGGGAGAGAGCAGCTGGGTTATCATCTGGCAGCCAGCCAAAGTCAAACCCCACAATTACTGTCTCCAAGTCCAGACTAGAGGTAATTTTTCAAACAGTTTTACTCTTATGAATAAGTTGCCTTCAACTTTTGCTTGATCCTTGGCAAACTGTGGAGCAAGTAACATGATAATGGCAACACACTAATTGCAGTTCCAGTCGGTGTGAGCTGCAAGGACAGATGATACATTTGTTCACAGAGGCTATTTTCAGAGCTTGTGAGTAATACATTGCTTGTGAATCAAAAGCTGGGAAATACTGATAAAACACCGTAAAAGAAAAAAAAATAAAATCCAGTAATGACTTTAAAATGCTGTCAAATCAAATACAGTGCAGATGAGGAAGGAGGATGGGTTTATAATTTTCCATCTACATACTAATTAAGACTTGATTTTTTTATGGTCTGAAGACTTTCATGCTGATAGATCACAAGTTGTGTGTCAAAAAGTAATATAAAATTGTCTGAAGTCTCAAAATAAATCTCTTCAAACTGGAAGCTGCTCTCTTTTCATCTCCAAATTATTTCACACACATTGCATCATGAAGTCTTCAGAACATTTAATCCTAATGAAGTTGAATCATCTCAGACATTTTAAGACACTACAGCATTTTAGGATTTGTCTCAGAGACTGTGTTATTCAGGGAAGCATGACAGTCCTGAACACTTCACCTCTCTTCCCCCACACAAGGTTCTATGAGTGTTAAGATGTGGAACTAAATTCATTCCTAGCCCCCATTACAGGGGCAATGAGGTAAGTAAGTAGATCGTGGGAAATGACTGGTAAATTTTGTGTCCTATTTCTTATTCTGCCACAGATTTCCTATGCGGCCATAGGTTGCCTAATCCTGTCTGTGCCTCATATTTGCCTTCTGTGCATGCAGATAACAGGTTTTTTTCTCTCTTCATGGCAACATGAATCTGAGTTCATTAATCTTTGGAAGTCACCTTGTCCTGTAAGAGTCACACTTACTATATATAGCTCACTCAGTAAACTCAGGAAAGGCTCACATTATTCTTTTTTCTTCTCCCCTGCAGTTTTGAAGCCATTGATATTTCAGTGTTGGCTAAGATTTCCAAATGGCCAGGACAGCAGAAAAGCCCTCTGTCCTTCTTCTTACTTGTGGCTGTGAGCGCCAGTGCCAACATTAAACCCTTTCCTTAGTCAAAACCGTTTGGGAACTATGGACTACAAAGAAGAGAAGGGGAGGCTTACCTTTTCAGTTAACTCCCAGAAATAAATATTAGATAACCACTACTGAGGAATCCCTTTCCCAGTTCATCTATTTGTTACAAAAAGTGTCCCATTGATGTATATGAAAATTCTTTACCGTAAATAGGAAAAGTGGTTTATCTCATGAACAGGCAAGTCAAATGATGAGCATACAACACATTGGAATATCTGATTTGTGAAGAAACATTGAAATACCTTAGTTAACAAAAAATCCAAGTTTCATGGCTTACTGCGTTCCTGTAGTGGCGTACCTGTAAGTGGTGCACCAGCTCAAATGAGAAAAAGCTAGGTGGAATTATGGTATTTCACTGTTCTCTTGCATTTAGATCAAAGCTTTAGTCTGCAGCCTCTGATTTTAATTATATTTAAAATCTTTAAAGAAAAAGGGTTTTTTTCCCTTAACTTGAAATGCCATTCCTCATAGAAAAAAGTGCTTTGAATGTGAAATGCACATGCCTTAAGGAAGAAACGCAGGATTGCTTTGTGCATGACCTATTACTACACCTGAGGACTTGAAGAGTTGCAGGTAGGACTAACTGACTCTTCACCAGCAGAGGTTCCCACGGGAGTAGAACTTCCCTAACAATCATGCTTTAATTTGCATAGCACTATGTAGCCCACCTTAGTACTGACAATCCTAAATCAGCAAGTAAATCCTAAATCCTAAATCTAGTTACTCAGACGGCAATGCAGAAAAAGAGTAAAGCGACACAGGCCAAGCGCACCTCTATTTTGATCTTTACCCTTTATGGTTCTCTTCTCTTTGAAACCACAACTTCACACAGCTGTTCTTACCAGTCCCTCCATCATTTGTACCTCATACAACATAACTACACTTTGTCCAACTGATACAACTTGATTTCATACAGATAATTTCCAACATCTACTGCTAGCGCCTGCACAGAAATTGTCATGATAGATCTAAGGCACCTTTGATGTTAAAATAATATGTTTTCTTTTCAAAGACTTGTCAGTGCACAATATGTTCTGGAAGAGCATAAGGCACTACAGGGCCATTTTAATTACATGTTAATTATACTCAAAGTGACTTAGCTCATTTTAAACACATATATAATGACCAAAGCATTTGCATGAGTAAAGAATTTCAGTCGAATATCTAACAGGAAACATAATCTTAACCAACTCAAATTTACATTGAGGTACAAAGTGGAGAATAAGACACAGGAAAATCTACAGAGAATACAGATTTTTAATTAACAAATATTAGGTACTACTGTCCAAATTAACTGCAGCTGAGAGAGTGCTTCTCAAGCAGTAAAGGAATATTGTATGTGACAAGCAATTTGTGCAATTACTTCTAAATAATCCCACTTTGCAACAAGGCAGTGTATGTGTTTCTGAGAAGAAGATGAAGAAATACTAAATTTCAGAAGTCATGTCATTCTGAAAAATTAGGGCGCATATGCCCTAGATCTTGCAAAATCTGACATGAAGTTATTTTGCTACTGATTTCCTATAATAGCATGACACTTCCTGCAGCCACCACAGCCATGCCACACTGTTTTCCCCTTGTATTGCAAAATGGAACCATCTCTCTCTGAATCCTCTGAATTATATTTGTCTGCACACTGGACAATTTCCTGCAACACACACTGGTAGAAGAGGAATATACTCTACTTCATGGATTGCAAGAAGACTATTAAATGTACATTTAGAAGAAAGCAGACAGTGCCTAGCAGGGTTCAGTTGGGCAAAAGAGTACATTTGAATTTATATGGAAAGTGAAAGAAGAGATTTACTTATTTTCTTAGGTACTTTGATGGTCTGGGTTTGTATGCCCAAGACACACTTTCAAAATCTGAGTTAGACTCAAGGCTAAATGTTTTTCCCAAGTGATCAAGATCTACAATAGCCACCAGTTTTCAAGAATCCTCTGAAGAACCTAAAGAACTTTTCAAGCTGTCTGCAACACCCTGAGCAGTTAAAGCAATAATCACATTTTCTTTCTAACATTTCAGACAGTTGCTTTGTGTTTTTTTTTCTTATGAAGAAATCTACATCAACAAGCTAAACTTTTCCTGTTTTAATACTCGGAAAAAAGCTTTTCAAATGCTCACTGACTTCTGCCTCATTGTTCCTTTAGTCTATAAGAAGCCTCACAATATTTTTTTTCCTCCACAGATTCTCCCTTGTATATTTAAACATGACTAGACAAACTGCACAGTACATCTCTGACAGAGAAGTTGAACCTAAGCAGCAAAAAGAGCCCATCTTTTACAGTGTGTTGATGCACAGGCGGGAGAGGGGGCTGTTCAATTACTTGAGAGCAGCATTACAGGCTTTCTCCCAACCTGGGATCCCATGTACCAGGCACAGACAGCCAACAGCTAATGCCAGCCAGCTGCATCACAGGCTCTTTTCACTCCATGCCCACATGCCATGTATTGTTAGCCAAATGCATCCGGAAAGCAAATCAGCAGCCAATTCTGCCAGTCCCACGTGGAACACAGGGGGCAGCAGCTGTCCACAGCTGTCTCTGTTGGTCCCTACACACTTGAGGCACTTTTGTGGCAAGGTCCCTCATTTAAACTTTATTGCAGGAGAATTGTTGTAGTGCATAATTCAGGACTTGACCTTACAACCCAAAGTCCCACAGAGCTAGGCTGGACCTTGTACCTGGATAGAACCTGATGAGTTGGGAACATCTGTCCAACACTCAACAGCCTGAATGCAGTATTGCAAAAACTGGGACAGTTCTGTGCAGAGCCTTGATGTCTTCAAACAATCTCTTCAGAAACACACTGGTAGGAAAGGTTAAAAGGGGCACATGAGATACAAAAATCTTGCTTTATGCACTTTTTAATTCAACTAGTTTTGTTCTCTACCATCCCTCAGCCATCAGACACCATGGAATCCAAAGAGAAATGCATTCTTTTTTTCCAGTTAGGCTAGCTGATCTCATAATACATATCATATGCATTTCCCTGGCATACTGATGGGGAAGATATGTGCATTTCATTCAGTATAGCTCAACCCTTTAACATTTTGTCCCGTCTTACTAACATGTGCAAAATGCTGAAACTGTCCTAACAATAGCATTAATATAACCTGCCAAGGTGCCTCTCATCTTCTCCAACGTTTTATATTTGCCTGTTAGGTATTTCTTTAATTTTAGGGATATGCATTTTGCGGGACTACTAATGTTTAACAGAATTCCTCTTATGGGATCAAGGTGATAAAACCTGGAGAGGTTACTGAGGGATACGATTCCTCTGAAATGTTGGTGCTGCAGCTGCTGCTTCCAGATAAAGGGCAAGTTTGCCTGTAGGTTTCTGCCAGCAGTATTTAACACAAATTCTGGCACAGGCCCCAATTTCTCTTCAAAAACAAAGACAGAAGGGAGTTGGCACTGCTCAAAAAATCTTGCTGCAAAGACTACCTTTTCAAAAATATTTCATCAAATTTTGATTATATTTAATATATATACATACATCTGCCAAGGTTTTACGTTTATGCCATCAGTCTAATAGACAGACTCTAACTATGCAGAATAATATGGCAGCATGAGTCATCTCTTTTCAGCCATTCTATTGTTTGGCTGCTGGAAACAAACATTTGTGGGCGGGACAAAGAGATGAAGAATAGTCCAGATATGAAAAGAAGATATCATTACCTGAATTGTGCTATTAATTTATACATTTATCATGAAGATTTCTTACAAGTTTTCTCTGTAAATGATTATTCAAACATCCATTTTAATGGAAAGTTGGCATGCACTATTTACTTCCTATCTTGTGGGCTATCAAGACCGAATCCTCTAACTTTTCCCACTTTTTTTTTTAAAACCCAGAGAATCTTACCTTGGGAGGTGTTGTTCTCAGAAGGTTTTATCATCTACTTCTATATTTAAACATCCTATACCTAGACAGATTGTATTCTCTGTCTGTACCTGCCTGAATCTAATTTTCCAAAAATGTAATTTTCCTGCTCCTCTTCCTTAGAAGTATATGGCAGAAACAACAGTGGCCTGGCTGTGATGTGGTTGGTTGGTTGGTTTGCTGGTTCTTAAAAGTACATGTATGAATCCTGCTTGGTAGCCATCCCCTGAAAAACTTCACAGTTTTTAAAAATTCCTCCCATCTTTTCTAATGCTTTTAGTCAATGCTTTTAAGTTACTTTAATAACCCCTAAATTACTTTTCCACTGCCCAAACGCCTTCTGGGTGAAAACCTTTTTTCTTGTGTCTATTGTTAATTTTCCCTGGCACAACTTCAGGCCATCCTCATGGGTGCTGTAAGTGGGCACCGGGGAGGAGAAACCAGTGTCTGCCCCTTCTCTACCCCTTTGTGAGGATGTTGAAGGCCCCAGTGAGGTCTCCTTGCAGTTTCCTCCAGGATGAAGAGAGCAAGTGACCTCAGCTGCTCCTCCTATGCCTTCCCCTCTAGACCACTATCTTCATGACCCTCCTTTGGACGCTCTTTAATAGCTTTATAACCTTTGCATATTGATACACCCAAAACTGCCCTCAGGACTTGAGGTGAGGCCACTCCAGAGCAGAGCAGGACAATCCCCTCCCTTTCCCAGCTGGTGATGCTGCACCTGATGCCTCCAGGACAGGGTTGGCCCTTGTGGCTGCCAGGGCACTGCTGGCTCACATCCAGCTTGTCATTGACCAGGACACCCAAGTCCCTCTCCACAGTGCTTCTCTCCAGCCTCTCATGCTTCAGTCTGTCTGTACAGCCAGGATTGCCCCATCCCAGGTGTAGAATCCAGTACTTGTCCTTGTTAAACTCCACCAAACAGGTGATTGCCCATCTCTCCAATTTGTTGAGGTCTCTCTGCACAACTTCATCATCTTTGAATGAGTCAGAAGTTCCTCCCTATTTTTTATCATCTGCAAAAGTAGTGTACCTTCAAATCCTTTGTCTAAATAATTTATGAAGTTGTTGAAGAACACAGGACTTAAGATGGAGCCCTGTGGAACCCCACTAGTTACTATTGTTCTGATCTTGCAAGACTCTAACTCCAGTTTGAGAATCACAATTCTACTCTGGAAGCAACTATCATAAATAGTAAAAGGTTATCATATTACCAGAAACTAATTTCTCAAGAATGTTAGCAACCAGGAGCATTATAGTTATTATGTCCACTTACGAGTTGTACTGACCTTGGGAGTATTGTGCAGTCTTTAATCAAAGCAACAAAAAGAAGTTCTTACACTCATATAACCCTTTTAAATTAATTATTTGGAATGGTGAAAAAAGCACACATGCATAATACAGACAGGATTTCCATAAATACATTGAAAATAAGACTACTGTTTAAAATAACTTCTGTTTTGATTTGTGCTGGTTTGTTTGTTTATTTACACATGATTTTTCACATAATGCTCCTGTAAAGAAATTTTCTACAAGACAACTGTAATTATTCTGTGATTTAATTAAAGAAATCTAGAGAGAATAATGAGTAAGTTATCTCCTTATTTTTCTCCTAAATTTGCAGCCCTTTTGTAGCTGCATAAAATTTTAACTTAAATATGGTGGTTCATAGCTAACCTTGAAATACCTGGATACAAAATGTTTTTTAAGTACTGTAAATTCAATGTATGCTCAAACAGAAAAACTGGGAAATGGAAACATTATAGTGCTGACATTTTAATCTTCATCACTTCATGGAAGGGCAAATCTTAATTGGCAATTTATTAAAAAGAAAAAAAAAGAAATTAGGGATTTCCTGTGTAAGGATTTCTGGAGGCTTGAATGCAAGTGTTGTAATGCCTGAAAATAGATTATTACTACACACTTACTAGAGAATCTTTATGCTGAGAGAGAAGGAAAAATTATGGCAGGTCAGAAGACTGTGAAACATGTGCCCTCTCTTCTCCTACCCTCCCTTTAATTATTGACAGCCTGTCACTTAGGTGCCATGGTATGATGAATAATAGAACAGGATCCAAGCTGCATTTCTCTCCAGGATTTCTTCTTCCAAACCAAATACTGCCATCTTCAGGCAGACTATACTTCATGTTTACAAATTCGAGGGTTTATTAGCTACTGAGGGGGTCATTACCTCAAACAAACAAAAAACTGGTTATTTTGAAGATCTTTCAGACTGATACCCTATATGAGATAAATAAGGAAATCTCCACATTTTGCCTTCTATCTTTGGGAATAATGTTCCTGCTACCTAAACACACCAAAATGTTATTTTGGGCAAAACATTAATGAAATCCTTCAGTTATTTCTCTTGTTGTACTGAGAGATAGACATTACGATTACAGCCATACAAGAGACCCGAACTGCTAAGCACTTCCAGGTATACATAGTGTGCATTCTCAATAGACAGGCAGGTCATTGTGGAAGCAGAACCTAAACTGTTGCAATTCAATGGTTTGAAATTATATGTCATATTTATATTTTTTTCCTCCCAGCAAAGTAGAACTTTAAGGTGACATCTGAGCATCAGATCATTATATCTGCAGAACAAATAAGAAAAGGCAAACTACCCCTTCAAACAGATAATTCACAGTATATACTACCCAAATATTCATCAGAGTAGTGATATTAATCTTCCTTTTCCTCTTGATATACCCTGAAATTGAGATTTAGTCATGAGAATCACAGCCCCCACTCAACCATGAGAATCACATGAAGAATTAAATAGTACAGTGGTTGCAATGAGGAATATGACTTGTAAGGTATCAATAAGCAAGTAATAAGTTACATTTCATTTAAACACTGCTGATTTTGGCCAAGGTAGAGCAAATTTTCTTTACAGTGGCTGGTATGGGACTGTGCTTGGGATTTGTGCTCAATACAGAGCTGATAATACAAAGATGCTTTAGTTATTGCTGAGCAGGGATTGCACAGTCAGGGCCCTTTCTGCTTTTCACGCTGCCATGCTGGCAAAGTGGCTGGGGGTGTGTGGGTAGCTGGGAGGGGACACAGCCAGGACAGGTGACCCAAACTGACCAAAGGGATATTCCAGACCTTGTGGCATCAGGCTCAGTGTATAAAGTGGGGGAAGGAGGAGGAAGGAGGGGATGTTTGGACTGATGGTGTTTGTCCTCCCAAGTCACCCTTAGTGTGATGGGCTGTGCTCTGCTGGAAATGGCTGAACATCTGCTCAACAATGGGAAGCAGGGGATTCATTCCTTGGTTTTCATTGCTTGGGTGTGTGGCTTTTGCTTTCCCTAATAAACTGCCTGCATCTCAACCCACGAGCTTTGTAGCTCTGACCCTTTCTGACTCTCCCCCTGATCCTGTTGGTTGGGCAGTGAGGAACTGTCTCCATGGGGCTGGGCTGCTGGTGGGGTTAAACCACGACAAACACTAAAACATATTTTTTAAAATTTCTTATTAGAGTACAAAATCAGGTACTTCTATTTAAAAAATTATTTTTTTCATAATGGGAATTGCTGTTACTATCTTACTCTACTGGCAGGATACAGTATTTGATAATATATAAATACTGTACTTAGTGCAAACACAACAGAACACCAGCCAAAAAACCAAATCAAGAACATCCAGATCCTGACTGCCATCTTCAAATAGATACACAAGTCAATTAAAAGTAGATAGAATTTTTATATTCATTTATATATTTATATATATATTGCTTAATATCCTATAAAGGAAAAGGATATGAAATCGGAATTTGACTAGACTCAAATTCTATATTATGTCCTTACAGATTCCATGATGTTTCACTTTTTGCTTGTGCTATGTCTAAAATTGTAATCTGTTACTAGGTGTGAGCTCTTATTTCAGAGAATGCCTTACCTCATCTCTGTGCTGGAAAATTCTTCTGTATTTTCATATGCAGCCTTGGTGTTGAGGGAACTTATGCTTTACAGTATTCTTCAAGTCCTCCAAAGAATCAGTTTTTTCCAGAAGAGTATCTTTAGAAGTTTTATTATGTAACTCATCAAACATATAATGACTTCAGAAATCTTGCCAACTTTTCCATCGAACCCTCAAAAATACAAACCTCCAACACTGCACAGATTAAGAGTCTCTATTATGTTTTCAGGATAATGGTCATAAGGCATTAGTCCCCTCAAATTGTTTTATCTCTGGGCTTACTGTAAGAGGTAGCCTGTCTTACTGGTTTTCAAATGAGTATTTGAAAGCAGAGGCTGAAGGAAGTTATCTGCTCTGTCCTTTTTATCTTTCCTCCCTTCCCTTTTTCCTCACTTCTATGCCTGAAGCTCCTTATCACTGCTCATCCAGTGCAGTACAGTGGACACTCTGTCTCTCTTTATTGTTGTGAGCAACTACATATTCTTCTCTGTGCCAGATTCAGCCAAGAGGAAGGGCACTTTCTCCATCTCCAGTACTCTGCCTGTGCAGAAGTGAGAATAATCCAGGGAGTGGGTTAACCTAATCCAGCCTTTTAGCTGACAAGATCTACTCTCCACCAACAATACCTTACTGTTCCATAGTGGTGCCACTTTTGAGCTTGCTGAAAATTGTAGGTCTTCAGGAATGGAGGACAGAGGAACCTCCATTCATACCCATGTAGACCAAGGGCACTGTCCAGGTGCAACCCCAGCCAGCAGCTGAAGCCCACACAGCCCCTCACTAACTGCTCCCTGTGGGATGAGGGAGAGAATCGGATGCGTAATGCTGAGAAAACCCCTGGGTACAGATCAAAACAGTTTAATATGTAATTGTGCAAGCAAAGCAAAACAAGGAATTTATTCCCTTCCCATGGGCAGGCAGGTGTTCAGCCATTCCCAGGAAAGCAAGGCTACATCACATAATGGTGACTTGGGAGGAAAACGCCACCCCTCTGAATGTCCCTCTTCATCTTCCCCCCACTTCACTGCTGAATCCCTGGTCTGGAGTATCCTGGCCCTGCTGAGTCCCCTCCCAATTCCTTCTTTGTTCACTGGTAGGATGGAGAGAGAAGCAGAAAAAGCCTTTGTATCTCTGCAAGCCTTTCTCAGCAAAACCCAAAATATCCATGTACTGTTTCAGTCACCAATCAAAACACAGCTCCTTACAAACTACTGTGAAGAAATTCAAGTATATTCCAGCTAAAACCAGCATGAATAGTGAAACAACTAGGATTTTACAAAAGAACACGAAATCTGCTTCTATACCCAAAATGGAAATTCTGCTATTTCCTTCCATCTATTTCATATTGACATTCCTAACACACCACTCAAAGCTACTGATGTTAAGCAAACAAAGCTATTTAAAGGGAATAAAGATACTAAACCACTTAGTGTTATAACTTCATAACTCAATGAAACTAATTCTACTTTAAACTTATTTAAATTAAATAACTACTATCTCTCAACATTGGCAATATAGCCAAAGATTACAGACCCAGTTTTCTAAAGGTCAGTCCTGAAATACAGATGAACATGCACTTAAGGGGTATCAGGACTAGATACAACATGGTAACTTAAAAATTTATTGTGTTCCCTGGCAGCTCAAACTTAAATACCATACTTACCTTCGGTCAGCAGTCCTTGTGGCCTATTTAAATATGCACAGAGATAACTATGAAAAGTATCATAATCTATTGCTATATGTGTAATAAACCCTTACGATCATAAATAGAGGCGATTTTACTGCTTAATTCCAAGATTAAATTGTAGTAGCTTTCAGGCATCCCAGATTACTGGTTTTATGACTTCTAATTTCATAAAATACAAGTAGTGCTAATGAAGAAATGAACTGTTAGTTACATCTGCCTTCTGACATTATGTAGTGAAGATTTCACAGCTGATACTTGGTCATGTAATATTTCTTTATGCTTTTACTCTGCAACAGGTGGTTAGTATGCTTGCTTTTCATGAAGCAACAGTGACACTCAGTGTTAAAACCCTTGCATAGACCAGAAGCACCCTCTGCTTCCCTGTATTTCTCATCATTCATTTAAATCTCATTTAAATTACCATAGTAATTTAAAATTCGTTTAGCTCTTTCAAGCTATTAGAAAAAAAACAGTCTACCATCTTGAAAAACGGGCTAAACTCTCCCTCTATGTTTGTATCTAAAAAGTTATGCCTAGATTATTAAAAAAACAAAACCCAAAGATTTGTTATGGTACTTACATAATTCTCTTTTTGAATGAGATCTCAATTAGACTGGATTGCAAGGTTCAGAAATTGAAGCAAGTGTTGTTTTGGGAGAAGTATGTTTCAACTTCAGATGGAAGACTGAAACAATAGAAAGAATTTCTCCTTCTGCCTACAGATACTGCAAATCTTTGGGGAACTTTGAAGATCTACTTGAAACAGATAGACATAAGTGTGTATGTTTAGGTAATAAGGACATCTGTGAACAACTGGGATGTGGTGAAGTTTGTCTCTGGTCACCGCTGGTGAAGCCCTGTCCTGCCCTGCCTGGTGCCCTGACCCCCATGGCACTCTGACAGGATAATTGCCTTGCAACTTGCCTACTACAGTGATAAAAATTTTATACATGCAGCAACTTCAGAAATACTGTAACTTCTGATACACATTATGTCTGCTATTGATGACCCAGCTGTACAAAGTAATTCTGAGGTACCAGTGGCATAAAAATCTCCAGTTAAAACCAGGTGACCACCAGGGGGAGGAGAGAAAGGCTGTGGTCTGCCTGGACTTCAGCAAAGCCTTTGGTACTATCTCCCCAGAAAAGCTGGCAGCCCATGCCTTGGACAGGAGCACTCTTGGCTGGGTTAGGAACTGTTTGGATGCCGGGCCCAGAGAGTGGTGGTGAATTGTGCTGGGCCCAGCTGGCCTCTGGTCACTGGTGATGTCCCCAGGATCAGTGCTGGGCCCAGTTCTGTGTAATATCCTCACTGGTGATCTGGATGAGGGGATTGAATTTACCATTAGCAAATTCAGGGACAACACCAATTTGGGTGAGTGTGTTGGCCTGCTACAAGGCAGGAAGTCTCTGCAGAGGGATCTGGAAAGCTGGATTGATGGGTCAAGGCCAGTGGTCTGACATTCAACAAGACCACAAAAACCCCTGCATTGCTGCAGGCTGGGGCAGAGCTGCCTGTTTGTAAAGCATCTGGGGGTGCTAGTTGACAGCAGCTGAACAGGACCCAGCTGTGCCCAAGTGGCCAAGAAGGCCAAGGGCATCCTGGCCTGTGTCAGCAACAGAGGGGCAGCAGGAGCACGGCAGTGACCGTCCCCCTGTGCTGGCACTGGTGAGGCCACAGCTCAAGCATTGTGTCCACCTCTGGGTCCCTCAATTCAAGGAAGGACATTGAGAGGCTGGAGCATGTCCAGAGAAGGGAAAAAAGCTGGCAAAGGGTCTGGAGCACATGTCTGATGACAAGCAGGTGAAGAATCTGCGTGCATTTAGCCTGGAAAAAAGGAGGCCTGGCAGGGGGGGTACCTTATTGCTCCCTGCAACTCCGTGACCTGAAGCTGTAGCAGGTGGGGTCTCTTATCCCAGGGAACCACTTACAGGACTAGAGCATGTAGTCTTAAGTGCTTCAGGGGGGATTTAGATTGGACACTTGGAAGAATTCCTTCACAGAAAGGGTGATTAGACCTTGGAATGACTTGTCCAGGGAGGTGGCAGAGTCACTGTTCCTGGAGGTGTTTAAGGGAAAGTTGGATGTGGCACTAGTTGATATGGTGGTGTTTGGTAAAAAGGTGGATTTGATGATCTCAGAGGTCTTTTCCAAACTAATGGATTCTGTGATTGCGTAATGTACTTGAAGGGAAAATAATAATACCAAATATACTTACAACAAACACACTTGTGGTTTAACCTTAACTGGCAACTAACAAAAACACAGTTGCTTAGTCCTGCTCACTCCCCCACCCTAGTGGGACAGAACTGGAAGTATAAAACTGAGAAACAAACGCATGGGCTGAGGTAACTAACAGCAGTTTAATAAGTTAGAAATAGTAATAGTAGTAGTAATAAGGAATTGCAAGGTGAAATGAAGACAAAACAAGGAGCAACAAAATAAAACTCAAGAAAAGCAAGTGATTAAAATGAAAAAAGAATAGTTGCAGTTATACCATACCAGTTGTTTCGGCACCCAGCGTAGTGCATGAAGGGGTAGATTTGACTGAATGTGCTACAATGAATTTGTAGCTGTCACTGCTGTTTAGCTACTAATTGGCAGGCTACTGTGCTTGCCATGGGGCTCACTTTCCTGTCTGACTGTTGGAACCCAGTGCTTGTTAGTGGCTGCTCTGATTTTGCTGCTGGTTGCACTGGTGGTCACCTTGGCATTCTGTGCCCGGAACACTTTGGAGACAGCCATGAAAAAGTGCCTGGGCTGGAGTGTGCCCAGAGCAATCTGTGCTCCTGTGCTGTCACACTGGACAGGCTGGAACTCCAATGTGAACTTGAGTCTAAGTGACTGTGACCTGGGGAGGAGACCACTGTAGAGCACAGAACCACTGACAGCCCATGGAGGATCCCATGCCGGGGCAGGTGGATGTCCAAAGGCACATGTGATCCCATCAGAATCCTCTTCTGGAGCAGGCCCCTGCCATGAGCTCTGGACCCCTGGAAGGGCTCCACTCTGGAGTAGTTCTTGAAGTACTGCAGCCTGTGTGGGAAGGACACACTGGAGAAGTTGAAGGCAGCAAGCATTTATTGAGTTCAGATTGGTTAGAAGATTTGACTTGGACTTTCATCTTCTTTTAATGTTGTTTCTGTTTTTCCTTACTGAAATAAAATTTAGCAGTCTGTGGGAGGAGAGAGCGTGTGAGCCACCATTGGCAGGCAGCTGGGACAGGCACAAACCAATGGCTAAGGCACAAAGAGTGAATTTATGTCCATTATCATGCTAACTGGAGGAGCCCTAAAGCAACACCTGGGCTACACAAGTGCAGAGCAGGCACTGTTAAACTCAGTCCATATACCAGTCTGCTGTTCACACAGTCTTACCAAGAGTTACTCCCAGCTGTCTTCTGCTTTTCAACCCATTCTCCCAACCAAGCAGAAAAGGCCTCGCCAAATTTTTTTTGCAAAGATTTGCTGTGGTTTATATTGATGAAGCTCACTGAAGTGTAAATCCAAACAAAATATTCTATTGCTCTGCTTTTATCCAAAGGTACTTTTCTCACAGGAAACATTTTTACAGAGCTGCTGAAGACTAATAATAGAGGTAACAAACAAAAATAATAGCAGCATGGGTATTTTAATCCTAACATAACTCGTCCCTGGGCAAAAGGCCAAAACATGCGCTACACAATATAAAATACTGTGCATTTCTTTTCCTGCCCTTTGTTATTTAATATTAGTACTGAGCCATATATACTCTAGCTATAACTTGCCTTCTCCTTCCCCAGACACCTTTTACTAAAGACAAAATTGCACATATATTTAAACTACATATCTAAGACTATATAGCTAAGTCAACTGTTTAGAACTGAATGCTGAAACAAATTGCTTTTTCTAGGCACTAAGCAGAGTCTTAATTAAAGCAGCGCAGCCTCCAGCAAGGATTTACAAACCAGGGCACCTGCACTGACGTTCAACACACTGCAGTTAGAGGTGAGTGTCTGCAGGAGGGCATAGGGGGTCAGAGGTCCCATATGAGCCCTGTTTTGAGATGAACAATGAATTAAAACAGCACAAAACAAGTATTTCCTGGAAAATGCTGGTGGGAAGATGATGCTGACAGAAGAAAACTTGGAAGAATGCTCTTGGTGGTCTCTAAGCTTGTGTTGCTTTGCCACTCCAATCCTCAGCCGCTGTCCTGCATATAATCTGAGACCAATGGGAAGCGGTCTTCTCACATTTGCCTACAAAGTGTAGCACAAAAAAAAAAATGTATCAGTTCCTCAAAAATATGCACAGATTTTATAGACTTTATGTATATATTATAAGGCAATGACCTAAGGGAGGGGGTCCAGCAGATGCCACAAAGATGATGATGGGCCTGGAGCATCTCTCTTGTAAAGAGAAACTGCAGGAGCTGGGCCCGTTTAGTTCGGAGAAAAGTGAAAGGGGTTCTCAGTAATATGTATAAATATCTTCAAGGCCGGCGCCAACAGGATGGTGCCAGACTCTTTTCCGTGTTGCCCAATGACGTGACAAGGAGCAGTGACCATAAACTAAAACACAGTAAGTTCAACCTCAACAAGAACGTCACGTTGAAGATACAACTGCAGAGCACTACAACAGGTGAGCTGTGGCATCTCCCTTTCTGAAGACATTCCAAACCCACCTGGACCCGTTCCTGTGTTACCTGATCCAGGTGACCCTGCCTTGAGTAGGTCGAGATGATCTCCAGAGGCGCCTCCCAACCCCTAACGATTCTGTGCTACGTGAAATTCCGTCCATACACGCAGATATTACAGGCGTACGTGCCGCGGGCGGCGTGCAGACCCGCGTTCACGCAGCGAGTGCACCGATGTGACACACGGCGGGCACACGGCGGGCACGCACCCGCGCATGAGCCTCCCCGGCCCAGCACG
>NW_005054467.1:679385-687640 GCF_000277835.1 Geospiza fortis
TCGTTGAGGGTTGGGGAAGGGCCTGTGCCAGCCCCCGGGGTGCCGGTGTCGCCGGGCGGACTCAACGCAGGCGGGAGCCGGAGGAGGCCGGGCCAGTTCGGAGCTGCCTCAGCGCCTGGCTTTGGGGAGACGGATGGGGTTCTGGGGTGTTGTTTGTATCCCGTTCCGCGACCCCATTTTTTTGTCGTTGGAAACGGCGTTGTGAGGCATTACCTGGAGATGCAGACACACAAATCAGCTCCAGAAGCTGTCTCGTAGATGGGTTGACTGTACCCGTTAACTTCGTAAGGTGCCCTTTTTTACAAGTCGGCTTTTACTTGCATCACTGGTGTAGTAGGGGCCTGTGACTGTATCTAGAGCTTCTCTGGGTGTTGGAGCTACATAGACAAGTTTTCAGTGTTGATTATTAAACAGCTTATATTGCTGCGTATTGTGGATCAATTCTGGCCTTAGTAGGTCCACAGTGTTTGCAGCCTTCTTGAATTACATGCTTTCATAACGTCTTACACTGTATACCCGAGGCACTGTCTCACCTCTACTGTCCCTTTTGCTTTCTTTCTGTTCCTTTAATACTGTTCTCCTTTGGAACTACTTTCCATTTTTTAGCTGCTCTTTTGACCACTGTACTGACTTCCTTCAACTAAATATTAGCTAAAAAGAGGAGTCTAGCTGGAACTGAGCTGGCGATGTTTTCCATAGTCTGATGTGAGCGTGCCTTTAAATTTTGGGAATAAGTTTTCAGGATTGCAGGAGTTCCTCAGAGGTCAGATGGTTAAACTTAAAGCGGGATATAGTAATGGAAGAGTGAGAGGCATGACTCTTGGTGTTTGTATTTTGTTAGTTGTACATCCAGTGTAGAAAGTACTTCCTTTATTCTGTTGTTGTCAAACAGTAACAACCTAACAACAATCTGTCTGTCTTGCACAGAACACTAATTCTGTAAGAGATTTAGTTGGTTTGAGGGTTTTTTGTTGTTGTTGTTTATTGGTTTTGTTTGGTTTTTTTTCAATACTCGTAAGCGTGTTAGTAATGACAAGCATGTTTCATAGATGCGCTATGCAAATTAGTTCTAGGCAAATAAGAATTCATGAGCTATCATCTGAATTAATCTCATCTGTGATTACAAAATTGAAACTTTGTATTGTAGTTCTTCTAGAAGGGAATCCATTTGTTTGACACTGTTGTTGGAAGATAGCTCTTTTCTTTGATATTTGGTTTTAGGATTTGCAGCTGGACTCATCTGATTAGTGTAGCTGAAATACTTTCTGATCAATGGCATGAGTACTTTTCTGTGGTTACTTTTAGTACTCAGTTTCACTTTTTGAAAAATATCTATCTATAACTGTGCCATAACTTTAATAGTGAAAGAAGTCCATCTTACCTATGGACTAGTTTAAATGTTATTTAGTGTCTGTTTCATTCTTACCCATGCTTTCAAGATTGTGCGGGTTTTTGTTTGGTTGCTTTTTTTTTACAGACAAGGGGTTTTGTTTTAACCCCAGGCAGCCACTCACATACCACATCCACAGACTGGCTGGGTGGAGAATTCAGGGGAAAAAAGTGTACCTTGTGGGTTGCGATAGGAACACTTTAATAACTGATGAAAAATAGAGTGTGCTACTAACAGTGTTTGTATAAAAAGGAGAGAAAGAGAGATCCAGGTGATGCACAAAACATTTGTTTTGTACCAGCTACAAAACACTGTTACCAGCAGCTGGGAAGAATTTTATCCTAGCTGAAATCAGGACAGACATCTACCTTCCTCAGTGATTCTGTCTCTACAGTTGTCCTGTAGTCAGTTCCTTCTGCAATGTCTGAAAAAAGAGGTCATTATTTCCAGCATTGTGGTAGTAGCCAACCTACTCACCCCCAAATTTGCCCTTCAATTCATAGCTGTACTGATGAGTAGGGTTTGTGGTTTTGGGTTTTTTGAGATTATTTATATGTATATATACACACAAGATATGTATATCTTTATCTATATATCTATCTCCTAACTATTCCATTGTTTTGGGCTTTTTGGTTGCTTCCAAAATATACTAGTCTGTTACAGAACTTTTAACTTCAGATGTCTGTCTTCAGATGTCCTGTCAACTGGATTTATATTTGCCTTCTCTTGATGGATTTTGATACAGATAGAATATCCTGAATATAATCCTTTCTCCAAATCTTCTCTCCTCTCATTTTATTATGAGATGGTGGAAGACAAATGTACCCAAAATCTTTTTACCACAGGTGTAGGACACACAAACTTTAATGCAAGGACAAGAGATTCCATCCTGGGAAACATCAGGAAACAGATCCTGATGGTTTTTTTCTTGATCCCCACGTCTGTGACTTTCTGATGTAGTGGTGGTAGTGCAGGAGAGACTGTCACCAGTGTCTGTAGGTGGGCTCAAGACAAGCCCAATATGTCAGGGACTCTTTTGTGAGGAGCTTGCCACTTTGTCTGCTCAGGTGTTGTTTAGCTTTTTTGCAGTGGTTCAGTCTCCTCTAAGACAGGGGTTTGGGATGTGTGGAAGGGTTTGTCAGACTGAAGTTGGCCTGCAGATCATTAGATGGACCCTGCTCTATTTGGAGGTTCACAGTGCAGTGTGCCAGTTGATCCTGTTTCCCTGGCTGGTGAAGGGGTATCCTGGTCAATATGAAGTGATAAAAGAATGGTACTTCCACAGTCAGGGTTTTGTGTTTTGCTTTTCATTTTGCTGCTGAAACATGCATAAGAAAACAATTTTATACAGTGGGCAAAATGTCATCTTTAGTCTTGCTAGAGGAGGGTGATTACCTTTGACTGAAGGGTAATTTAAAGCCATTCTCTTTAAAACTCGAGGAGAATTAAGGAATTATAGATCAGACAGCTATAGATAGCTTGACTGTGTCCTAGACATGTAAAAGGAAGCTGTTTCTAAATACTTCAGAAGATTACAAAATCTGCTGCATACAACTAAGTTCTGAGAACTTTGAGCTGTACATCAGAATTTTGTGCCTATTGAAGAGTCACTGCTGCTTATTCCTGGAAAATAAAAGAGAAAAATAAATCTTCCTGTTGTATGTGTTACCTCTTTGCAGTGCTGCTGTTTAATCAAAAAAGGTGTAAAATGATCTGAAGACTGAGCCATGAACTTATGAGAGAATGCCAATTCGAACACTTCAGATTTCCTTTTGTGGTGTATTAACAGGAGTTCTGCATGTAAAACACAGAAGGGAAATTCTCTCCTGTGCTTGGTGCTTTTAAAGCCTCTGCTAGAGTACTGCAGTAGATTGTGGGCACTGGGATCTCTTTAAGAAATCCACACACAAATGTGAGAGGCATCAGAGGAGAGCTGGAGGTGGTGAAAAACATGGCCTGTTACAATAGTTGGAAGTTTCTGGAAAAACTGAATGACAGTTGTTCAGAAAGAAGATTGAGATGCAATCTTTAGTTAAGAGAAGATTGATAGAAAGTTCGACTGTGTTCCTGTCCCTTGTTGAATAGAAGGAAATAATAAGCTTAATTTGGGTGAGATAAATGTTGTTTCACTGTATCATTTTCCAGGCCTTGGCAACAGTGGTTTCCCGTCTCTAAGGTTATGTGACTGATGCCTAGAAGGGCTGATCAGGAACAGAGACCAGACAGAGCTAAGTGGACAAAATAGATATTTATTGAAAGGCCTTAAAAGGATACACCTTGGTTAGCACAAGAGCCTGGCCAGGGCCACACCCAGGTTGAATCCAAGATGGATCTGGGTCATGATTTTTTACACTTTTATAAGTTTTGGTTCATCTACATACTGGGTTCAATTGTGCAATTACAGCTCCAGGTCATGGAGTCTCAACTCCCTGGCTTGCCCCCTTCTCTCTGCTGTTGTTTGTGCTTTTTGGGTAATGGTTGACCTTGATTCTGTAGCTGGGAAGGGATTGCTTCGCCTGACTACCCTGTGAAGAGAATTTACTGACACCTAATATGAAGTTTCAGAGTTACATGCCAGGCAGCAGATAATCTGAAAAGTATAAAAGCTAAAACCCAAGGTATCATGACAAATTGGGATTTCTATTTATTGATTCTTTTTTAACGTCAAGGGGAATGCCCTTATCAGGAATGTTTGGGGTGTGCTTGAACTTGCTTCAAAACAAGAGAATGGAATAGATGATGTCTTCTTTTGAGGTCCCCCCTGCTGAAGCTGAGAAGTTCAGCAACAAGATGTAAACAATAGGTTATCCGCTGCTGTGGAATGCAACAGGTCCGTCTGGATTGGCCCAGCGTGGATGTTTAGAAATAATGACCAATCCAGAGCTGAGCTCGCTCAGACACAGTCCAAGAGAGCGGGATTTGTTATCATTCTTTACTTTTCTGTTCTTAGCTTAGCAAGCTTCTGAAAAGCTCTCCTGCTTTTTCTTTTTAGTATAGTTATAGCATATGTATATATAATAAAATAATAAATCAAGCCTTCTGATAATGGAGTCAAGGATCTTGTCTCTTCCTTCACCCAAGAACCCTGGTGACAACCGTCACAACTCTGTGCTTTTTACTTATTTTTTTCATTCTTGTTGGAATGTTACAGGTTTTCTTTTGTTGCAATGATAACATTTTTTATGATAATGTTGATTGAAACAAAATGCATTGCTGCTGTCATTGTACTGCTAGCACTGAATTTAAGATAATCTGTGTTATGTGAGGTGGGTTTGAAAGACTATAGATAGACCTTTAATTTTGTCTTCTGATTTTATGAATGCTGGCATTTATACCTGAAAAGACTGCATCTGCATTTTATAGTTGCACTATGACTTTCTTTCAATTTTTTTTTAATTCTTTTTGGCTAGTGAGGAGGAAGAGGCTGCAAAATACATTATTTGGATTGGACTTTATCTGCAAGGTCATTTGTAATATTAGCTATATTTCCTATTTATGCTGGTGTTCCAGCATATTATCCTGTCTAAAGTTCATGTTGAGTCTTACTTTCAAGTGTAGCACTAAGAGATGTGGAACAGGTTTTGAACCTTTGTGACTGATGCTAGGAGGTAAAATATCCTTTAATTTTGCTATTAATTTGCCTGAACTAATTTTTCTTTAGCAATGCTCAACACAGCAATATGGTTTGTTATGGATTTGTTTTGATTTTTTCACTTCTTGACTGTTTTTTGTTTTTCCCATGAAGCTTACTGCGATTCTAGTGGGGAAATGAACTTGCCTGAGGTTCACTGTGGTGTTACCAAACTTCTGGAATACAGTTGAGGGGCAAAATTGTGAAGGAAAGGTGTGCCAGTAAACTAGTAACTAACGAAAAGACAGTATATGCTCATTATCTCAATGATAAATTTCTGAAAGATGTTTTAAATTTTATGATTGGTTGCAGAATTATGAAGACAATTGTTTTGCTTTGCAGCAGTGTGTTTGAAAAGGTGGCTTTTGTTCAAGCATGTAGGTTTTAACATCACAGAATGAGCTATGTGATGGAGGAGAAATGTCATGGGGTGAAATTTCTGGTTTCTTTGGCAGGGATAGATGCCTTAACACTCATGGCCAGTAAAAGTTTCCTTAATGTTGTTTGGGTGTTGGCTTGGCTTGTTCAACATCTCCAGAATGATGTATTGTTGCATGGAGGAAACTAAGAGATTACCAGTTGTGCAGTGTTGGAATGTAAAGTAAATGAAATGTTACATGTGCTTTCATTCCCTAATAATTTATTTGGTTTTTTTGTTTAGGTTTCCTGACCCATGTTTGATCTTTCACAGATTTTGCTTTGTTTTAATGTCTTTCTTTTTAAACTGGCATGGTGGCTCAGAAGCATTGCCTGGTGTCTTTTAGTGAGGACAGCTGGGTTTCTGAGAGTGAAAACATTGTGAGCTTCTGCAAGTAAAGCTACTCTGCTTATTGGTCAGGACTCTTCCTTTCCATTAGGAGGACAGTCATTTCTTACAGACAGAAGCTAATATTGTGGTTTACCTTGAAGCTAAGGCAATCTGTGAATAAGTGGCTGGTAAGGGCAGTGTCTGTTTCCTTTTGTAACTTCTGGCTGTGTGTTCCTGTCACTGGCTTTGTGCTCTGCAGAGTGATTATGCAATTGCTGGGGGAGTAAATTCGTCTGGCTAATCTGACACCAATCTATAACATTGCAAAACTTTTCCTTAGAATCAGCTGCCTGAAAGGACTTTCTCTAAGTACAGTCACTAAATCCAGTGCTAAAATTCAAGAGACTCAAAGTAGGGGACTGGTAAACGGTTGCTATGAGTGGCAACTTGCCAAGAGAATCCTGGCTGTGAGGTGAACTCACATCATCACTTTCCCTGGCTGGCACATTTTTCTTAATCACAAGGACAGTTTTAACTTGATTTCCTTCATGGGTGTACTGAGGCTCCGTTCAGAGGTGTGTGAGTTCCATGTTCACATCTCCTTCATAAACTCAGAATTATTTGTATTTCCCTTGTTCTTTTCAAGTTATGTGTGAGCAAAGTGAAGAAATATCTTGAAAACAAAGCACAGACTTGTTCTTCCTTCTTCTCTGTCTTGGTTTGGGAAGACAGGAGTCTGCTAAGGAAGGCAGGAGCCTCCCCTGAGATGGATAATGTAAACCCTCCCCAGCTCTCCGAATTGCTATAAATTTTAAATTAAGGGGCTCTCAGGCAAAAAAAAATATGGGAGCAGGAAATAACAGTTCTTTGATAGGGAAGGAAAAAAATTAAAAGGATAAAATAAACAATGCAGTCCACTAAAACAACACTGACAGAGTCAGAACCCAACCTGACACCCTGTTGGTCAGGGTGTTGGTAGCAGTCCCATTGCAATTATGGCTGCAGCCCTCCTGAAGTGTCAGGTGTGGTTCTGTTGGAGCAGGGGGTCCTGCAGAAAAGGGTGTAGTCTTCCTTTGAAGATCCAGTGGAAGAAGAGACAGCTGCTGTTCCTCTGGGGAATCCAGTGGAGAAAGCCATGCTGGTGTCTCAAAACCTCTGGATTATAACTGGGTAGCAATGCTTGGCTCCTCCCTCTGGGCAGAGCATCTCACAATGGGATGTTATAGTTCCTATCAGTCATGCACCAATATTCAATAGTCTGTTATCGGCAGAGGTCCCCTCCCGAGGAAGGTGTGAATGTGGTCACTCAAAGAGAGAGATAAGGCAAACTGCCCACTTGACAGAAGACAACTGCTGTACAGATGGTAATAGAGTATGTCTTGCCTTGCAATCTGGAACATTCTCTTATGTATGATTCTTGAATTTTCTGAAATAGAATGAAGCAACCTTTGATAAAAGTAAATCTTAATCTGGTAGTTTAACTGCTCTATGCCTGCAATTAGCAAATACTGTGTTTTATTGATCATAATAAAATGTCATGCCCTAAGCATGTTCTTTTTGTCAAATCGTACTTGAGAAATATTTTTTGTTAATGAAGTTGTAGTTAGTTGCTGAAAAAATTGATGAAACAAATAAACAGTTTTCCAAGAATGAATGTCTCAAGTTACTTAGGCACCATGAAATGTTTGAATGTATGTTTTATTGTTCCTTTGTTGTTAATTCCTTAAGATTTTTGTTTTCAAACAAATCTGCCTGATGCAGTGTAATGAAAGCAATTTTATAGATACCTGTTCATGAATATGAAAGCTTCTTATTGATAGAGGGGAGCTTCATTCACAGAAATGAAATTATTTCTTTTAAATGAAAAATGATGGACAGAAATAGGGGATGTGTAGATTCAGGTTTTAATATATTCTGCTGGGGGGCCTGTATTTTGTTCATGTCCGTAGAGGTATACCTGTTTTTTAAAGTTAGCAGTATCTTTTTAAAGAATAGTATTAGCAGTCAACGGGATTCTCTTGCATCACTTCCTGAGGCAAAAGTTTCTTTGGTATATGCAATCAATAATTCTAACTCCTTGATTATGGTTTTACTCCTTGATTATGGTTTTATGTTTACTTTATATTTGATCTTGGTGATGTGAATTACTTCTTAGAAAACTTCATGCTGAGGATATTGTGTTAGCAACCACATGGACAATTTTCTGCTACCAAACTTCCTTTCATAGTAACTTTAATGGATATGGTTGACTTTTTGCGATATCCTTTGATTAAAAGTGCAGTTTTTTCTTTGCTTGATTCTCTTTGAGGAACTTAATTTAAGGCTAAAATTACCAAATATTTAAAGACACACTAAATAAATTTAGTATATGGATTTCTGATTTTTTGAAACTGTTCTTTATTATTTTTAAAAAACATATTTATAAAATGCTTTGTGGTGTTTTTTGTTTTGCTGTTTTGGTTTTTTTTTTCTCCTCTGTTCCTGCT
>NW_005054467.1:687657-712414 GCF_000277835.1 Geospiza fortis
TTCACACAAGTGTTCAAAACAGTCTTTCTTAAATACATGGATTGAACTCTCTAGCATACATTTAATACAGAAACAGTGGGGAAGTGTTAAGGGTGTAGTGCCTGAGGCCCATTATGCAAAGACTTAGTAGTAAAGGAGAAAATTATGCAGAATAACTTTATTTCTAGTTTTTCTGCTTGGGCCCTTCACTAATATTTGCTTTCTCCCCGTCTCATCCATTGTCTAACAAAATATTCTAAAAAGTTGAAGAAAACACCAAACTTAGTCAGACACTTTTTTGGCGATCTGAATTGTGCTGTGCAAGGACTTGGTTTAGCTGGTTTAAAATCAGTTGGGCATCACCTGATTCAGAATGGCGGATTGACTCACATGGGGTACTGTGGAATTAGCTGTGTTTTGTTGTTTAAAGGTAAAACAGTGTGGCTTTTCTCTTGTAAAGGGTTGGGTGTATCTATCAACATAAAATTAGACTGTTTGAATTGAGTGAAGCAGACTGAATGTGATTTGACTGAACACTTCCTGTATCTGTTAGCTGACTTTTGCTGTCACGGGCATTGCATTTTTGTATTTTCTTTTGATGTAGGATCACTTAGAAAACATCTCTCAGATCATGAAATCCAACCATTAACCTGGTACTGCCAAGTATAGCAGTCCCTATATTAATAGCCAAGTCCAGCAATAATCCATGCCCCTAAGTGCCACATGTACATGTCTTTTAAATACCTTCAGGGATGGTGTCTCCACCACTGCCTTGGGCAGCCTGTTCCAGTGCTGGATAACCCTTTCAGTGAAGAAATTTTTCCTAGTGTCTAAATTAAACCAAACCTCCCCTGCCTCAACTTATGTCCATTTCTTATTGTCCTGTCAGTTTTTGCCTGGGAGAAGACCCTGAATCCCCTTGGCTATGCCCTCCTTACAGGCAGTTGTAGAGAGCAATAATGTTGCCCTTGAGCCTCCTTTTCACAAGGTGGAAAACCCTCAGCTTCTTCCCATCTGACTTGTGCTCCAGACCCTTTGCCAGCTCCAGTGCCCTCTGGACACACACCAGCACCTCAGGGTTTTTCTTGTAGTGAGAGACCCAAAACTGACCACAGGATTGAGGTGTGGCTTCACCAGTGCCCAGCACAGGGGAATGGTCGCTGCTCTGGAGTGCTGCCATGCAAGCCATGAGCAGACAGTTTCTCCAGGAGAGTGCTTGTCAAAGCAGACTGTGGCAGACAAAATTCACAGCCTTTCCCTTATTCCACCACACAGGTGGTCTGGTCGTGGGTGGAGACCAGGTTGGTCAAGAAGGACATGCCTTTCACAAAGCTGTGTTGGCTGGGCCTTACTCCTGGTTGTCCTGTGTATAACAACACTTGAGATGATCTGCTCCATACCCTTATTCAGGACCAAGGTCTGATGACAGGCCTGTAGTTTCCTGGATCTTCTTCAAGCCTTTTGTGCAGATGAACATCACATGTATTATTCAGTCAACTGGAAATGCCCCTGTTAGCAAGTAGGACTGCTTGTGAATAATGGAAAGTGGCTTGGTGAGCACTTCCACGAGCTCCCTCAGGACTCATGGATCCCGTTTTGCCCTGTAGACCTGTGGGTCTGAAGTGGTGCAGTGGATCACTGACTGTTCCCACTTAGATTATAGGAGACTTCATTCTTCTCCCTGTCCCTGTCTTCCAGTTCAGTGGGCTGCGTGTGCCTAGGGGGCAGCCAGTCTTGCTGCTGAAGACTGAGGCAAGGAAGGCATTTACTGGTCTTTAATGAGACTGTGTGAACAGTTTATTTCAAAGCAAGAGCTTGTGGTTAAAGAATTTACTATGTCTGGAAGGTATGATAAGGCTGTCAGTGAGGAAAATCAGGTGTCCCTAAAATGGGATGTAGCCTGGAGGCTCAGAGAGTCTCTTGCAGCCATTGAAGGGAAAGACAAACCCACTAATTTTAACAATGACATGAAAGGGTGAACCAGGGGAAACTGACATCTGCATTAGGAATTTGAGCTGAAAGAGGGTGAGATGAGACAGAGGGAGCTCCTTTTCCAGAACTCTGTGTCCTCTACCCTTGCCTTTTGCCAACAGGGAAAATAATGTAAAATGATTCTGTAAAAAGCTATTAATTTTTTTTTCCTTTACTGTGCTGAAGGATATTCTGGTGTTTGGAAGAGGGATTAGACAGTAGAGGGGGGAGCAAACTGAATGGATTCATGGATATGGAAGTGTAGATGTTTGAGTACAATCCTCAGGAATTAAATGTGCTAACTAGTAGAACCATTGCTGTTCAAGTTATTTGTTGTAAGTGGGAGTTAAATGAACAGGCCTGTGTGTAGGAATAGTTTTAGCTTTCAGCTGTATTTATACATCCTTTGGAATTGGAAAATTTAAGCCACAATATCAGTGTGTGTCTAGGGAATAATACTG
The DNA here is from genome assembly GCF_000277835.1 of Geospiza fortis. Classification (NCBI taxonomy): domain Eukaryota; kingdom Metazoa; phylum Chordata; class Aves; order Passeriformes; family Thraupidae; genus Geospiza; species Geospiza fortis. The sequence continues at coordinate 690,069 of NW_005054467.1, forward strand.
AATTAAAGGATGGTGAAGTCATCAAAGTGAGTAGAAGTGTTTTATGCACTAGTGTAGTATTTTAATCAGTAGCTCAGCTAATCACTTAATGTAAAGGTGATGTGCCACCACCTGGGATGTGTATAGTCCTTGCTTCTGAATTCCATTTAGTGTAATTCAGTATGTCATCTAGCAATTGCAAGCTCTGAAGATAAGCTGTTGTTTTACATGGCATCATTCAGCATCCTTTTATAGCTGGAACTTTTATAGCTGCTACAGATAATAAAACTGACAAGGCCTTGTTTTTGAACACATACCTCTTGTGTAACTTACATGGCTACTCCTATGCATGCTGGGACTTCTGCAATGGTTTGGGTGTCCCTTCTCATCGTGGTGGCCTCACTGTTTTCTGAGGAGTCAGTTTGCAGCACCTTTACTCCTTAATTGTCTCTGCTTCTAGACTTTAAGTACAGCATGGAATAAAATATTACTACAAATGCTTTTGGACATTTAAAAGAATATTTTCTATGCAGCAGTACTGTTTGTGTCAAGTACTTAATCAAACTTGTTTCTTTTTTGTTTTGTTGTTGCTACAGCTGCTTCATGTAGGAGAAAAACGTTAGCAGTAGGTCTGTGATTTGTAAGGGCTTTCAGCTTTTAGTGGGATGGTAGCATGATGGGTTGATCCTGGCTGGACACCAGGTTCCCCTCCAAAGCCCTGGGACTCCCCTTCTTGACTGGTGAGACAAAACATGAGGAAAGGGTCACAAATTAAGGACAGGGAGAGATCAATCACCCAGTGATTACTGTCATGGGCAAAACAGACTGAACTTTGGGAAATAGGTTGAATTTATTACCAATCAAATCAGACTAGGAAAATGAAAAGTACAACCTACATCTTTCCTAACTGTTTTATCCTTCCTTGGCCTAACTGCACTCACAATTTTCTCCCTCCTTCCCCCAGCTGTTCAAGAGGACCCAAGTAGGGATTATAGTCACTTGTTTCTGCTTCTTCTTCATCACACATTATTGCTCTGTCTCTAGCCCAACTTGCTTCTTCTCAATGACATTTTTTTCTCCTTCTTATATTATTTCAGAGGTGCTACTGCCATCACTGACTGTCTTAGCCTTGGCCAGTCAGGAAAGATTCTAGCAGCTTCTCAGAGAAGCTGCCTTTGTAGCCCCCCAACTCTCAAAACCTAGCCATGCCAACCCAGGATAAACAAAATAAAATACAGATATATTTATGGGCTTTCATTTTAACTGTGGCAGCTGTGTTAGCAACAGTCTTTACTGTACCAGGTTTACTATGTTATTCAGTACTGCAAGCTTTGGTTTCTCAAAGGTGGTATTTCTACAAATAAACATATTTATTTCCCACTGGAGTAAAGATTAGTTGAAGTATTTTATAATGCCAACCTTGATATCCTTTGTTAATATTAATTGAAGTCTAAATGTCTGTCAAATATCTGTCTAAACATAATGTGGATCATGTTGCTTTGTTCTATTCTAAGGTTTTTATAACTGTTAAAAGATTCAGTCTTCTGTTTCATGTTGGTAGCAGGAATTCAATTTTCCTAGTGCTCTTACTAACTTATAATTATTGAGCATCATCACTGAGCATCAGACTGTCACCTGTTCTCACGTTTAGAATTACACTTTTGCAGGAAATGCCAGATGCCAAATTACCACTTAATATTCAGTGCTTTCTTTCTGCTTGACTGAGGGTGATGGTATTTTTTGAGTGTGGATTGCAAGCACCTCCTGGTACTGCTCATGGTTTCACCAGTACGGACAAGAGCTGCAGGGATAAAGCAGGCAGTGATTGTTTGCTCTTCTGTCTGCTGTGTTTAGCTGGCTGCCTAATGAGAAGCAGACACTGACTGGTAGTGGCCAAGCAAAGGCCTGCGGGAAAATGGGGTTCACACGCAATCCTCCAGTACTGAGGAGTCTTGCGTAAGAGATTGCAAGTTTCTCATAGCTAGAAAAAGAGTAGAATGATAAATCTTGCAAGCATGTACAGAGCATCATGAATTTGACCCTCTCCTCTTACTCGAAACCTTCTTCATCAAGGGGTCTTGTTGGGATATACATATGTAAAACTGGTGGGATAAGCCATGCCCCAGAACAAGGAGTACAGTTCATGCTTGTTATTCTCGACAGTTCGTTGTCTTGTCTGTTCCAAAGCCCATTCAATGAACAAAGTTCTTTAAGTTACCATTATAGTTCAATGCTTCATTATTCCTTCTTTTTTTCCCCTCTTTGCCGTCCCTTTTCCTTGGCCAAACAGTACCAATAGTTTCCTTGAATGTTTTCATGTTTGCTAGACCTTCTGAGCTTTCCTATGGACACTCTCCAGTATTTTCGTATTTTCTTGAGAAAATTACCTGAGATAGGCAGTAGTACTTCTATTTATTACTTGATGTCCTCAGATCAGTGGGAGGACTTTTTCACGTTTTGCAGTCTGTACTCCTTTTCTCATTATGGGATCACATGTAGATTTAAGTTCATTTGTGCTGACAGGGTACCGTCATGTGAACTCTTGACAGACCCTCTTTTTATATTTATTAATAAACAACAGTGTTTTTATGAAAGGGATGAATGTAATACATGCTGTGGTGATTTATGGTCTTGCTATAAAGTTTATTCTTTTTTTTTTTGCCAGCTGCTATAGTGCTCAAAACCTTGGGGTATAAAAGGCTAATTTTGTGCTTCAGTTCTCTTCTATGACACTGATTTACTCTGCTAATTTACTCTACCATCCTATGCCCTCTTTCTGCAAGACCTGATCTTTTAATACCTTTATGACTCTTCTTACCAGTTCAGTTAAAAAATAAAAAATAAAAAGAAAGGTTTCCTATCCATTTCATGATGGGAATGAAAACACTTTTTAAAATGACTTGCAAATAACACTGAGCTAATTTGTAATTCTTTAGGTGTACCATCTCAGAAGCACTTCTGAAATTCAGTCTATGAGATGAGTACTTAGGATATATTCTATTGTTGGTTATGCTAATATGACTTACTAGTATTGTCAGTTCTTGTGGGATGTAGGTTTTTTTGTTGTTGTCTCTGATTAGTCAAGCAGGGGGCAAGTGTGTTATAATGCATGCTAATACTTTTCTGTCCTTTACAAGATGTCTTGATAATAAAATATGTCTGTCTCTAAAATATGATTACATGTGACAAATTTATTTTTTCTTTCTTTACAGATATTTTCCAACTTATCTCTGAATGAGCGTTGCCTTTCAGTGTCATTAGTCTGTAAATATTGGCGTGACCTCTGTTTAGATTTTCAGTTTTGGAAGCAGCTGGATCTCAGTAGTCGTCAGCAGGTATGAAGATATCATTGTGGAATAATTGTTTTCATGACTCCAAATTTGTTCTTGGAACTTGTACTTTTGACCAGGGGTAAACAAAAGGAAAACATGGAATGGTGATATCTGTAGTTGCATGTATTTTTCTGCTATTCGCTGAAAATATTTGGACCCTTAGATTGGTTCCTTTTTAAATATAGTGTATTTTGTCTGAGATCAGTTACTATACAGTGTGGGCATAAGTACTATTTGAAATGGATTGTGGGTTACCTGTCTCAACTCTGCATCAGGTAGTCTGGAGGTGTGAGATGTCTTATTAATTCAAAGACAAACATGAGCATTTCTGAGGTTGCTGTAGTTGGAAGAATGGTCACATACGTGGTGCTTGCTCTGTTTGTTTTAACAAATTTTCTTTATTTTATTCTTCAGCTGGTATGGCTCCTACTCATTAGAAAAAAGACTGTGTTTGTTTTTTTGTTTTCAGTGTTTTGGTTATTTTAGGCTTTTAGCCAATCCTATGATTAAATATTTGTGGGTTTAATTTAGTGAGATCCCTAGGAGCCTAGCCTTAAATTGTACAGGGTAACTTCCCTCCTTGGAAAGCTTTAGGGATGCCAGTATTGTTTGGCCACTGCCCTTGGGTTTCTTATTGAGTAGTGACTTGCGGGGTTTATAAACTGCATCTTGACCATTTAATGAAAATACAGAGTGAATAGAAATAACAACTGGACAGTTGCATTTGAAGAAGGATTTTTTTTTTCTTTGCAATTTGTCTTTATTGTGGTTTAATCCCAGACAGCAGTCAAGGCCCAGGCAACCCCTTCCTCACTCCCCCACCAGCAGGGATTAAGAACAAGACAAAATATTAATTCATTGCTTCCTATCAGCTGGCAGGTGCTCAGGCATCCCCAGCAGAGCAGGGCCCCATCACACTTGAGAATACACTTCTCAATGACTTGAGAAAACAAACTCCATCGCTGGAAATGTCCCTTCCTCTTTCTTCCTCTCACTGACTGACTGACTGACTGCCTTGTGATCTGGAATATCCCTTTGGTCAGATGGGAGTCACCTGTCCTGGCTGTGTTCCCTCCCAGCCTCTCTGCTAGTGTGGCCAAGTGAAAAGGAGAAAAAGCCTTGGCTCTGCGCAATCCCTGTTTAGCTGTAAGAAAGCCAGCACGAATCCAAAACATAGTTGCATACTAGTCACTGTGAAGAAAATTCTACCCCAGGCAAAACCAGCACAGTTCTTTTCCATTTTAACACCTGCCTGATGAAAGAGCAAGAAAAAGGATCTGACTTGCTACAAATGAAAACCTTATTGAATGCAGCAAAGACTGCTCCTCAGCTGTGTAAGACAAAAATCAAAAGAGATTTGTGTTGCTCTCTTGCCCTCTTTGGTTAAAGCTAAATCTTGTCTATGCCAAGTAAATTTTTCTGAGTGGTCCTTTGTAGGATTGTCTTCTTTTAAGATTATTGTCATTTTGGCTGACTACAATGTGTATAGATACAAAAGTGATAAGAGAACTTTGCTGTCTGAGCACCCAGGGGCTGCTCTGTCAGCCACACTGGCACCACCTGCTTGGGACCAAAGCCCCTCTGCAGCAGCAGCCCCAGGGAGGTGATGGATGCCCTGCTCGGCTCCCTGCACACCCCACACAATCAGACCACTTTCCTTACTGTCTGACTTCAGGCTTGCCACAGCAGAGTCTCAGACCTCTGGGTCCTTAAAATAATGTAATCATACTGCAACAACAGAATAACACCTCAGGCTGGAGGAGGAGGGACCCCAGAAAAGGGACCCTTGTGCTTTTATGCCCTCACAGTCTGTGCATGGGTATATCTGGGGGCTCTTGGCTCCTGCTGTATTTCCAAGTGTTCCTCACCCGGCTGCACCACAGGTCTCTGTGCCCTTTGTTTTACAAAGGGTGGCACCAGTTCATGGCCTTTTGCCTCCGGCTGTGCCGCCTGGAGCTCAGCTGTACCCTGAGCTATTTGCACTGTGTATTCCTCAACAGTTCTCCCTTTGATTAAATGGAGCATACCTGCTAATGTATTAAAATGAAAAAAGAAAAGTTTTAAGACATTGAAACCCTGCCCTTCCATATAGCATTACTACAAATAAGAAATATAATAGAATGAAGGCTAACACAATTTCTATAGGGCACAAATTATTATCAGTGTGAAATCATATATATTTCAGTAAACAAAGGCAGTAACGTTTGGTGGCTCCAAGTTACATAGTTCTGTTATTCTACCTACCATATTCTGGTATTCTACCTTCTGTTGGTTAAATGATTCCTGCCCTTCTTATGCTAATTAGTCCACATACTCAGTCTTTCTGGTCTTTTGGTTTGGTGGGTTTCTTGGGTTGGTGGTCTGTGGTATTTGCCATATCCCCTTGCCAGAATTGCCTTTTACTCAGCTGGAGTTGATTCAACACAGTTGCTAAGTTTGCTTTGTTAGTTTCTTCCTTATCTAAGAAGTTCTGCCAAATGTCATTGTGGTCTATGAATTCTGCATTCTTTGTGTCCACTGTCAGTAGTACGTTACTCTCATTGAGGCACATCAAGTCCTAAACCTTAATAAGGCAATTCTACCAACAAGTAATTTATCTTTCTAATACCTGGACATCACAGATAGTCTGTTCATGGCTAAAAAGTGAAGTAGGTCTGTGGTTACCCTCCTAACTCTGGAGCTCAGTCTGGTACTTGAGAACTTCTGTCAAGCTGGACAGCCATTTGGGATTCTTTCTGTGGTGACATAAATTCCTGCAGCTGCCCATATTTTCTGTACTTGTCTAGCTGTTGCCTCTCCCTCTGTGAACTTTATCATGAAGCCATCTAGCTACAGTCTACATAGTGTGTCAGAACTGGCTTTTCCCCAGTTGACCATATTCTATTAAAACCATCAGCCCCCCCCACCCCTCTGAAACAAACCAATTGCAGTAAAATATTCAGCCATAGGTAGTATTTGTAAAGGAGGTATAGTTTCATTTTTCCTATAGCTCATGGAAATTCATCTTACAAACAGCCATTTTTGTCCTATTGACATTAAAGGTTTTTATGGAAAGAGTTATATGTGAGTATTTGTTTTGTCTTCGCAGGTCACTGATGAGCTGTTGGAAAAAATAGCATCAAGAAGCCAGAATATTACTGAAATCAATATTTCTGATTGCCGCAATGTGTCTGATACAGGAGTATGCATATTAGCAATTAAATGTCCTGGGCTCTTAAGATATACTGCCTACAGGTGTAAACAGCTTTCTGACACCTCTATTATTGCAGTTGCCTCTCATTGTCCTCTTCTTCAGAAAGTGCATGTGGGCAATCAAGACAGACTCACTGATGAAGGCCTGAAGGAGGTAAACATCCATTCCACAGATTCCTTCTGAAAACTTCGTATATTTCAGCTTAGCAAGAAGAAGAACATACTCTTTTATTGGATTTAGTTAAATTTATGAAAAATCTTTTTTTTTTTAAAGTTGGTATATGGAGACTTTTTTTGGTGCAGTAAATGGTGTTCTCTAGAGACTGCACATACTTTTTAATACCCAGGGATTGAATGATCACTTTTGTAGTTAAATGTGCAGTTTGGATTCAATTTTCCTGAGCTTGGTTGCTATTCAAAACTTGTGTTTAAGTAACTCATTTTTGCTTCATGAATGTTGATGGTGACTAAGATCTTCATTTGTTGGATATGCAGGAAGGTTTCATCAACTCTCAGAGAGTGTTAAAGGAGCATTTAGGAGTTAGGATAAATCAAATAAGCTGTTGAGCGTAAAGGCATTGTTAGCTACCTGTATACACAGTAAATAACTTAGTTTTTATGTGGTGCTGTTAGCTCCATTTTGTTGACTGTAGTTAGCACCTTCATTTTGTCACGTATGTAATTAGAATCTTTCTTGTTTGCATACAGTGTTTCAAAGCCTGAAAAGAAAGATAATTTTTAATGGGGGGTGGAGAAGCAGAAAGAAATATTTTCTCCCATCTCTTCATTTCAGTCAAATTCTGTTGTTTTTTTTTTTCACTTTGATTTCATTAATTGCAGCTCGGCTCAAAATGCAGGGAATTGAAAGACATACATTTTGGACAATGTTACAACATCTCAGATGAAGGAATGATCATTATAGCTAAAGGCTGTTTGAAGCTGCAAAGAATATATATGCAAGAAAACAAATCAGTAAGTACATACCGTGATTTTGTTCTTCCCAAGGCATTTTTTGATTGTCAAAGCTTTCTCTTGCTCTTCATCTTTTAAAAATTTTCTTTAGAATGGCTGCTTTTTGCAAGTGAATTGCTTAAAATATTTCTGGCTGGGAAAATTGCAATTCTGCAGAGATGGCACAGAAGGTGATGCAAAGTACAAGTTAAGCTAAATGCATTAACTTCTTGTTTTTAATGTGTTATTTCATGAGTAATTGTTTGGGAGGTGGTTTGTACAGGGAAAACACAGTTCATATGGAATGTTTCTTTTGTTTCTACAAGTGCAGTAAAAAGTGCAAACATCTAAAAGATGTTTTGGAGCTCGGGTTCTTGATTACAAGTGATACACTCTGATGATATTTTCTTGAAATATATCACTTTCTCATCAGGATGGAGTAGTGTGCCTGTGCTAGTAGAAGGAAGTTGTTGAGGAGTAGCAAAACAATCTTGAGTCCTAATTCTAAGCAATCTCTGAAAGGATGGTTTTAATGCAGAGAGAGAGTGGCTTGCAAATGGCTTATGTTTTTTTCGAAATTTCTTTCTATTTTTTAAAATTTATTTCTTGCAAGAAGGTAAAACTTGCTTGCAGTTGAATTTTAACTGTCAGCTAACATCATGGTTATAACCTTTGTTTCAAAAGTGCTGAATTGGAACAAATAAATTGTGTTTGTAAGAAAACAGCATACCTTGTATTCAAGAATTAGTTGATATTTAGCTTCAAAAAGATAAAGAAACGGTAATGCTCAAGATTGTTTTGCTTTTTTTTTTAATAGAAACCATTGTCAAATCAACAAAGAAAGAAACAGGCAGCCAGTTATTGGTTTTGATTAGAACTGTAGAAAGTTGAAAAATAGGAGACAGAGACCTAAACTGAGATTTCAGTGTAGTTTAAATGCAGAAAAAGGGCACGCCCCTCCTCTTGTGTTGAAACACAAACTTGAATACTGTCAAAGCTAGTCTTTCTTACCTTAATACATAAAAAACTTTAAATATGAAAAAGAAAAATAAATGATCTGAGAAGTCTGGAAGGAAAAACATCTTCCTTCCTTCTCTGGAAAGAGAATGGTAGGTTAATTAAAATTAATTAACTCACCTTTTTAAATTAATTAACCCTGTCTTTGAAAGGAAGAGGAAAACCTTCAAGATTTGCATAGTTGCATGTGAAAAATGGCTTAATTGTAATTAAGAAAGTAGTGTGTGTAAGTATCTGCATAAGTACTTGATCACTGGAAAATTTGGAGGCAAGGAATTAACTTAGCTTTCCTTGTAGATGCATCTTAGAGTTCTCATCATTGAAGTTTTTATTCTCTTTATAGTGTGAAATATAACCTAAGAAGTTGTTATTGCAGTTATTAGCACTTAAAGACTTTGTGGTTTTAGTGTCTGAAATATCATCGAAGTTCCTGGTTGAAATGGAACATAGGAAGTATTTTAATCCTTTTTAAGGCAATCATGAATTGTGCTCTTAACTTGCACTCTACTTGGTTACTTCATTGTTGAAAACATAACACTAATTTTTGTTTGCAAATAAGACAAAAATATTTGCTGTCAAATAAATATGAAATTTCTCTTAATTTTACCCCTTCTGGTAATTCGTCTAGTGACTTACCAAAACTGAATTTTTGCCTAGTTTTTCATGAATTTACTTTCTTTTTTAAAGTATCTAATTGTACTTAAATTCCTGCCCATCCTTAATTTTTCAGGGGGAAGAAGTCAAGGGGCAAACTTGGTATAGCTCTGTAAAATTAAAATTCAGATTCATAGATCTTCATATGTACAAATGAAGTAAGTTTTGAAGCTGTTATGAACTCCAGGGTGTTGAATCGTTAGAATAAAATAACTCTTGAACAATGCCATTGGATGATAAAGCTGAAGGAGCTGCTGTGCTTTCCCTTTGCTAGGGACAAGAGACTTTCAGGTCTTGCTGGCAGTGTTGTTTTTTGTGATGACCCAAGACAACTTTTAAGAGTTATCATGCAATTGTAAAATAGAAACTTTTACATGCCAAAATAGATTAAAAATAAAGGGATTGTTTAGTTGGGGAATTGCTTTTAAAGGGAGTCATGGCTGGCAAATGGTTTGTCAAGTTCTGTGGGTTACTTTTCTCCCTTCTAAAAAATCTCCTTAATATTTGGTGTGGCACATATTGCTTCCTGCTCCACTGGTGAAGAAGGTGGTTTGGGAGAGGTGTGTGTGTGTATTTTCAAAATGAATAAGCATCCATTCTCTGAAATCAAAATATCCTGTAGAAAGAAAAGTGTATTTGATGTACAAGGGCTTGGTCTGTGTATTTAAGCTCGTACATTATCAGTATGCTAGAAGGAGGACTTCTATCCTCCCCTTTTAAGCAACTGCTGTAGCATCCATGTAAATAATGTAAATAGTCTTATGTTTTGCATTTTCTTGTTTATTCCTTTCTCAGAGGTACTTAAAATCATGTGTATGACTCTTACAGGCAATTTCTATTAATTTCAAAATGTGTAGTGCATTACAGATAGTACATGATGGTTGAGTTTTCATATAGGCTTGTCTCACACTAATGGATTTTACACTTCAAAAATACATCTAGGCAGAGGCAACCATCAGCTAAATAATGCCTTTGTGAGTGCTACTTTGCAGTAAAATGTGTGTGGATCAGGCAACACAGTTCAGTTGCTTCATCTGTTGCTAAGAAACTCTGTTATCAGACTGCTGAGCAGAAGCAGAGAAAGGAGAATTTATGTTCTGATTGTTGAATATGCTAGACATTTCAGAGAAAAATAGACCCTTTCCTGTCTTTGAAGTGCTGATTATTTCATGGTAATAAGCAAAAGCTGCAATTAATAAATGGGACAAAGGATGTAGGAGGAAAAAGTTAATGTTGCATGGCTAACTCAACAACAGAAGGTTGTTGTTATTTGCATAACTGTTTAGGATTTGTATCTCTTCAAAACATGTTGGTATTTCCCCTGTCCTTTGAATGACAGAAAATTATATGCTGAGCCTCTTCTCTGAAGCATACTGGCCAAACTGGGGCCTAGTTAAAAAAAAAAAAAAAATTATAACTTTGTAGGACTTATGAATTGTGCCACTGTGTTGTCTCTCTTGATCTGCCCCCAAGAAGTCTGATGCAATTGAATAATCTCACAGAATTTCAGTGTAAATGGAAGAACAGATAATGGCTCTGTCCAGACAAAAGTAGAAAATGTCTTAATTTCTTGGCTGAATTTAGTTGAACTTCTTATTTTATGGTTGTGACTGGTATGGTGTGCTATAACTTCTGTGTTTGCATCATGTGAATTTTTAATGTAAATGAAGCTGGTGGAAGATGGATGGGTTAATTTCATTGTTATCTTTGTACCAATTGCTGTTTTTAATCTTTCCACCTGACATAAATAGTACCTAGCTTAAGTGTAAAGCCAGAGAACTGTTCCACACTAATGTGTAGTACTCCAGCTGAGACACAGAGTGGGGGGTACTTCACTTGGATGGCTTTTATTGCTTTATATTTTAACGGATTTGTGAGATGCAGAACTCAGTGACTGCAGTGCACCCAAATAAAAGGGTTATCTCCAGAAGCTTTTGTGCAAGCTGTCTGTTTTCCTTATTTCGAATAAAGGAGATCTAGATTTAGGAGTTCAATGTAGAGCTGGAGAAAACCTTTCTCCACTTAACTAAATTGATTTTATACACTATTTTCTTTTTAGTTACTTTTCCTTAACTGAGTAATTTAATGGCTAAAATTATGATACAATTGTTGCTGAAACTTAACCAGGTGGTAGTTACAAGTTTGTTCCTTCCTATTCCACCTAGTGTCTCTGGATTTTTGTGGTGAACTAGATACGGGTAATGGGAGAGAGCTTTTAAAGATAAAGCGGGGTGGAGTTTTAGATATTGTAAGAGAATGTCAATATTCCTACTTCTGTACTTTGTTCCCATGCTCTCTATTTTGTTTTACAAGCTCATTTAAGAGTGGATGAGCTAGTGTAGTAGCTGCTATGGCTACTTCTCCCTTTCCAGTAAAATGATGTTGTGAAGTGGATCCTTAAAGGCAAATAATAGGTTTGATGGTTCCCAGATATGTTCATTAAGACAGTTAGAATATAACTTGGCTGCGTTTCTGTTTCTTTGTTAGACACTTGCGTCTTCAAGTTCAAGATAACCAAATTTTGGCCCATTTGGCAATATACTTGATATGTGATGACACTTTTAAAGTACATATTTTACAGGTGGCTATTTAGCAGTTTTTTAAGAGGGGTATTCTGTAAGGGTTCTGCTTACCTTTGCAGTTTGTAGCAGGCAAGAGTTTATTTTCAAGTTAACTGTGATGTTATGTTTGATAGAAACTACAATGCTTAAGATATGTGAAAAATATACTTTACTTTCAGTAAATAAGAATTAAGGTAGACTAAACAGAATATTACAGTTTTGTCACACAATTAAACAGTTAACATATGCTTTTACAGCATTGACTGGAATCAACTTAGTATAAAAGTGTATAGTAAAAAATAGACTTAATTCTCATATTTTCTGAATAAGAATTATTGTGTAAGGTGATAAATTTATTTTTGTCTTTTAATGATATTCCCCTCCCCACTTCTGTTTTTACTTTGGGAACCATTTCCCTTCCTGCTTTGTACTTCTCATCTACAAAACACTTACTTCAGCATTGTACCTTGTGTCACAAACATTGAGAGAAGAGAGTGTTTTGCTTTGAGTTTAGCCCAGGCAAATTGTTTCAGGAAGAAAGTATTATAAGGCTTATAAACTGCACAGTGTCAAATGTTTAGAATGTATGGAAATAATTTACTTTGTTGCAATGCTAACAGGTAAATGAAAGAATTTTTTTGGGGGAAAATATTTGGAAAGAATGTCATTTCCCTGTCTTTTTTCCATCCCCCACGATATATTCCATATGCTATTTCTCTTTTTACATGCAGTTGCTTAAAACTGTTCTTCTACTTGAAGAAATTTCAGAAAAAGAATTGATTTCCCATGTTTCTACAGGTATACTTTCCCAAAATACTTTTGAACCACTTTATATCATTATTTGAGGTTTTGAAAATCTCAGATTTCCAGACTTTCCCCTTCAATTACTATTTTTACAATTAAACACCCATGTTCAGAAGGACCCTGTTTCTGGTTTTCTTTGCAGACACAGGCGCCTCCTTCTCCTTCAGTTGTGACCTAGGTTTCCTGCAGCAGAATCTCAGACACTGGATTTATAAAAATTAGAGGTTTAATAGAGATACAGTATCAGGTCAGTGAAGGTTGGGTGCCTTCAAAGAGAGACCCAGAACAAAGAAAACCCCAGGCAATTATACCCTTATGACTTGTGTGTCCACCTCTCACACACTCTTCTCATGCCTTGTTCTAATGGTAATTTTTGGTTTGTGGTCTTCTAGCACTTTCCTGGTTTTTTTCTCCATGTCCACCACACAGGCAGGCCCTAGATTTCTTGTCTCATTGAGTTACAGCTTCTGCTGACAACTCTAGCCTCCTTGTTCTGTTTTTTTTAGTGCACCTGCACAGAGGATGGAAAGCTAAAAAACCACTAGTCTTAATATAAGAAACATTGCCTAGCAACAACCAAAACGTCACTATTTTATCAATATTCTTTTCATACTAAAGCTAAAACACAGCGCTGTACCAGTTCCTATGAAGATGACTAAGTAAATTAATTATTCTGGCTGAAAGTATATCTAGGTCTAAGTTCACAGCTTCTGGCCTAAGGCTTCAGCAAATCCAGCCACTGATGCTAAGCAAGCAACACACTAAATCTCACAGCTTTGTAACTTCATGTAGCTTATCCTGCTTAGGACTTGTTTATGCTGAATAACTAGCATCTCTCAATAACTAGTTGCTTGCTAAAAGTTTACGTACGTATTCAGGAAGATCATGGAGTCATGGAATGGTTTGGGTTGGAGGGGACCTTAGAGATCTGGTTCCAACCCCACTACCACTGCACCAGTAGGCCAGGTGGCTCAAAGCCCCCATGAAGCCTGTCCCCTTCCAGGCATGGGGCAGTCCATAGCATCTCTGGATACCCTGGTCCAAAGCCTCACCACCCCCACAGTAAAGGACTGTGTACATGCTCAGATGGATTTCTCTCATGTGTACACTATGTATCATACCTTTGGATAATGATGTTTCATCTACTGTCAGGTATTAAATTAGAGATTTCTGAAGCAAAAACCTTGTGCAGATGGCATGCTGGTAGTATGCACTAGTAATGATGAAGTCCCTCTTGTATTTTAGTTTCTCAAACACTTTACATACACTCCAGAACCACCTAATGTACTATAAAAGTAAGGTTCAGCATTTTAAAAATGCGTTTAACAGCTATACTGATACTAAGATGAGGTGTAGGAAGTCATGCTTTCATAAGAACTACATGAGACATCTGTCTGGTAGTAAAAATGCTATGGAAAAGTTTGTCTTTTGACAAGCTCTTCTGAAACATTTACTTTATTAATTTTTTTAACAACATAAAATGATTCAGTCAATTTCTTAGAAATCTAAGTTACAGAACCTTATTCCCTAGAGTTCAATTTTTTGTCTTTTGTCTTTTTTTGTTTAGATCCGTTGCATTTTGACCTCAGCAGTTTCTGTAATACTGTTCCTGCAGTGAAATGTTTATGCCAAATTTGATGTTAATAGAAGGGAAAAAGGCAAAACTTGTGTTCATGTGCATAAATCAGATACATATATCTTCTGTGAAGGCATTAGAACCACAGTGCAGATTTAAATTTTCAGTATAACTTTAAGTACTGTGTCAGTGAACACAGTACGGTGTTGTCACCCTTAGGTGGCGGCATTGACTTTGTAGTGGTGACAAGCTCCCTACTCGAGCTGTGGGGAATTGCCAATGCGTGGCAGATAATTTCTGAGTATTGTGCTGGTTCCACAGACCCTGTGTTCCCTTCAGCTGCCAGCATTGCTATCAGGAGTAATTCTTAAGTGTCTCAATAAGGTCAGCTGTATGGTTCCACCACTCTCAGCTTCTTTTCTATTGTTTCTTTGTTTCTTTTTAGACAGGTACTGCATTTTGATGTTGTGAGTTTACTTGACATGTACAGTGTGTGTGTACGCATTTAAAAGCCACCAACAACTGGAGTTGCAGTCTGTATTTCTGAATTAATTATACTTTTTGACTCCTTTCAGGTTATGTGCAGTTGATTAATGGCTGTACCCTACTCTACCGTTTAAAAAACTTCCAGGTTTGATACTGCTATAAAATTAGGCATTATACCACTTGAAGCATATCTTTGGGCTGTAATTTGTTACCACTTTTAATAAAAATTCTATGTATAAAAGTGTGTAGTGCATATACTGTAGATTAATACAATGACAAAGTGAGTGATGGAATGAAAGAGTGGAAAAGTGGCTTTTTCTACTGTTTGCTCAGCAAGTAGAAAAACCTTTTTCTACTGTTTGGTCAGCATTATAAGGTAATTTTCCATTTGATACTTGCAGATGATGTATTTTGCATATAAATTTGATAAAGGGTAAATGCATTTATTTATACATTCAAGTGACATCTTTTTATGTCTGTGCATTAATGGCTTGCATGTTGGTGTTGTACATCAAGCTTAGGAAGAACTGTAACAAATTATGTTCTCAGTGTTGAAAATTCTAGTATTGAAAGTCCAAATGGATGGAGGTAATGCAAAAATCCTAAATGGAATATACAGGAAAATTTCAGGAAATTGTGAGTTTTAAATTTTGAGTTAGAATGTAGTCACTTCTGCTTTTTGTTTCTTTTGTTTGTTTTTTAGCTGCTCTTGTTGTTGAATAAGTTATTTCAGCTTTTAGTTAAAAACTTGATCACCAGGAATTGGTAGCTGGATATGGAGCCTTTTCAGTAGTTTGAAATAACCATATTTAGTTGTCCTTTGGGATCACTGATACTACAGTACTTTAGTCACAAACCCAAGTCCATTACACTAGAGTGAAAAATCCTTCCACTAAAATATGTGCTGCAAGATACTGAAGTTACCTAAATGGAGCTGAAATTTCTGTAGTTTGTTTGTTTTCTTGTTGGGATTTTTGTTTACTTGTTTTAATCTGGTGATATCTTGTGTCAAAGACAGCACTGGCGAACTCCAGATGAATCACTTTTAGGTTCTTCATCTGTTAAGTTGGTATCTTGACTCATGTGGTAGTTTGTAAGATTCTTCAGCCATTCACTAAGGATAGCAATAAATCAAAACTGATATTTCTCCCAGTGAGCGGTGATGCTTACTGAAAGAGATCGTAAGTATGATGCTGTGAAGCAAATCCCTTAAAACTGTCAGTATCATTATTTTAAAATAGTGGTAATTTGCATCAATCCAAGATAATACAAATATGTTTTTTATTTGTATGCGACGGAGACAAGATTATGTAAAAGTAATGAATGACAGGTAGGCATTTTTGTTTATATAATTTCTTTCCAGCAAATTCCAGTTGAACTTTTTTATCTTTATGAAGCTAGAAGAATGAACTTACCAAATTTCTGAAGGTATGGGAAAACACTTTTGTTTCCTAAAGAACTTCACTGTAACTTACATAGGTTACAGTTTTCAGTATAAGAGGTCAGATCACAAGTTCTTCAAATGTCTGCATTCCCTCTTCTCATCTTGCTATAGCCACTGGTACCTGGGAGCAGACATATAAATGGGTGTTCTCTGTGGGTGTATGGAGGAGCTTTTCCTGGTAGTTGTATTGTCCAAAATGCTACATTGTTGATAAACAATGTTACAGGGCAAATTGAATATGCACGGAGACTGGATTGCTGAAACCATCCTAAATACTGTCTTTTTTGAGTCCAGGTTAAATTCTTATGAGTTTTAAACTGCAACATCAGTCCCCCTGGTGGGTAAATTTTTACATTTATACTTGGATTTACACTTAAATTGCAAATTTATCATTCATGCTCACTTTATGCGCTTTCATCCTAGGGATTACAGCATTATTTATTTTAGAATTTGCTCTGGCCTTTCAACTGTCATTGTTTTTTTAATCCAGAATGATAATGTTTAAAAACCCGTGTTTGTCTGAACTTTAGACATAGGTGCTCTTGTAGTTATTGTAGCAAATTTTGAACATCCTATTCTGCTTTTCAGAACTATGCGTAGCTTTGCCCCAGTTTTTTTGAGTACTTAGCTTACTGTTCCTCCATTTCCTTGTTTAGTATAGTTTGGGTTTTTTAAATTAATTTTTTAAATTAATATTTTCCAGTAATGACTGTTAAAAGTTATCTGTTGTATCTGAGGCTTTTCCTAAAAATTGTCTTGCTGGGGTGATCCCCAGACACCAACTTGTGGTTGTCTCCATTTGGTCTTGTTCTGTGGCATCCAAATGTGATTTCTTCAGGATTTTTTTTTTGGTGTATGTCTCTCTGGGAATTGTACATTGTTTTGTCACTATGCAATTAAATTACAGTTTTCTGAAACAGCAAAATTATTTTAAATTCTTTCAAGTTTTTGTGAGATTTTTTTATGTATTTGTGTGAGTGTGTATCTGTGTATTCTCACTGTTACCCTATTGATTCTCCTCCCCATCCCACTGTGGGTGGTGAGCTGCTGCCTGAGGTTAAACCACAGCAACAGAGAAGATTTTGCTGGTCTTCCCTCTCCTACCACCTTGGTAAATTACAAGTGTGCTTTAAGAATATTTTCTATCTGAAACATCGAAATGTAAATTAGGAAAAAAAATCCAGACTACAAAATCATGAAAAAGATCAAATATGATTGGGAAGTGCTTATTTTTAAATGTTTTTCTTCTTGAACGTAGAGAAAAACAAACAAAATACCTCCAAGGGTAAGGTTTTCATAAAGTATTTTTTCCTCACTCCCGAAAGAAAAAACTACTAGATTTGGTAAATGGCTCAATGGGCCAATTTTGTTGTTGGATGAGTGTGCATTGCCTGCAGAAGTTTTCCAGAAGGCTTGCTGGGACTGCTTCCAGGGGCTGCATTTTTGCAGTAGGGATCGCACGTGGTGCTGCTGTTGGAGGCGTAGCCCTGCCTCTGCCGTGGTCTCCCTCATTAACTTGCTAATTAAATTGTGCCCAGAGGATTTGTTGGTAGGCCTTGTGTGTCTGGTGATGCCGCCCTGCTGATGCTGTCTGTGGTGCTGTGCCAGAGGTACATCTGTGCAGTTCACCGCTGTCAGGGTTTGCAGCAAGGTGTAGGTGTGACAAAAGAGGTGTTTGCTTTGCATAAAATGTCAGCTTTGCAAGTCTTTTCATCTGCACAGTTATCTTTTATTGTATTTCCCAGTCTGTTCGTGTTTGGAGACTTTAGAGTTTTTAAAATATGCTTTTATAAAAGCAATTTTATAGTTTTCTTTAAAGAAGTCTTGAAGTTTTTCAATATCTTTTTTGATTTGCTCTTTAAAATATGTGAAAATGAAAGTTGTTGGTCAACAGAAATTACTGGATTGTTTTGGTGGGAGGTGGAGTATTTGCTGTTAATCTTGTGCAGCTTCTTGAAAATACAGGGAATTACTCAGCTATGTAGAGAATACTTACATTGTATAACACGAATGAGAGATTTGTGATTGCATTCTTGAAATTGGATGATTTCAGCTACTACATAAGGCTGTTTAAATGTATTTGTTATTTCAGAAAGATAGTAATTTCTAGAATAAAATAGTAGTTGATAATTTCTGTAGTTTTATATATTTTTGAAAATACCTTAATGGTGCACACTTCAAAAATTTATACTTTATAGGTTTCAGAACAGCTCTATGTTGTACTGTTTTACTTCATTTCTAGTACATCTCTTGCATCTCAGAATTCCTTAGAAAATTTATTCTTCCTATAGAGTTCGTTCTTGAGCTAACGTGCTGAGGTTTTTTATAATGTCTCTTAAGACTGTACAGTCTGGAAAACACTGTGCTGTTACTGTTGCTCCTAGACTACAATTTCTCCAGTTTTTGAAGTCTTTGCAACAAAGTTTCAGGTAGTTTTGGAGTGCTTTTAATGAGATTGAAATAGTGTGGGTGTTCGCTCTATGTACATCTTGTAGCTGTTCTGTGCTTTTTTGCTTTTCTTTTTTAGTCTTGCTTGGGAAAGGTGTTGCAAATAAGCTGTTTTGGAAGGATTGCTACAGCTGACCTTTTGTTTTTTTCAATTGTGATACTAGTCTTCTGTGAAATGATGTGAAACTGCAGTGCCTGTAGAGATAAGTGGTTGTTGTTTTTTTTTTTGCTGGGAGAAAAGCTGTGTGGACAGTGAATTTTAAACTTGAATGGCACTACTTTCTTACTAGTTCTGTTATACAAATGGAAAATTGGGAGGACAATCATCCTTTGGTGGAAGTAGTTTTTTGTAAGGCAACAAAATTCTTGTGATTCTATTTGGAAGGCCACTAGCTGCCTCCTCTATATGCCTTATTCTTGGTGGCAGAAGTTATCTGGAAACTGCAAACTTCTCTGAAGTTATTCCAGCCATTTCAGATACTTTGGTAGTGGCCTAGTTGTTGTTTTCATGCACGTGGCAGTTGTGCTGCATTACAACATAAACTCAGGTGGATCATTGTTTTCCTTTCCTATAAACCACTCTGTCTGGGACTGAAAAGTATTATAGAAATGGGATATCCTGGATTTTCATGGTGAGATACTGCTGGTTCATTTCATTGGCTTGTGCTTTTACATGGCATAGTGATTCTTGGACTGTAGAAAGAGACCTAATATATCTGTGAACTGACACCCTCCAGAAATAAAATTTGGGTGAGGTAATGCAAAAAGCTGCTATGCTAAGTTCCTTATTTTTATTGCTAACTTTGGTTTAGCTAGTAATTTCCTCTAATCTTATGAAGATGATGATAGTGTGGTTTCTACATTAAAGCAGGCACAAGTAGAATATTGAAACAAATATTTTAAGCTCCTGCTCTCAAGCTACAAGTATTTGTAAGGAAAATTTCAAGTATATTTTAATTAAGAAGTATATCCAGATGCCTATTTTGACTATTTTTGTAAATTCAAAGCTATTTACCTAGTAATGCATAGAAATGTGGTGACACTAATTCAATAATTTGTAAAGTGTAGGCATTTCTGTGTCTGCAGAGCAATGTCTACTTGCCATTTGGCAATAGATTTTAAGTTTGAAGATTGGCAAGGTGATTAAAGATACTAAATGCGCATTAAAGACAGTTGGAAACTTGGTGGTTTTTGTGGTATAAGCACTTTTGATCTGAAGAGTATCTCTCTGTAGTTGGTTTGCCTTTAGATGCTACTAGCTGTGCAGAAATTTTGTAGTGCTATATGTTTCTAAATGCTCCACCACTTTTATGCTATTTGAAGAAAAAGAATTTAAATATTTTATTCTATAATATTATCTGGCTTATATTTTCAAACAATATTTGCAAGTAAAAATGTAATATTTTTGTCCAGCAGTTAAAAAAAAATTAATACATTCTTCTTTAATTAAACATGTTTCATGTCTTTCTGTGTCTGGTCTTTTTAGGAAATGCTGCTTTGAAAGAAATGAAACTTCAATGCATAATGAAACAAGACAAATCAAATATTTAGGTACCTTCACTTATGAATGTGTGCCTCAATAAATTGTTCTTTTAATCTGGTAATTCTGTTAAGGATGTCATTCTATATGTATCAAATCTGCCGTGCATGAAGTGGTGTGCTAGGGCTGTGTTTACTAGGACAGGCAGCTTCTGCAACAGTTAGTGTCTATCACGGGAGACTATGCCCCTCTTTCATCTATATAATTCTCCAGTCATATTTGTTCCTGAAAAATCTGACTATCTTTAAAGTAGTGTTCAATTTTTGCAAATTATTTTCTTTGTTTAACATAGTAGGTGGAATTATTCTTGTTTTTACTGGTTAACCTGTTTGCAGTTGTATTCAGAAGGCATATGATTATGGTTTTCTTTTTTTTTTGACTTCTTTTCTTGTCTTGCAGAAAAGACAGGCTCCTGATTGTAAGGAGTAATTATTAATGTTGTACACCACAAAATCAATGTTTTTGTAAAAGCAGCTGTTGATTCTGAAAACAAATATTATTGAACAATTGCCAATTAATTTCATATTGCCGTCACTGCAGTTTGTAGTACTTGCATAAATGTAGCATTATATTTTCAGTTTTCCTCACATTTTCAGTTGCATATAGCTTTGCTTTGCTTTTTACTTTAGAGAGAAATTCTCCTTCTAGCTAGGGAGAATGTATGTGCCAATCTTTTGTTTGGAAAAATTCTCATTTTTCACAAAAAAGTAAGAGATCTCTATGAATATCTCCTTTTGAATCATTAAAATTCAGGGTTTTTTCTGCACTAGTTAACAGGGGAACCCACAGCAGTATGACAGATGTGCTTTTGCTGTTTTATTATCCTTTGAAAAATACAGTTTGCCTATGTTCAAACCCGGGTTTGAAGAGAAACATTGTTATTTTCTGTATATAAATGTCATCTATGCTAAAGGAAATTTATTTTGAGATGGATTACTTAGATGGATGTAGAGCAGTGTGACGTGACTTGGCACAGGTTGAACATTTTCTGTTCAGAGTGTGAAAAGGTTTGGTAGGGTTACCTGGTACTTCTGTCACTGCATGCTGTGGTCTGCTCTAAGTGTAGGATCAAATAAAAGCAGTCATTGGTGGTTTTTGTGTTGTTTTGTCTTGCTTTGCTTTTGCTCATCTATGTTTTGTTCCCTGATGGGAGGGGAGCATTTATGAGAGGAATGTGGGAAAATAAGGAAAGCTCTTGAATCTCTTTGGTCTTGTCTGAGAGGCTTTCCATCCCTGTGGTAAAAATCAGTGGATGGCATTGATTTTTTTTTTTTTTGGCAGCTTTAACTAAATATCTAGATGTCCTGGTTTAGGGCAAATTTGGGAGACAATCTCCAAAGGGGCCCCTCCAGTAAGCAAACCCACACGGCTCCTCCCCCCAACTGGTTCGGGAAGAATTCCTCGGAGAGAAGTGGGAAGAACCTGTTTATTTCACAGGCACAGCACCCCCCAGCACACAAAATGAACAATACCGGATGACACCACTCTGAAAAAGATGACAAATTCAGAAGGTCTCTCTCTTGGGGGTGGTCACTCTGTTTTCAGTCCCGCCAGCGCTGGGGCAGCTGCTGCAGCCACACAGTGCAAACTCTCGGTGTTCCCAGGTCCCAGTCCGGAGCAGGTTTGAGATGGTCAAAAAAAGGAGAGGAGAAACAGTCTGGGAAGAAATTTGGACTGTTTAGCTACACTAGCTAAGAGCAGAAGCAAAAGCAAGCAGAAGTGAGAGAGAGAAAAGCAAAGCAGAAAGCGAAAGCAAGAAAGCCAAAGCAGCCCTATGTACTGCCTGTCTCTGTGTCCCTGATAAGAAAAACCCAAACAAAACTTTCACTCTTCAAAGCCAGTCTTAAAGGCACAGAACATAATATCCCTCAGAAAGAGAACATATGAATCGTAACGTCACCCTAGGACACTAGATTTTGGCTTGGAAAAACAAAAATGAAATTTCTTGGTGATGGATTTTGAGTGGAATTTTTTGCTTGTTTGCTTTTGAGGCTTGGGGGTTTTTATGATCATTTGGAGAGTATGGCTTGGGGTTTAAAGAAAGTGAGAATTCTGGAAAAGCTTTGCTGCTGAAATCTGCAAGATGATTAAAAAAACTTGCTTTTCCAGAAGTCATGTGTTCTTCGATACTGAAAAGAGACTTTACAATGGGTGCTGTAGGATTCACTCCTACTTTTTCCATGGTTCTCCCCTAAAGTTGAAGCTTGCCCTAATCAAATGACAGATCATTATAAGTGATGCTACTCTCCAAATACACCCAGTCTTACAGCCCATTCTGGCTTTTTTCTGCTGGAAAAGAATGGGGATTTGCGGTCAGATTTTCCCCAAACTCATGTTTCTTTACCTTTTGTCTTCCCCCCCC